>NC_065514.1:16463523-16464665 GCF_006386435.1 Epinephelus moara | reverse complement strand
TATGTCGTCCAAAACCATGAAAAAAGTCATAGTACAGTATGTCGTCCAAAACAATGAAAAAAAGTCATAGTTTCGCATTTCGTCCAAAACCATGAAAAAAAGTCATAGTATAGCTTGTCGTCCAAAATAGTATAGTATGTCGTCCAAAATCATGAAAAAAAGTCATAGTATAGTATGTCGTCCTAAACAATGAAAAAAAGTCATAGTATAGTATGTCGTCCAAAACCATGAAAAAAGTCATAGTATAGTATGTTGTCCAAAACCATGAAAAAAAAGTCACAGTGTAGTATGTCGTCCAAAATCATTAAAAAAACTCATAGTATAGTATGTCGTCCAAAAAATCATTAAAAAAACTCATAGTATAGTATGTCGTCCAAAACCATGAAAAAAAGTCATAGTATAGTTTGTCATCCAAATCCATGAAAAAAAGTCATAGTATAGTATGTCGTCCTAAACAATGAAAAAAGTCATAGTATAGTATGTTGTCCAAAATCATGAAAAAAGTCATAGTATAGCATGTCGTCAAAAACCATGAAAAAAAAGTCATAGTATAGTATGTCGTCCAAAATAATTAAAAAAAAGTCATAGTATAGTATGTCATCCAAATCCATGAAAAAAGTCATAGTACAGGATGTCGTCCAAATCCATGAAAAAAGTCATAGTACAGTATGTCATCCAAATCCATGAAAAAAGTCATAGTATAGTATGTCGTCCAAAACTATGAAAAAAAAGTCATAGTATACCATGTCGTCCAAAACCATGAAAAAAAGTCATAGTATAGTATGTCGTCCAAAACCATGAAAAGAGTCATAGTATAGTATGTCATACGAAATTATTAAAAAAGTCATAGCATAGCATGCAAAAATTCATACCATAGCAGGTCGTCCAAAACCATGAAAAAAAGTCACAGTGTCGTATGTTGTCCAAAATCATGAAAAAAAGTCATAGTATAGTATGTCGTCCAAAACTATGAAAAAAAAGTCATAGTATACCATGTCGTCAAAAACCATGAAAAAAAAGTCATAGTATAGTATGTCGTCCAAAATCATTAAAAAAAGTCATAGTATAGCATGTTGTACAAAACCATGAAAAAAAAGTCATAGTATAGTATGTCATCCAAATCTATGAAAAAAGTCATAGTA
>NC_065514.1:16437856-16463410 GCF_006386435.1 Epinephelus moara | reverse complement strand
TATAGTATGTCATACGAAATTATTAAAAAAGTCATAGCATAGCATGCAAAAATTCATACCATAGCAGGTCGTCCAAAACCATGAAAAAAAGTCACAGTGTCGTATGTTGTCCAAAATTATGAAAAAAAGTCATAGTATAGTATGTCGTCCAAAACTATGAAAAAAAAGTCATAGTATAGTATGTCGTACAAATCCATGAAAAAAGTCATAGCATAGTATGTCGTCCAAAACCATGAAAAAAGTCATAGTATAGTATGTTGTCCAAAATTATTAAAAAAGTCATAGTATAGCATGTCGTTCAAAACGATGAAAAAAAGTTACAGTTTCGAATGTCATCCAAAATCATGAAAAAAAGTCATAGTATAGTATGTCGTCCAAAATCATGACAAAAATTCATAGTATATTATGTCGTCCAAAATCATAAAAAAAGTCATAGTATAGTATGTCGTCCTAAACAATGAAAAAAAGTCATAGTATATTATGTCATCCAAATCAATTAAAAAAAGTCATAGTATAGAATGTCGTCCTGAACAATGAAAAAAAGTCATAGTATATTATGTCATCCAAATCCATGAAAAAAAGTCATAGTATAGTACGACGTCAAAAATTATGAAAAAAATTCATCGTATAATATGTCGTCCAAAATCATGAAAAAAAGTCATAGTATAGTATGTTGACCAAAACCATAAAAAAAGTCAGTGTCGTATATCGTCCAAAATCATGAAAAAAAGGCATAGTATAGTATGTCGTCCTAAACAATGAAAAAAAGTCAATAGTATAGTATGTCGTCCAAAATCATGAAAAAAGTCATAGTATAGTATGTCATCCAAAACCATGAAAAAAAGTCACAACATAGTATGTCGTCCAAAACCATGAAAAAAAAGTCATAGTATAGTATGTCATCCAAATCCATGAAAAAAAGTCATAGTATAGCATGTTGTCCAAAACCATGAAAAAAAAGGCATTGTATAGTATGTCGTCCAAAACTATGAAAAAAAAGTCATAGTATAGTATGTCGTACAAATCCATGAAAAAAGTCATAGCATAGTATGTCTTCCAAAACCATGAAAAAAAGTCTTAGTATAGTATGTCGTCCAAAAACATGAAAAAAGTCATAGTATAATATGTTGTCCAAAATTATTAAAAAAGTCATAGTATAGCATGTCGTTCAAAACCATGAAAAAAAGTTACAGTTTCGAATGTCATCCAAAATCATGAAAAAAAGTCATAGTATAGTATGTCGTCCAAAATCATGGAAGTCATAGTACAGTATCTCGTCCAAAACAATGAAAAAAAGTCATAGTTTCGTATGTCGTCCAAAACCATTAAAAAAAGCCATAGTATAGTATGTCGTCCAAAATCATCAAAAAAGTCAAAGTAAAGTATGTCGTACAAATCCATGAAAAAAGTCATAGTATAGTATGTCGTCAAAAACCATGAAAAAAAGTCATGGTACAGTATGTCGTCCAAAATCATGAAAAAAGTCATACTATAGTACGTCATCCAAAATCACAAAAATTCATAGTATATTATGTCGTCCAAAATCATAAAAAAAAGTCATAGTATAGTATGTCGTCCTAAACAATGAAAAAAAGTCATAGTATATTATGTCATCCAAAACCATGAAAAAAAAGGCATTGTATAGTATGTCGTCCAAAATCATTAAAAAAAGTCATAGTATACTATGTCGTCCAAAACCATGAAAAAAAAGTCATAGTCTAGTATGTCATCCAAAACCATGAAAAAAGTCATAGTATAGTATGTCATCCGAAATTATTAAAAAAGTCATAGCATAGTATGTCGTCCAAAACCATGAAAAAAGTCATAGTATAGTATGTCGTCCAAAACAATGAAAAAAANAAGTCATAGTATAGTATGTCATCCGAAATTATTAAAAAAGTCATAGCATAGTATGTCGTCCAAAACCATGAAAAAAGTCATAGTACAGTATGTCGTCCAAAACAATGAAAAAAAGTCATAGTTTCGCATTTCGTCCAAAACCATGAAAAAAAGTCATAGTATAGCTTGTCGTCCAAAATAGTATAGTATGTCGTCCAAAATCATGAAAAAAAGTCATAGTATAGTATGTCGTCCAAAACCATGAAAAAAACGTCATAGTGTAGTATATCGTCCAAAACCATGAAAAAAGTTATAGTATAGTATGTCATACGAAATTATTAAAAAAGTCATAGCATAGCATGAAAAAAGTCATACCATAGCAGGTCGTCCAAAACCATGAAAAAAAGTCACAGTGTCGTATGTTGTCCAAAATCATGAAAAAAAGTCATAGTATAGAAGGTTGTCCAAAATCATGGAAAAAAGTCACAGTATAGCTTGTCGTCCAACATCATGGAAAAAGTCATAGTATAGTATGTCGTCTGAAATCAAGAAAAAAAGTCATAGTTTCGTATGTCGTCTGAAATCATGAAAAAAAGTCATAGTTTCGTCTGTCGTCTAAATCCATGAAAAAAAGTCATAGTATAGTATGTCAAACAAAACCATGAAAAAAAGTCATAGTATAGTATGTCGTCCAAAATCATGAAAAAAGTCATAGTAGAGTATGCCGTCCAAAATCATGGAAAAAAGTCATAGTACAGTATGTCGTCCAAAACAATGAAAAAAAGTCATAGTACAGTATGTCGTCCAAAATCATGAAAAAAAGTCATGGTATACTACGTCATCCAAAACAATGAAAAAAAATCATGGTATAGCTTGTCGTCCAACATCATGGAAAAGTCATAGTACAGTATGTCATCCAAAACAATGAAAAAAAGTCATAGTATAGTATGTCGTCCAAAATCATGAAAAAAAGTCATGGTATACTACGTCATCCAAAACAATGAAAAAAAATCATGGTATAGCTTGTCGTCCAACATCATGGAAAAGTCATAGTACAGTATGTCATCCAAAACAATGAAAAAAAGTCATAGTATAGTATGTCGTCCAAAATCATGAAAAAAAGTCATGGTATACTACGTCATCCAAAACAATGAAAAAAAATCATGGTATAGCTTGTCGTCCAACATCATGGAAAAGTCATAGTACAGTATGTCATCCAAAACAATGAAAAAAAGTCATAGTATAGTATGTCGTCCAAAATCATGAAAAAAAGTCATGGTATACTACGTCATCCAAAACAATGAAAAAAAATCATGGTATAGCTTGTCGTCCAACATCATGGAAAAGTCATAGTACAGTATGTCATCCAAAACAATGAAAAAAAGTCATAGTATAGTATGTCGTCCAAAATCATGAAAAAAAGTCATGGTATACTACGTCATCCAAAACCATGAAAAAAAATCATGGTATAGCTTGTCGTCCAACATCATGGAAAAGTCATAGTACAGTATGTCATCCAAAACAATGAAAAAAATATCATGGTATAGGTTGTCGTCCAAAATCATGGAAAAAAGTCATAGTATAGTATGTCGTCCAAAACCATGAAAAAAAGTCAGAGTTTCGTATGTCGTCCAAAATCATGAAAAAAAGTCATAGTATAGTATGTCGTACCAAACTATGAAAAAAGTCATAGTATGGTATGTTGTCCAAAATCTTGAGGAAAAAATCCTAGTATAGTATGTCGTCCAAAAATAATGAAAAAAATCCTAGTATAGTATGTCGTCCAAAATCATGAAAAAAAGTCATAGTACAGTATGTCGGCCAAAATCTTGAAGAAAAAATCCTAGTATAGTATGTCGTCCAAAAATAATGAAAAAAATTCATAGTATAGTATGTCGTCCAAAAATAATGAAAAAGTCATAGTATAGTATGTCGTGTGAAGTCATGAAAAAAAGTCATAGCATAGTATGTCGTCCAAAACCATGAAAAAAAGTCATAGTATCGTTTGTCGTCCAAAACCATGAAAAAAAGTCATAGTATAGTATGTCGTCCAACACCATGAAAAAAGTCATAGTATAGTATGTCGTCCAACACCATGAAAAAAGTCATAGTATAGTATGTTGTCCAAATCTATATACATACACAGTGGCTTAAGTACAAATGAAACTATTGGTCTTTGTATTCCTCTTGAGACCGGGCTGCTTAGAGGTAGCTAGGACTGGGGGTAGGTAAGTAGCTCGGAAAAAAGGGTATAATAATAATATGATAATATAATACAAATTATAATAATGGTGGTGTGATAGGTAAACAAACCATCGACTACTCTGTTCAGAGGTAGCAAGGACTGGATAGTGTCAGGGACCAAGAACTTAAAATTCACCTGCCCTGGATAAGGATCAAACCTCTGACCTCAGAGTTTCCAAGTAGCTCTTCAAGAGTCTGAGCTACTCCACCTCACACTTCTGTTGTGTTTCATGGAGCCTTTCACTCTCTCCTCTGGATGGCGCCCTTTAAAACTCACCTACCCTGAACGAGGATCGAACATTCAAACTAAGGACTTCCAGCCGGTCCTCTAATAGCCTGAGCTATCAGGCCTGAGACACTTTGTCTGTGTTTCTTAGACATTTTAACTTTCTCCTTCAGACATCAGCTTGCAAAACAGACTGACTGTTCACCTGAGAATTGAACCTTGATCCTCGGACCTTTAAACCGGTCCTCTTTCTCCCTGAGCTAGCTAACTGGAGACACTTGAATGTGCCTCCTTGAAGATTTTCTCTTGCTCCTTTAGACAAAGTATTACAAAAATAAACAAAGGAAGTCCATGTATAACTTATTTTTAAAAAATCATAGTATATGTCGAAAAAACCTAAATATCTCAGTACAGTGTGTTGAAAACACACGTAATTTTACAAGACAAAACATCGCAGATTCAGACCAGAACTGCAGATGTGGTGGATGGTCAATGCATGGGACTTTCACAATGTAGATTTTTGTTGTTAAGCTGAGTATTATGTAAAAAAAAAAACCCTCATAAAATGTCTTACTACACTATGTTGATGTTTGGTCGTCCAAAACCATGAAAAAAAATCATAGTAAAGCATGCTACAAATAATAACAAAAAACCCAGTGAAATGTCACAGCACATAAAAAACATACTATACTATGAGTTTTTTTCATGGTTTTGGGACGACATACTATACTATGACATTTTTTTCATGATTTTTGACGACATACTATACTATGACTTTTTTCATGGTTTTGGGACGACATACTATACTATGACTTTTTTCATAGTTTTGGACGACATACTATACTATGACTTTTTTTCATGGTTTTGGGACAGCATACTATACTAAGACATTTTTTCATAGTTTTCGACGACATACTATACTATGACTTTTTTCATGATTTTGGATGACATACTATACTATGACTTTTTTCATGGTTTTGGGACAACATACTATACTATGACCTTTTTTCATGGTTTTGGACGACATACTACACTAAGACATTTTTTCATGGTTTTGGATGATATACTATACTATGACTTTTTTCATGGATTTGGACGACATACTATACTATGACATTTTTTCATAGTTTTTGATGACATACTGTACTATGATGTTTTGGACGACACACTATGACCTTTTGTTATTGATTTGAACGATATACTATACTATGACTTTATTTCATGGTTTTGGACACCACACTATACTATAACTTTTTATCATGGATTTAGACGACATACTATACTATGACATTTTTTCATGGTTTTGGATGACATACTATACTACGACGTTTTTTTTTCATGGTTTTGGACGACATACTATACTATGACATTTTTTTCATTGATTTGTACACCATAGTATACAATGACATTTTTTCATGGTTTTGGATGACATACTATACTATGACTTTTTTCATGGATTTGGATGACATACTATACAAGGACTTTCTTTTCATTGATGTGGATGACATACTATACTATGACTTTTTTTCATGGTTTTGGATGACATACTGTACTAAGACATTTTTTGAAGGATTTGGACAACATACTATACTATGGCCTTTTTTTTCATGGTTTTTGACGACATACTATACTATGGCCTTTTTTTCATGGTGTTGGACAACATACTATAATATGATGTTCTTTTATGGTTTTGGATGTCATGCTACATCATTACAGTTTGACATAGAATACTATTAGAATATATTTTTCATCCTTTCCTAAAAGCATTCTGTAGTTTGACATTTCTATGACATTTTAAAGCATGCTATACTATGACATTTTTTATTGTATTTCTTTTTCGCAAACTACACAATGATATATATTTTTTCATGGTTTTGGATGACATACTATACTATATATTTTAGATCTACTATAGTATGACATTTTTTTTAATTAAGCAATATCACACGACAGGGAGTAATGTTGTACTGTATATCATCGCCGAGTGCCGAAGACAATTACAGCCGTGACGATATACAGTACAACGTCACGACCTCGAGTGTGATATTGCTTGTATACAACAGTTCAACAACAGCTTAAACAGCAATGCTGAGTAAGGAAATGTTAACAAAAGGTGATGAAATAAATGATTTAAGGATGTAAGCTTCCTGACCCTGTTTGCTTAATTTTTGCTCCTCTCCAGTTTGTCGAGGTCGGCTGATGTTACACAAACACACCTGGAGGTCTGCACAGAAGAGTCCTGGCTTTCCTTTTAATCGTCCTCTCCTGACGACCACTCATAATTGAATTCAAGTGTAATTTTGGGGAGAATAAATCTTCTTGGTGTAACGCTAGTGTCAGTTTGCGTCAATGTAGCGAGTGTGACAGTTGGTTAATTAACGGTCGTATTTATATTTATAACACCTGTGAGCGGAGTGATTTTACTGTTACAAGTCCCAGTGATGTTATACTCTGTATCGGCACTCACGGAATGCCTCTCGTCCAATCAAATTACTCGGTCGGAACTAACTGTTGTATAGTGATATTTAATGGCAGTCGGAACTAACTGTTGTATAGTGATATTTAATGGCATACTATAATATGATGTATTTAGTGACATACTATACTATGATATTTTTTAGGTCATTGTATAGATTTGCATTTTTTTCTATCATACTATACTATGACATTTTTATGACCTACTATACTATGACTATGGAGTTTTCGTGGCATACAATACTATACAATGCCTTTTGTT
Source organism: Epinephelus moara (assembly GCF_006386435.1). Lineage (NCBI taxonomy): Eukaryota > Metazoa > Chordata > Actinopteri > Perciformes > Serranidae > Epinephelus > Epinephelus moara. The sequence continues at coordinate 16,456,364 of NC_065514.1, read as the reverse complement.
ATGGCATACTATGATATGATGTTTTTATGGCAGACTATATGTTAAATGGACTTTTTTTTTTACATTTCATTTTGTAACATATTGTAGTTTGTCATTTTTCTGGTATACTAGGACTTTTTTTTTTATATATTTTTGTCACATACAACATTTGTTTATGTATGTATTCATTTATTTATTCATCTGTTAACTCAAGGCACAATACACTTTAACTCTTTATGACCTTTTTTCATGGTATACTATAGTTTGACAATTTTTTTGTGACATACTACTACTATTTCCTTAATTTGATAGGATAGTCAACGTGAAACAGGGAGAAGAGTGGGGATGATGTGATTTTTTTTTTTTTAATGGCACACTATTATAACTTTTTTATAACATTTTTACGGCATACTATACTGTGACAAATTTTGTTATTTTTTGTGACATACAACAGACATTTTATGGCATATTGCTATGACTTCAAAAATGAAAATAAAAAATTAAATTTCACTTTTACTTTTAATTATACAGGAACATGTGATGTCAGACTTACGCCTTTACATTTTCTATAATATTTATGTATAATGAGTCCAATGTGAGGGACAAGTAACATATTGTGTCATTTGACTTGGGGATTGTGGGATAGCAGTGCTGCTGCATTTTCACTCAGTAGGGTTACCTTGGCAGAAAAATAATCAATACATCTTTAATGGTACAGCACAGTAGACAGAGGTGTTTTATAGTCATTTGGCTTATCCTCAGTGCTTGTGTTTGTCTCACTTGTATATTTTAGATCTATTATTATTTGCTGCTGCTACAGTGGATTTCTCCACATCTTTTCTTTTAAGAGGTCGTTGAAGTCATTTTATATTAGGTAACTTAAATTCTAGTATTTATTGTAGTCGTTAGTACAGTCCTTTAGAGGGTGACAATTACGTACAAATTCCAAGTAAATGACCATACCCTTAACAGAGTGAATTTATCTTAACATATAGAGGCCTTTAGCGGATAGGGCTATTATTGTTTCTTTCAAGAAATGATTAGAACTCTTAAGACCAAACAGATATTGTTTTCATCAGGACAACACATCCTAACTGTATGCACTAACATAAATCACGCCCTCCTTCCACACAGACACACACATATACTCTTTATATTCCACGCAGTGCCTTCTTTGGTGCTCTGGGTGGAACTGACGGGGAGAAATGTTAGCACAACTGTAGCATAAAGACTTCCATATTGTCCCTGTTCTCAGATGGATTCAGATGAACACACTGCTCTCCATAGGCAAAGAGAATTATTCATCCATAATCTAAATATATTGAAGTTAAACCAGTTAGTGTGTAATCTGCAGCATTCTGTTTGCCCAAACTCACCCATTTAAGAGGTGGATTATTTGGAACTGCAGCATACTAATGTCTTCCCTATTTACTATTTCTATGTATCAGCCTAACCTGTATTCAAGTGCTTGATGCATGACTGGAGAGTTATCCGTACAGGTATTGATGCAAACACTGCAAAATGTCAACTTGTAGCTCTCAAGATGCAGACTGCCACCTGCCTGTTAGCATCCTGATTTATAGCTCCCAGTGTAAATGCAGCAGGGGAGTGAAACTGCAGGTTTGTCAAAAAACAGTCTTATTATCTGGTTTTAAAATGTCTGCTCATCTGTCTCCTGTGTCCTCCCTCTGTCCGTCATTTCCCCCCTTAGTCCTTCCCACCATTAGCTGCACTCGGCCAGCACACAAACACAAACCTAACACCCATGCAAATACACATGCTCTCCTGCCTCTCCTATCCCCCCCGCACCTGCAGCCTTCCCTTGCACTGATTCTGCAGCCGTGTTTAAATGACTATCTATTAAAATGCCATTATAAGAAATGGGGAGTGATGTTGTCCCTGGCAGGAGTTTATTGGAGAGTAAATGTACGCTCCCACACACAGAACACCTCATTAACCCGGTGGATATTTACAGCCCTGCAGCACCAAGGCATGGGCAGGGATTGAGGCCCTGCTCATCTTAATAGCGGCTCAGCTGATAAGACTAACTCTTCTCCTATTCATACCTGCACCTTTAATGCGACTTACTCTACCACTGGTGACCCACTGATCCCTGCAGTGGGGCTGCCTTTTGCTCAAAACCCAAGAAATAGAACATAAACAGCCACAGACTGCTGGAGCTGGTATAGGCGTCGACTGCCTTGCTTAGGGGCACTTTAGACTCTTTCAATGACTGGCACTTTCACTCATTAAAACCAATCTACAATAGAATAATCGCTTTGCTGAAAAGAAATATTCTGTGCAGAGAGTCTCAGCAACCCTAATGGGATAAGTGGTCACGGAAAATTAATGAATGAAAAGAAATATTCGTACTGTGGTAGGTGTTAACAACAGGCAGAATCTTAAGGGCAGTGAGTCAAACAAAGCTGCCATAAAAAGACTAAAAATGTCCTCTTCCCCCTCTTCTTCCTCCTCCTGTGGGCAGGAGACGATCATAAACTCATCAAATCTCGTTATGAATTTTCTTTTGTTTATATAGCTGTCAGGTCGGCTGGTTATGGTATCCACTCTGAAATATCAGGGCACTGAGAGAGGTTGATATCCTGCCTGGGGCAGATCACAATGAGAGGCTCGTGCAGTGGGAGACTTATTGGATCTACTCCCTCAACACCTTGTCCCCTCGAATGAGGACTTTGATATTAAGCCCTCCTTGTAGACACATCCTATTATTATAGCCTATATATATTCGTTTCTAGTGCCTCTGACACATATAATCCTAGCCTATTCTTTTCCCTTTTTCTTCTTATAGGATGTACTCATGGCATGAAAATCCATAAAAAGAATGTGTAATTAAATATTAAATACATTCATCTTAACGGTTTTTGACACTTACTATTACTTGATACAGTATTTATGTTTTTAATATCTCTTGATGCGGCCTAGTGTCTTGTTAACTCAGGGTATCCACCTTGTTAAGAAAATGATGGTTGATGTTTTTATTTGATCTTTTGTTAGTTATTGATTAGAAGATTCCCTTGAGTTGTATAATATTATAGCCTATTGTAAATCTATTCATATTTATGTTTTTCATTTATATCTCTAATTTCCTTCCCGTGGGTATTTACCCGAGGAAGACCTGAAGTGAAACATCAATAAGAAAATGAAATTTAATTAAAAATGTGATTCCAGTGTGCAGGTACCCATTGTATTTTTTAAATTTTTTTAGTTCTGTGGATGTGCATACAACTGCGCTAACTTATGGAGTTCAGCTACAGCAACACTGTGTGAAAGCCCTCTGTTGGCATCTGAGTTTGTATTTAGTGTACACAGACACTGCAATGAAAATAAATTAAGGTGGCTCATCTTAAAAACTTAATAAATAAAACTAAATTCACAAATTGTTTCAACTTATTATTTTGAGTCTAGCCCTTTTATGCATAAATTATTACAACCTCAGTCAAAATTCTTTTCTGAAGTGTGAAGGTGAAGGAGTTTTTCACATGTCCCCTTGGGTGGACAGCATGTGTTAAATATAAACCGATTTAAAGATCATTTGAAACTGTGACAAATATATTTTTAATGCTGTTAACCTAGTGTATTCACACATTTTAACATATTCTAATACTGTTCAATGCCATGCAAAAGTGTTGAATTTTGCTCCTGACTCGTAAGCTTCTCCCCTCTCTTTCTACTCCTCCCCTTCTATACCTACCCCCATGCCCATTCAGCTCTTTCCTTTTCACCCATCAGTCCACCACCCACCTCTTCCTGTTGAACTAAATCATTTTTTCAATGCACATTTTCTGCAAAAATAACAAAAAAATCTGTCAAAAATATTGCTTCTGTTACAAAAACTGTAAATTACCTTCTAACATAAATCTGAAGTATTTCCAAGAACAACAAAGTTGCAGTAAAAGTACTAATTGTAGTTGAAATATAGCCAGTGATGCATGAGGCCCAGTTTAGTGGACAGATGATTAATTGCAATTTCCTCCCAACATAAAATCAATACATGGAAAGTTTAACAACTGTATTACTCCTTAGATGTTACCAGATTTTATTTACCTGCCAGGGTCTCCTATTGTAGAAGGGTTGGCAAGATATTCTTGAGGGGCACAGCATTTCCTGCTTTTCGTCGGCCATCTTGGTTTTGAAAGATTTGTGTTGCACTGACAACACCTGGCCAGTGGGTGGCAGTGTGTGGCACAACACACTAAGGTCCACTCTAATGACTTAAATGCAAGTATATAGCATCAAAACCCATGCATGTACAAGAAAATGGCTTGTAAATAGCTGTCCACTGCAGTGACCACTATGTATGAAAGGGCTGATTAATTGTTTAAATTTTGCACTGCACTAACTTATTTACATGCTTTCTGTTCACTTGTCCCAGTTTCAGCTTACTTGTTTTAGTCAAGCAAAATCTAGACATTACTTTTCTAGTTGAGATGATTTATAAGTCTGTATTGTTTGAACTTAGAAATTATAGTTTTGAGGCAAAAAATAAATAAATAAATAGGGGATTCATACACTAACATACCTGCATGTCCAGAAAAGAGAGATCCCAACAAATACAGCGGGAGTGTGACTTCATTCTCACCCTTCAATCATTACTCCTTTTGTACTGCTAATGCACTGAATGTTGCACAGAGCTTTTTGAAGATTCTGTCTATCCGATACATGGATATGAGTAATTTAAGATTTAGATCAGCAGTAATGTACACAGTAGAACAGAAGCTCAGCACTTTGTACTGTATGTGTGAAATCAAACAATCATGATAATTTGGCAATTATTTAAAGGTATTGATTGGAAACCATTTCTTTTTAAGTTTAACACCAGACAGATGACAGTTTTGGCCAACATCCACCACCTCCCCTTCCTAGAATTACAAAAAAGAAATGCCAAGAGAATGAAAATAATCACTTGGAAAAGGTGTCCCAATTAAATTCAAGACACGTTTTTGTCTCATACAACCATTAAGCATGCTACATTTCACAAAGTATTATCATTTGATGGGATACATTAGACAAAGAACCTTATCTCAAGTTAATGTTTTCCTGAGTTTACTGTTTGTAGTCCTTTAGCGGAACACAACACTGCTCATTAAAGTGTCTGTCAGTCCAGTTAACTGCATGCTTTGTGACTTGGATTGTGGAGGAGGAAGCAGAATGCCGCCTGTCGCACAAGGATCACATATCAAAACCTCTCGAAACATTTCAGCTCTTCCCTTTAGGCTGAATCCATCACCGTTCTGTGAGATGGATGGCAGCGCTATCAACCCCCTCTGAAAATTCCTAACCATTCTTTCTACCTCTCAAATGTTAGTGTGAAGTCTCTCCAAGTTCCCTGTCTCCTCACCTCGGGTTCTTTCCGAGCAACTGGAGATAACATTATTGAATATAAAGCACCTGGGACTTGCTTCTCACCCTGCCAAGATCAATTTCAAGTCAGGGGCTGTGAAAAAGTGGCGGAAAACTCTCTGAAATGAAACTGTGAAATATCACCCCGTCCCCAAAAACACTTGCAAATATAGGGGTTCCTTCTGAAAAGTCTTATAGAATAGGATTCATTTACGAAGCTATTGGAAGTTGAATCGACAAAAGTTAAGCCTGTAAATGAGTTTCCTGTGTTGAGCATCACAAAACTTACCTTCTGCTCGATAAGGCATGTTAACATAAGACCTTGATCTTTAAATTCCCAAGCTTTGAATGTGATCATAGCACAGAGTAAACAAAAACAACTCGGTAAAATGTTATGTTGGCCCGAGCCTCGAAAACAGTGCTCAAGGGCAAATTAATAGTCTGGATGTTTACCTGCGTGTCAGACATTGGCCTGTTGAGACAGCAATTAAAATGAAGCCTTCTATTGAATCTTTTTCTTTAATATCTGCCGCCATCCATCTCCTTGGCCTTTCAGTGTAGCATTACCATGATAGACAAACACGAAATGAAAACTTACCGCTTTTTGATACTTATTTATACCGTTGTGAATGTGTGTGAGCTGAATACATGCAATTATTTAAGTGTTTTAGCTCCAAAAAGACGACCGCAGTCAGAGTGCTATGGTTTCCTGTCACCTTTTGTGATTTAGAAATGCATGTTTTAGCACTCTCCTCTCTCGCCCGCTCTCCCATCTCAGTTATTCACACTAATTTCACCTAAAAGCTTCTCTATTTAAATGCGTCCACTGTTTTGTTACCTCTCTTAATAAGCTGCCCTCACTGCTCCGTGTAAATAGCTCGTGATTGCATCTTGCAGCAGCGTGTCGCACATTCATTCGGGCACAAAAGAACATTGTTTTCTGCGCTTTCAACTTGGTTTCAGAAGGACAGGAAAGGGACACACTCCAAGTACAGTTCTTTTGTCCTTCCGGGCTTACCATGAATAGATCTCATCATGTTTTCATGGAAATCCAACTATCATGTTGAGGGAAATGTTCATCTAAATGCAGCGTGGCAATTTAAAAGTCCCAGCTGACAGATAGCGGCCAAAAGAAACCCAGAGGAGGATCAAAAATAGTGAGACGGAGAGATGTGACCTAACCTGGACTGGTTTGCATCCCAAGGCTGCTGAAAACTATTGTTTATTGTGAAGATGTAGGAAAAAAATCATAGCCAGAAATTAAATATATTCCTACAAACGGGTATTTTCTGGCAACTACAGAGGAATGAATTTGTTATATAATAAGACTTACAAGGTTAATGTTCAATATGAGAAACTAATTTTATTAGCAGCCCACCAATGACATCATTAAAAAAGTTTTAAGTGCTCAAAATGAGTAACTCATCTAATGGATTTATGTATTAAGCCTCATTCTCTGCACTTGACAATGAATGGAGGATTTGAACTCTTACCCTCTCTTTGACAGACTGACTCTGTCTGGAGACCTAAGAAAAATGCTTGGTGATAATTTTATGAGGATGGGGAATAAAATGTCTGAGGTTGCTCTGACCTGAAAATCTCATTAAAAAGCCAACTCTGTATTAACTATGCTGGACAGCATAGTTAATACAGCTCATGCTGGATAGCCTCAAAAAAAGAGCCACCGATAAACCAATCAATCCAAAAGGAGTCATTTTTAAATCTTAATCAGCTGCTGCATATCCATGTTGGTTCAACCACATGGCTGGATTGATCCTGTATTAGACCTGATTTGGCTGCAGGGCGAGGCAGATGATTGACCCTCTTTCTGCAGCTTGGGGCTCCTCTGGTATTCAAGAGTGAGACTCTGATAACTGACACTGACAAGGCAAAGCCGGAGCAGATGAACCTCATCGACTCCTGGAAGCATTGCTGATCACAGCTGTGACAGCCCTGGAGAGAAAAGAGGAAGACTGACAGCAGAGCAGGAGATATGGAGGTGCGTGTCAGAGCTGATACATATACGCCCCCTTGAAACAGGTATGGCTACCAGTATCCAGAATCTTAACTTTACTAAGGAGACTATATAGAAGCCAGCAGAGATATGTGAAAGTGTAGAAAAAGGCTTTTTACCCTCAAGTTAGAGGAGGTAAAAAAGAAGCTCTGTTTACCAGGTGAAATATCTGAACACTAGATGGCAGTTTGACACAGAGAAGTATTGTTTTCTGTAGAAAAGCTGTATTTTGTTCAGTAACAATCACTGTAATTGCTGTTGTTTGGGGATTCTGATGGAAGCCGTGTTTACCTCCCTCCAGAATGTTATCAGCTTTTGATTGTCCCAAGCTTCATTTGATCCTCAGGTCTCCGTCTGGAATATTAAACTTAGTTCCCTTTGTGTGTGTGTGTGTGTGTGTGTGTGTTTGGGTAAGTAGGAATTTGGGAGACAAGACAGATGTCTGTTTTAAATTTCAAAGGTTGAGATGAGGTTTTAGGTTTCACATGAAAAGAAATCAGTCAGGTATGCTATCAAACACTCCTTGATTCCTTTATTGCTTTTCTTGGAAACAGCAGAACATGTTTGAAGTTTAATTTTGGAGGTTTTCACAAACAATCACACTCTGACTTTGGACTACAGATATCCAATCTACAGCCTACAGTGTTGTGCACTTTATGTCTGCTCTCAGCCATCATTATCTTAAAGAGTATCTTAACACCAGGCTGAAAAGCTGTGTTTTGCTGCAGTCTCTGGTTTAAAGTTTCAAGCCTATTTTATCTCTGGTTTTACACACAGAATCACTGATGAGCCTGTGACCACACCCAACAGTGACATCACCAGGTCCTCAACTCCACCTGTACTTCAATGTAACAAGATGAAAAGTTCGACCACTAGATGTCAGCAAAGACAAGATTTTAAGCAGTGTTAAGTTCCTCATTAAGTTCATCTATTGTAGTCAGGTGAAAAAAGAGAAAGGCCACCATGCATTACTCTGTAATATTAACAATGTTGTATTATAACTATAATATTAACACTTCAGCTTCAAGCTTTCTGTTTTACTTTGAAATCACGACCAGGAGCAGGTAGAGGTGTCAGAAAACAACAGCTAGGTGTGCCGGCTGATTCAGCTTGATCATCCTGTGACATCATGAGCCTAGTTAGCAAGTAAGCACTCAGCTAGCACAATGCAATACTTATTAGCTGTTGTGTCCAAGAACTGCAGCTATTTTGGACTAACTTGGTGGGTATTCAATGCTTCATTTTAGTCTCAGCCACGAGAGCAGTTAGCGCTACCGTTATGTACATGCCCAGCACTGTGCATAGGGCATCAAGTGCTGAAGGGGCCACCAAAACAGCTGATGATGATCATCAGTAATAATTGTTATAGGCAGTGTGATAGCCTATGCTAATACTTTCTCATCCCAAGTCACCACCTATTGCCACTTTGTCAGTGGTCCTTTCTACACATTGACACCTGTATTGAAAATATACACAGTAGCTCAAGAAATGCAACTTTTTGAAGGAGTTTTCCCCCTCCTCTTTAACAGCACCATTTGGGTAGAGTGAAGGATAGGTATAAAGCTTAGGTCGTCTCTCTGTCCACATTGCTAACAAGAAAATTGCTGCTTCAATTTTGGAAATCTAAGAAGCTTCCAACATTTGATAGGTGTTTTACAGTTAGAGAAAATAAGGTTCAGCCTGTCAAACAGAGAGTGACTCCTTAAGAAAACCTGGCAACCGCTGATAAGTTTGACTGAAGACTGCAAGTGAATGGGTACCATGATGTCATATGTCAGTTCCGTGTAACTTGTGGGATAACTTATGTCAAATCTTTCTTTTTCCTTTTTTGTCTTACCAGTGCTCTATTTTGTTTTGTTTTTTCTTTTGCTGTTGTTTCTTTACTGTATTTACATTGTTCTGCAAAAACCAATAAACAGAAAAAAAGACATTCTGGGATGCCACAATCAACGCTGGAATACCACCTGGTTATGTTTAGAAAAAAAAATCATGATTTGGCTCTACATTCAAAAGGAAATGAACACCAGGTTCCTGGGTGAAAGTCCGGGGTTTGTTGGACCCATCCACCATCCCTTCTGCCAGCCCTATAGCGACTTTCCCACTCTTTATATTATGTTGTTACTGGCAGCGTTTCAACCTGAGAGGTGCCATGCGGCCACATTATGAACCGACGTTGCCCACTCGCATTTCATACTACCGTGACAAGTGCTGACCGGTGGCTTTACATCGGGAAAGATTATGTCATTTGTGGGAGGCCCCGGGGCAGACCCAGAACACGCTGGAGGGATTACATAACTCGTCTGGCCTGGGAACGCCTTGGGGTCCCCCAGGAGGAGCTGGAAAGCGTTGCTGGGGAGAGGGACGTCTGGGATGCTTTGCTCGGCCGTGACACGCCCCTGGACAAGTGGATGAAAATGGATGGATGGATGGATGGATGGATGGATGGATGGATGGATGGATGGATGGAGGATTATATCTAGCCGCAGTAAAAACTGACACTGCCTGCCGGTATATCATACTGCAGTGAAAGGTGGCTTTTGGTGTCAGGTGTCTTATCCTGAAATCATTGACAAAGTGGTGTGATTTATGCGTCAGAAGTCATTTAGTAAAAATGACTTCTCTCTCTGTCTTGCTCCTTCATTGACCAAAATATTCAATTCCCGGGATCGCTAGAATGAAAAAAGCAGAGTTTGGACTGATAGTTATATTACAACCAAAAAGCAATCAAGGCTGAACAAAAAATGACATGTTATGTCTCTCCTTTGCTCTATTCGTAAGTTATTAATAATTTACAACAACACTGCACCACAAAGCAATAATGCATGGGGCACACAGATGGCCAGTAGTAACCCTGAGCAGGGGCCATGACTGGATTAACCTGTGAGGGAGTTTATTGTAAAAATGTACTTCTGGGCTGCAATTGACCCTCCCACCCCCGTGCCCTCTGTGCATTGTGTGCGTTGACTCCGAGTTTTTTATTAAGCAGACTAAACCACAGCAGACACAGAGTGGTAGGTTCATTCTATTTTTCTTAAATCCTAGGAAACAAACCAGTGGTCTTTGTTGCTACATGATCTTTCCCAGTAAGTTTATAAAACAGAATTAAGGAAAATGCACCATGTGTGTACAATGTAAGATTAAATAATGTTTTTAAAACTAGGTTTGGACTCACAGGACCGCAAGACGATGCAAAATATGCCAAAAGACAAAGTTGCCTCAGCTGATATTGTGTTTCAGTGGTAAAAAATTGAAAAACAAAATTGCAATTAGTCAAATAAGCACCAACCAAATGACACAGTGAACCTGGAGGCCCTGAAGCAGTCTGCCTGATTGGTAATCCAGCCTTGGCAGAGACATCCTTAGGGATGCGTACACAGGACGCAGTGTGGTTCACGAACACATTTGGTACAAAGGGGAACAAACCTGTTATTTGTTTTTAACCTGCAGACATAATGAGAGTCTGTCACGGTAATCACATGCTTTTTGGCTTTAACCAGCACTGAATGCAGAACATATTCAATAGTCCCTTGTCTACTCTACACCACTGGCGCAATTATCCAGCAGACCCTTTAGAATAACGGTAAAAAATCTACAGTGCGAGGTCTTTGGGCTGAGCCGAAACCTTAAAAAACAGAACAGCACTTAATATGCCCTCATTGTAAACTCCAAGAGGTTTGATAATGGAAACTGTAATGGCACATCAGGATGGAAAGCCTGGCGCTGCCTGAAGAACATAACAAAGAACTGATTTGCCTTAGTCTATCAGCACTCGTGGATGTATTTCATTAGCAGGGAAATTGCTTACAATTCAAAATATTATGAGTTTTAGGCCATCCCAAAAATGACAGTGCTTGCAGAGAATTTGCCCTTGTTCCAGTCAACAAGTCCAGATATGAGCTTTCATTTGGGCCATTCTAAATCAGCACAGACGTAAATGAAAAGTAAATGGTTTGTTGGAAAAAATTTATTATTGCGAAGAGATACCATTATTATGCTGATCGTGATGCAGATAACACAGACTTTAACTTCCCAACAGAGAATATTACACAACATTATTGACTGTGCCTCTCATCATCATCTCTGAAGAATACTTTAAACAGTGTCCATCTCTGGTACACGCTGTTTTCACTTTCCCTTACGTTCCTTTCTATTTAATTAGCGCAACATCTTGTGCCGGTAGCGCCGGTGCCCTTTTTATTTTTGTCCACTGTTGTTCTGTCTTCTTTTTGTCCTTGGCATTTCCTCTCCGTCTTGCAGATATTAAGATGCAATTTCTTGGAAAGCATTATGTAACTTTTGCATATACCTGTGATCCTTTGCTCCAGCCACTTCAAAAAAAAAAAAAAAAAAAGTCAATAACTTCTTTTCACAAAGAAAAATACAATCTGAAATAAGATGCCCTCGGAGAAATATACATTCTGTAAAGGGTGAGAGACAGCCTAATATTTGATGCAGTAGGAGTAACAAGCAAAAAAAATCACATTGGATTTACACTCCTTTACTGGCTCATGTCTCTATACCTGCCATGCTATCCTCTCCCCCTCGGGTCTCAGAGTGATCATAGCCTACTGATAATGTTCTCTTTATGCTGTCATATCTTATTTCCGCAACTATTATCACCCTTTCCTCTGATTGTCTCTTATTTTCATCTCTGGCTGCTCATCTTGCATTTGTTTTGCTCTCAGCTGTTTCCTGCTGCCACGCTCAGTGTGCACATCAAGACAATCACGTCTTCATTTTCTCTTCATTTTGCCTTTTTATTCTTTGTGGCGAGAAAATCAGATCATCAGAGACGGAGAGGGGAAAAACAAATCATAGAGGGGTAGAAGCACACGTTATGTGGCTTAAAGCAGGAGAGGAGGGACTGAGGTATGGTGGATGAAGAGGGCAGGAAATGTTTCTGTGTAAAGACCTGTTGGTGGCAGTGTTGATGCTTACAAATTTGTGAGGAGTTGTGCTTCGGTGGACCTTTACCATACACACACGTGTGTCCCCTCTGATAAATGATAAGGACAACAGTGCAGCCCAAGGCCGAATGGGGGCTTTAAGCAGAATTTGATTTGGGGGTTTGGGAACCTTTTTATTTCATGGTGGTGAATCCACAATTCCACAAAATCGATTCGTCACTGTAATACACAATAAAATATGTAATAGGCAATGTTATATTTCGCTTCAGGATGATCAGGATGATCTAATGTGAGTTTTGCTGATCAAATCAAAATTAAAAAAATGCATCAGTATCAATCCACAGCACACTTTGCCTAGAATCATCATTCTTATGTCAAAACGGTCCCACCAAATTCGCACACTACATGATCTTACAATATCTACTCTTCCATTTTCCACACTATGTGGCGGACTGACCATCTGGACAGACTGGAGTTTTCCCGGTGAGCCAGTCACCCTGTGGGTCTGCAGCGAGTCTAGAAACACTGATAAGGAAAGATTAAAAAAAAAAAAAAAAGTCCTGTGCTGTTCAATCCTGCTGTAGAGTCGGCTTCATCCACGTGTGTGTGCGGAGAGAAGAGCTATAAAAACATCACATCTCATGAGTCTTCCTTTGTCTCTCTGCCAGCTTCACTTTCTGCTTCTCATACATCAAGCTGATGACGATGGACTGATTGTGTTAAGCTGTGACAGAGTTAGCTGTACAAATTAACTTTATGCTGCCTTTTTGTAAGTCTTTGGAAATACTGGAATAAAAGCTCAAATGCATGAGGAACATACACAATACTGTGATATGGGACAGTCAGTATATCATTAACCTCCACTGTCAGGTCTAATATCACCTGTTGAAATTACTAACTTCATTAATGTTTGTCATATCCGTCCTATGATTCAAAGTTTACTCCAGGAAGTGACTGTCTCTCAGCTACCCATAACACCTGGTAAATAGCTCAAGAAAAAGTGTGAACAGTAGCAGGTTTGCAACACTTAACTGGCAAAGGTTCAGCTTTAACTGACACAAGTTGGAGAGGAACAGGACTGAGAACGGCCACGTTTGCAGCTTTTTGAGGCTGCACTTTGGCATAGCATTACTTTGAGCAAAACGCTAACATCAGCGTACTAACATGCAGACATGGGGGAAAGTCACACATGTGCAAGTCACAAGCAAGTCTCAAGTCTTTACCTTCAAGTCTCAAGCAAGTCCCAAGTTACTTGTGGTGAGAATCAAGCAAGTCAAGTCAAGTCCCTGCTATAAGTCAAGCAAGTCAAGTCGAGTCATTGCTCAGGTCAAGCAAGTCACAAATCAAGTCATGTGTCACATACAGCAAACATCTCCTCACAATTCGCTAGCTACATGTCCTCTGAATAAGTCCGGTCTCTGTAGGCAGCCCAGGCTCCGCAAATGGCAACAAAAACATTTGGGTCCAGGCTGCACCAACCAGCCAGTGTGAGACCAGCGAAAGCAAGCACACACATGAACACAGTGCCCATGTCTCACGGTCTCGCGCAAGTATGCACACATGAACGCGGTGCCCAGAGAGGCAGTTAGAACTACAGGCTACAATGAGGCTAAAACCAGAGTTCAAATGATGTTTTTCCAAACAACTTTTTGTGTCGGGGCTTCAGGACACTTGGATCACTACGGACGAGCAGTATGGAGATGTTGTTATTGTTTGATTACATTGTTGAACATAAACAGAAGCGACGCCCAATGGTGCTTAGCGTGCCTTTAATATTGAACTAAAGCCAAGTCCTTTCGAGTCACCTGTCTCAAGTCAAAGTCAAGTCTCAAGTCATGAATACAAAGTCAACATCAAGTCGAGTCTTTTATCAACGTTAGTCAAGCAATTCTCAAGTCATCATATTTGCGACTCGAGTCTGACTCGAGTCAAGTCATGTGACTTGAGTCCCCCGTCTCTGATGCTCACAATGCTATCATCTGTGTCTTCAGTAGGTATATGTTTACCATGTTGACCATCTTAGGTTAGCATATCAACTTGCTAACATTTGCTAATTAGCACCAAACATTAAGTATAGCTGGGGATCATGGGAATTACATTAGTTTTGCAAGTAATTAAAATCAAACCAATCATTTGTCTATAAACTAAAGTTTTGGATAAAGTGACAATATATTGACCCAATTGTTGTGCCTTATAAAAAGTTGATGGATCATCAAAGTCATTTAAATTCATACTTCTGCAAACTATGGATACAAGTTCTGATTAGGCCTACATGTATATGAGCTGACTTCGTCATCAGGAGGAGAAGGGATGGTGGATGGCATGACACTTTAGGAAGATAGCTATCAAGTTGCATACTAGTGGTGTCAGTGGTAAATGGTAAAATGGTAGATGGACTGCATTGGTATAGCACCTTTCTAGTTCTCTGACTTCTCAAAGTGTTTTACACTATGACACGTTCACCCATTCACACATACATTCACACACTGGTAGCTGAGGCTGCCACACATGGTGCCACCTGCCAGTAACCACTCACATGCTCTCACACAGCCATCGGGAGCAATTTGGAGTTCGATATCTTGCCCCAGGATACTTACGGACTGGAGGAGCAGGGGATCGAACTGCTGATCTTTCGATTAGTGGATGACCCGCTCTACCTCTGAGCCACAGCCATCAACTGTTATTGGCGTGTGTTTTCGACCAGTGGCGCATGTTAGTCGAGAGGTTAAGTTTCTACCCTTCAGTTGACTGCACCGTGCACTGCACTGCTAATGTTAGCCAAAGGCATCACTCATTTGTTTACTGCCTGTATCACCATCCAGACCCAACATTGTTACTGTAGAAACATTTGGCCCACTCTCCTGGTCTCCCCCCAGGTTGCCCTGGTGAATAAGCAGCTCAGTTTTGAGCTACAAACCCACTTTAGCATTGATAACTACTGTTAGCTCTGTTAGTGCCAACAGCAGTGTCAGCATGACTAATGGTGCTAAGATGGGGCTTAGGGGGGTTTGTGGCTCAAAGTGAAGCTGCTTACTTACTGTGACTACCTGGGGGGGCATCAGAGGGTGGCCAGTATGTACCACAGTTATGCTGTGCTGTAGAAATTAAAATTGAGTTGAAAACTTAGTTACTGTTTAATGGGTGTCAGAATATTGATAGCAAAATTAACCTAGGCTGACATTCCTATTGCAGACCACTGTTCAAGACCAACAAACGACAAAACAGGCTGTTCAGTTAGACACACTTTTGTCAAATTAAACTTTATTTCCATTTGCAGTGTTACATTTGGCGATATGGCTCTGTTTTGGGGCCTCTCTGCCTTTCCTCTGGCCTACGCAGAGGGCCTCTTCCATGCGCCAACGTGGAAAGCATAAGGCGGAGAGAGCAAACCTCTCTGCCCTTCCACGTGCAAATGAGAAAAGCCAGAGGCAGAGAGAGCAAACCTGCCCTTCCATGCGCCTACTTGGAAAGCCTAAGGCAGAGAGAGCAGCGAAGACCCCTTGGGAACAGAACAGAGCAGCATCAATGACAAACAGAAATGGCATTAGTAAGTCAGACACAGCATGAAAAGGAGGAGCTGGGGTGGAGGCGGGTTGCAAAGCAGCTTGCAGAGGAAGCAGCAACAGTAGGCAGGCCAGAGCAGTTTAAATAGGGCACTCTGAATGAGATTCGCCAATTGGTTGCATAGAAAGGAATCATGTGATCTATCAGCTGACTCCCTCCCATCAATCAGCTGCTCCATCATTTGATTGGCTGTTTGAGATCAGCTGATGTAGCTGGGATGTGAGCTGAGCTTGACATCGTGTCCTGCCTGAACTACCGCTATGCTCAATCTTTGTGGCAAGGCATCACCAGCAATTGTGTCACCAATGTTTTTAAATGAGACAAAGGTGGCATTTTAAGCAAACAGGTGTTTTTTGGTGAGACAAAACATGATCTTTCAAATTATGATCAGAAAATGTCTACCTCATGTTGGCACAAGAGGTAAAATCAGTGGGTCAACAAAACCACTGAGATTTATCCTCACAGGACAATGAATGTGTGTACCACATTTTATAGCAATCCATACACTAGTTTTTGAGATATTTCATTCTGGACCAAAGTGCCAGACGACTTTGTTGTCGGTCTTTATGTGGTTTCACTTGTCACCTGTCACCTGTCAGATTTTGATGAGTCATAAGTGGTCATAAACCACCTCACACCTTGGGTGACATCCAGAGGAGGAGAGCTGGGACAAAGCCTAAAACGTGTGAGGAAGGTGAGTGCAGAAGCAACAATAAAATGAGTCCTCCAAATGCAGGATAAGAATTTATACAGTACTTGAATGTGTTTTTAACACCTGGTTTTAGCAAACATTTTACAGAACTGTGAATTTGTAAGAATGTTATTTCCAACTAATATATGACAGATGCCTAAGGAGCTCATCGCTGAAAAACACAGAGGACATCACAGGGTTTTCCCTTTGATGATAGACAGAACTTATATTAAAAGTCATTAGAAGAAGCAACAGTTGAGGGCAACACAAAACAAACTGCCATTACCGTCTCGTTTAATGGCCCGGAGCTGTTTACAGACTGAAGAGCAAAATAGAATTAATAAAGCATCTTGTACGTCTTCCAAGACTAAACCGGTAAGTAAACACAATTTGAATGTAAATTCCTTGGCTGGTGACCACCTACTAATCAACAATAATTCCACTATCCCATTAACTTTGGTGCTTAGATGAAAAAAGGCTTTACTTTGCATGTATTGGGGCTCTGATTTAACATGTAATTTTAGTTTTTTTTTTCTTTCTTGTATGTTTCTATTTGTGTATTTGTGCTACATGTATTGAACAGTCGCCTAAAGGCGAGGCTTAAACATCAGTACAACAGGAAATTAGACTTCAAAGCGAGCTGGCTTAAGCTTTTGCCTTTCAATACCATGTCTGGATCCAAGTACTCAACTCAGACATTTAAATGAGCTGGCAGAAAGCAAGCCCAGATACACACACACTATTGTGCCTACTGTATTTATAGGGATCAGTGCTCACACACACACATAGACAGAGACACACAGACAGACACACAGCAAACTGCCACACACATCTTGTTTATTGTGTTTTTGCAGTGAGTGCCATTAGTGACCAAAGCAAGAGCTGATTTGCAATAACAAACTGATGCTAATACAGTAGTCAAGCCAATTAACTGACTGTTTTGATTACATTCTTCTAATGAACATTCAAAACGATGTTGTCAAGCTCTGTCTGGCTGTTTATGTAACTATTATATTGGCTTTAATGAGCTATGAATAGACACTGTGCTTTGGTATTTATTTCACAAGAGAGTCTCTCAGGCTGAATGGCGTGAAATACATTTATTATGAAAACCAGAGTCTGCAGAGGATTGTCAGGAAGAGAGACTCAAAACAATGCAGTACAAACCACAAACGTACACACAGAACATCGAACAGGAAATGACAAAATAATCCCACTGCAGTGTCAGCAAGGGGATTCGTATTCAGATAGTGATTTGGAAAATGCTGCTAATGCAATGTTATGCAATTGTGATGATTTAACAAGTTTAATTGATCTAAGATAGCCAGCGTTCTACCTGTTGCACTCTGGGAGTCTTTCAGACTTAATGACATGGAACATTATTATTACAGCGGCGATGTGTGCAGACAACTGCATCAGAGAGCTAACAAAGGACTCATCTTACCCAGTCTTGATTTGCACTTCATTGTTACTGTAATATGGAGGAAAATTATTAAGCAGACATGTGGTTTAGATGCAGCCATATCTGTATGATTGCTGTTTTCAAGAGCTCCATGTGAGATACTTTTCAAACCATTGTTCAAATCATTGTTTATTCAGGAGAAATTCACTGAGCATTAAGCTCTTTTATAGCAAGTCTCAAATATAAATAGCTTCATATATCATATATAGCTACTAAATAAAGAAGACAAAAATAAATTTAAATCTAAGATTAGGACCCTAACTCACATACAATGGTCTTTAAACAATCATTTCCAACATTTATCTCCTCCCTTAGTCTGTCCTATCTTCCTGAACCTTTCAATATTAATATATCAATTATATATTAGGGTTCAGAGTCAGACGTTAAAGGGCCAGTGTGTAATATTTGGCATGGTTTATTGTCAAATCTGAATCTGAATCTGAATATTCTACCCATTAATATGTTTATATAAGTGTATAATCGCTATAAAATAAAATTTGTTTGGTTTTCGTAGCCTTATAATTATGCTT
>NC_065514.1:16400899-16437650 GCF_006386435.1 Epinephelus moara | reverse complement strand
CCCGCTCAGCATCAAACACATGGAGTTCCTCATCTGTATGCTCCGGCTCAAAGAGGTATGGCTCTGGATCTGTGTCCGCAACAAGAAACTGTTGTCCTGTTGTGTTTTGTTTTCTTTGTTTTTGCTCCCTCCTTCAGTCCTGCCTTCACTTGGTTTTCCCTGGCTGGGCATGGCTCCCTTCAGTCTCCTGATCACTGCACTCCTGCGCTGCATCTGTCATCAGCACACCTGTACCGCATCAACTCCAATCACTGCAGCATAAAAGCCTGGTTCTCCTCTCCATTCTTCGCCAGTTCGTTGTTGAAAGCCTCGTGGTAACTACTTGGCTCAATTTCTTGCTCTAAACTTGTTTTTGCTCACCGGTTTTTGACCCTGTTGTTGACTTGTGGATTTTTTGCTCTTGGATCACGGACCTTGTACAGCTGCCTTGCTAACCTGCTTTTGTTTTTTGTCTGGCCTGCCTGCCACGCTCAGCCTAACGCCTCAGCCCCAGTTTTTGTTCCCCTCCTCCCANTGCCTTGCTAACCTGCTTTTGTTTTTTGTCTTTTTTCAGTGCCCTGCCATTTTCACTCCTCCGCCTGCCTGCCACGCTCAGCCTAACGCCTCAGCCCCAGTTTTTGTTCCCCTCCTCCCACGGACTTTCTTGCCCTTGCCATCCCCCTCCACAGACTCAATTCTGCCCCTGAACTGATTTTGGTGCCCTTTTTTAATAAACCTCTTTTTGTCTTGATCTGCATTGTGATTCCAGTGTTCGTATCTAACATAACAGAAACTCTTCAAAATCGCGTTCAAAGTCGTCCATTGCAGCTACTATAGTCCGGAGATATTGCTAGGCTAAATAAACAGCTGAGTTTTGCAAGCGCACTCACACAGCTCTCATCCCCGTTACACTCGCACCCCGCCCCCCTACTTACACTCATTCAATCCCAAACATGCCATTAACTCACAGAACATTGATATTATAACAGAACATTTACTGGGGCAGTGGTGAGTGTGGTAAACTGGAGATCGGCGGAGCAGAGAGGGGAGGGCTGCCCCGCTGGGTACTGTAAGTGAGTATGTGTGTATGAAGTGTGTGTGTTACGCTAGAAGAGTCAGAGTTTGGGACGGAGTCTTTTACCCCCTGGAGTGTTACCGGAGTTTTTGGAGTGCTCAAATAAACTGGCCTTTTTCCCGAACGCTACTCTGGTCTCCTGCTCGTGAGGGATTCATTACAATATCGTAACATGGTTTAGATTTCTAAATAAACATTCACCTCGTCGCTAGATAGACCTACTCCTGAAAAACTTGTGTCTGTGCAAGGCTTTTTGTCCTACGAGGCCACCGTCATTTACCCGACGGGAGGGGTGAGTGAGTGAGCCCTGCAATCTAGAATTTGACCACTGATGTCACTGTTTTCAACCAATTTTACACACTGGCCCTTTAAAAGAGCCACATTAGCATTCGTTGAGTTGTGTTTCTGGACATTTGATGAGTTAAAGTGTGACACCTCTTCTAACATACAGCGAGAGAGCGAACTCTGACAGATGAAGCTTGAAAAATTGAGCAGGTATACAAGTGCCAACAACATTTATAAAGCTGTGGCTGCTGCTGTTGCTCTGAAAAAGGTTAAAGGTGTGCAAAGCTTCTAAAAAATAAAGCTATACATTGCTTAACCTGCACGCTGAAGCACGGTGCAGGTTAGGACATCTTCTATGGGAAAAACTAAAGCTAAAACAACCTGCTGTTTGCTCATTTGTAGCCTACTGTTTCCAGGTAGGAAGAGATATGATATTCACTCTCCTCTTAACTTCTGGGAGAAACATATGGCTCTTTCGCTGTAAATGCTCTGCTGTGTTCACCAGCTTGTTGCTGACTTAGTCCTTCAGCTGTATGGTGCTGGGCTCGTAGCCTGCAGCGGGCCAGAAAACCAAAACAGCTGAAAGCTGTTACAAAGCTCCACAGAGCTGAGAGTAAGTGCAGAGGTGCATGATGCTCTTTGTGGGTTTGTCACTACAGGCAACGTCCTTCACATATTAGTAGTTAATAAATAGACTGTTAATGTGAGAACATTAATTTTAGCTGCTTTAAATACAGCTACTTTGGCTGAACTTCATATTCAAATTTTAAAAATATGTTTACATTTATGTCATAAGTGGATTCTTGCTTTATTGAACATGATATGTATTATATACATACATTGTATGCTTTGGCATGTTTGTAGACACAGAATATGATGCCAGCCTTACACCAAATGACTTTAAGTGGGTTCACTGTCTCAGACAAATTTCCATTTTAGGAATAAAACCATGATAGTTTTAACTCAGTTGGTGCATGCTCCTGTGATCTTGATCGTTTGGTCTAAGGTGGTCATAAAACTCAGTCTCCAGGGAGGCACAAGAACCTGAACTTTAAACTACTTTAAACTGACTCCACTAACACATATTACCCAGCACACAGTTTCTGGAGGAAAGGTCTACATTTTAACCCAAACCATGATCTTCAGGTCTATCTGGCTTTTAACCCTGAAGGCAAACTTCTCCTAACAGCCATAAAACATGGATAAATAACAAGATCTTTTAACATAAGTATCACATTCAGCTCAGTAATAACTGTCAGGGTTCAGAGACATGTCAGTTGTGTTTTGCCCCATAGTTCAAACATGTTTACACTGCATAAATTAGCCTTGCAGCTAGCGAAATTTCTTCAATTCATAGCTTAACGAATTACATGTATTATTTATACTGTTTCTTACTCACTGCATCTCCTGACAGAACAGGAAGGTTGAATTTCAGTCTGTATGCATGTTCTTTCACCCCAACACTGTTGATACAGAGCAGCTAATGTTGCTGTAGTGAGTAGTAAGCGGAGTTGGATGCTCCTACAGGCAAGTAATGCTATGCCGTGTTTTATCTCATAAAGGCATTGTTTATGCATGATATGTGCTTCATGTGTTGACTCGTACTTCCTCCGAAATTGAAAGTATTTCTACACTGCTACATTTATTCCAGAGTAAAAAATGTAATTCTTGTCATCTTTCTCTCGGCTGCTTGCTGTCATTGGTCTGCTGCTGTTTGACGGTGATGCAGACTTTCAAAATAAAAGTGTACCCTAATGATGATGATGTAGATTGATGTTTTCACTTTGCAGCAATGATACTGGATTGTTGATCATTGAATCGATATATTGATCCAGGTCAATGGACCATTACATCTTTCTTCTTACTATATAATGACGAAAACTCTGTCTGTCTGTCTGTCTGTGTGTCTTTTCCACGTTTTTCTCCTCACTGACTTGATCAATCCATGTGAAATTTGGAACAGTGGTAGAGGGTCATGGGAGGATGCGAATGAAGCAATATTACATCAATTGGCCAAAGGGGGGCGCTATAGCAACAAATTGAAATTGCAAACTTTGAATGGGCATATGTCATGCCCCGTATGTCGTAGAGACATGAAACTTTGCACAGAGATTCCTCTCCTCATGAGGAACAAATTTGCCTCAAGAACACATAACCTCCGGTTATATAGATTTTCCGCCATTTTGAATTTTTTGAAAAACACNCTTATCTAGGCCTAACTGCCATATCGATTTTTACTAAACTTGGTAGATATGTAGAACAGGACGCCTCAAGGTGACTGGAGAAATTTAACTCTAATTGGCAACTGGGTGGCGCTATAACAACAGAAAAATGCTTCAAAATGGCTAAAATGCGACCGATCGCTGTGGCTCCCCCTGTGGACCAATGTTGTTTTTTTTCTTCTAATTTCTGGTATGACTAAGTCATGGTATGGTATGCTGTACATAATCACGGAAACTGTCAGTGGGTCATTCTGTCAGTCAGTCGTTCTGTCTGTCCTACGTTTTTCTACTCACTGACGTGGTCAAGCTATGTGAAACTGCATTGAGGATTGGCATAGGTAGAAGGTGACAAAGCTACCAATGGGTATGGACTAGTCTCTACTAAACAGCACTTATTTTAGTGAGAAATCTTAATTTCGGAAACTATTCACCTCTCACTCCCATGATCTCCTCCCACTAAAACAACACAGCTAACCAACTGAGGCTGGTAGTGAGTTGAGGTGACATAATCCAAAATGTAAAGTTTGTGTGCACTACAGATCATCTTTAAAGATTACAATAATGCCAAATTAATAACATAATATGACGTCCTTTATTTTGTGCTTCTGGAGTCTGTATTTTTGCAGACACATAAGAAATGATCAGTCTGTTATATTTCTTAAAGGGAGTTTGGTGTAATGTTAACCACCAGGAGCAGGATAGGGTGGATGGAATCTGGTTATAATCTTGCAAATAGTGACCCTACAAGATCTCCAGTCTTTGCAAAATCTTGCCTTGTGACTGAAAACTCACATTTTATGAAAGATGGTGTCATACTTCAGTCTTTAAAAGTCTTTTCAAAGTCTTCCAGTGTATGGTAGGCATGAGTGGATAGAGTTGAATAGATGACAGGATAATTGTATCCAATATATAAATAGGTTTTAATATCTCTACTTACTTTTATACTTTTAATCTGTCCAGGTTGTGTGAAAGTCCATGCAGGATTCTA
Source organism: Epinephelus moara (assembly GCF_006386435.1). Lineage (NCBI taxonomy): Eukaryota > Metazoa > Chordata > Actinopteri > Perciformes > Serranidae > Epinephelus > Epinephelus moara. The sequence continues at coordinate 16,433,101 of NC_065514.1, read as the reverse complement.
TCTGAAAGACCATAGTGCAGTCAAGTTTCTCATTACTATTCCTGTCACCATGGCGATGGGACGGGTTAGAGATCTGGGCCGTGTTCAATGTCATACTTTGTCTATAGCATCATCGCCATGCTCCCTCTGGAAGTGTTTTCTCTCTGTGCTTATGTCAACTACAGATGACAAGATCCTCCTCTTCTCCTCTCTTCTTCCTCTCTGCCCTGCGGGTGTATATATTCAGTCATGTCTTTTGTTTTCATGCGTACCTACATACTTACATGAGGTTTGGGATGTGCTGCTTCAACTTGTCTGTGAAACAAGCTCCACTTCAAAATCAGTGGCCAAAGCCGAGGCCCTTTGAAAACTACTGATAACAGAGAAAGAGCTTCTACGCCTACTGCATATATTCATTTTTCTGAGAAGCAAATCAACAAGACAATAAAACAGGATCTGTGTCTTTGAGAGAGGTGTTTCTTGGTGACAGGCTGGAAAATTGCAAGCTTCCTTTTACTGAGACTAAAGTAGAGGAATAGGAAACAAGACTTCAGGACCACACTCCTTACAAATGACAAAATAATTGCAGCTATACATGCTTTTTAGGAGCCGTGCTTCCAATGCAAGCCACACTACGCTATTGAGTTACTTAAGGACAATAGTGCAGAGGAAGTGAATCAGCCCCACTTGTCTTTTTAAGAGTCCTACATCTCTTTTAAATTTTTATTATCCAATTTACAGCACAGTAATGCTGCTTCCATTGGGGTTACCACTGAAATAGTAGAACACAGATCATTTGCAGAGAAACCTTGGCAGGAAATTATTTGCAGCCCTGAAAAATAAAATAGGGGAAACTTTCTTTGTCCGTGGGGACGTAAAATATGTGTAGAAAGTTAATACAGAGAGCCTTGTGATTCGGATTTAATGTACTGTAGCTTTTCTGTGTGAGTAGCGCAATAATACTGCATAACGGCGGCGGTTAGAGATTTCACAAAGCAAATAGAAGTTAATAAGTTCAAAGCTTTCGCAGAGCTGATGAAGTGTATACAATCAAGACCTCCTCTGTTGCCGCCGATATTGACTGACATTGTGTAATAGCTTGCACAACTTCCTAATCACACCGCGCGAAAGGTCGAAACAGAGGTGGTCTCAAATCCATTTGTTCGACAGACTGAAAGCCGGCTAAACAGGCTTAAGTATTTTCTTTTACTGAGGGACAGATGCAAGTTGCACAGCTTTTGTATTTTCTTTGATATTCTTGGTTGGCTCTCAGCTTGGTGCTGACTACCCACCCTCATCAGCTCCGCAGGAAACAATGCAGTATGAGCAATGACAACAGCGATGCAATCCACACTGCTGTTATTCTCGGGGAGCATAATCACAGAGTGTGAACTCTATTTCATAAAAGTCGCTTTCTGACTGACTTGTGTCTGTCTTTCTCTCCCCCGCACACACACACACACACACACACACACACAAACACACACGTTGGCTGCCTCCTTTCTCTGCATCGATACCTGTATTGTGGGCTCCATGCGGCTCAGGAGACGGGATGGAAAAACTGTGAAATCCAATATAACTGAATGTCTGAATGATAAAGATTGTGGATGCGGTATGAGGGGGAGAAGTGTGCAGAGGGAAAGAACAAGAACAGATGAGGGGTAAACGACATCGAAAAATTAAAAGCAAGCTTGTCCATCCGTGTGCTGAATGCTCACTGAGTACAACGATCTCCTTCTGTACAGTATAATGAAGTTGTGTTTGAGTCAGGGAGCATTTAAAGTTCACCAGGGCAGGCAGACTGCAAAGACATAAAGTTTGCCTGGCTGTATCAAGTTAATTTGGGTATTGCTTCAAAGGACCATTAAGCATTTTCTAAGGGCAAAACAGAATAGATGAATAATAAGAAAATAACAGACAAAATGAAAATGGAAAAAAAGAGCAACTTTGAGATTAGTGTTGACAGAAAAACAAGGATAAACACTGCTGTGGCCTTTTCAAGATAAAATCCTTAGAAGACTAACAAATAACTAGCTTATTTTTTTTGACAGACAACGAAATTAATCATTTTTATTCACCCCAGTGTCCTCATCAACTGCACTTTCAGTCATAGACGCCCATTTATATTTTTGCTGGTGGGTGCTCAAAAGAAAGCACCCTCTTTTACTTTTTTTTTTTTTTTTAACTTTCTTTGTTGAATGTCAGGTTTAAATAACTGCACTAACATAATTAAACCAGTAAAACAGCAAAATATAATTGCAATCCAGCCTGCCGTCACTCACAGCGGTATTACTTTGGGAGCATGTTGTACAAAAAAAGAAAAAAACACAATAGGTCAGGAGGCCACACAAACATGGCTCTGTACACACAACAAACAGCCCTGTCCATTGTCCTGATATTTTAGCGATGCTATTCATGCACTGTAATAAAACCCCTCCTGGCTGAACTCAAACAAAGTGTTTATCGAGTAATTCATCACTAAAGATACAAAATTATTTAGTGCAAAGTCTCATATAAACACAAATCATAGGCCAAGTGCACAAATCAACACTGACACCCCTGTGGCTGTGTGACACCGCCGCTATAATACACTCATTAAGAATGCAACAGCGTGGGCTACAAGAGGCCCGCCTGTTAACAAGCCAACAACTTTTAACAACCTAAAGTCTTTACACATGCACAGAAACCATACAAGCGCGCACAGTAAAATACAATCAATTACCCGTCAACATGTAGACCCACACAGAGACTAAATAAATTGGATGTTTTTCACTCACCATTGACGTTATGTCTTTAAGAGGAAAGTGTTGCTCCTTGCAGCTGTGTGCTTTAACCTTTAACGAGTCACCACGCATTTTTTTTTTCCTCCCAGAGTTGCTTTGGTCCGGTGGTGTAATTGGCTAGTCAGTAGGGCGGGACAACGTGGAACAAAGCCAACACATGGTGGTCAATGTGCTTTCTGCTTGCCCTGATTGTACGCTGGCGCATTCGGGTACTTGGACCCCGAAGCACCCATGGAATCGGCACCTATGGGGCAACATCTTTCTCACTTTTTACTTGAAGGGTAAAATGCACTGAAATTTGAGTATCAGTTTTCTTGGTTTCAGTGTGAGCAGCTCCGATTACACATGCACTGCATACCTGAAATTATCTAGACGGTGTGATAGGAGCTCTATGTGAGAACGCAAGTGTCTGAATCAGATGGATCAATCTCTAAAAAAACTTTACCCTGCCAGCTCCTTAGCACAAAGTCCTAATGTAATGTCTCATTGAGCCCATGTGTGAATAGAGCAGGTAATTGTCAGGAGAGCTCACCATGAGCAAGAGGGCCTGTGGATGATAACCCTATCATGCAGACTGCTCCAAACCTGGTGAAGAAGAGTCATTCACACACACACAAAAACAATGTGTGGGCGGAGAGAGATGAGATTCGGGAAGCCCAAATTGTCAGACAAATTAGAAAAACAACAAGAGACTTGGTTGTTTATGACCAAATGACAAATTGGCTACGTGACCAGAATCTGATCATGTCCTGCCTCCTGCATGCTCCAACCAGGCACCACCCCTCGCCTAAACCAAACGGAGTATTGCCAGTGGGTGAGAACGCTTCAGAGTGAAAGAGACACTTCGGACAATGTCCAGACCTGACTGTCCGGACATTGTCTGAAACTAGAGGCACAAGACTTAATTACCTAAAATGTTAAAAAACAGGTTCATATTTTTCAAGTCCATCCTGCATATATGCACACTGAGGCAGTTTTTGCTTGTTGTACGTATTCCCCCTGTTTATACTGGCCATTAAATATCCCTCCCTAAAAATTCCACAGGTCTCAATTAGTACAAAAACTATATTTGCAAACATATCTGAAGTTATAACGAGGCCTCAGCAGTCTGAGTTAATCAAATCAAGTGGATTTCTTCCAAAGTCTTTTCACAGAAGTACAACAATCTCCCTTTAATCCTTATGTTCAAATGCAGTTTTCACACCGACAGCAGCACTTGATCTGCAATCATGTTATTGCCATGAGTGGCACTGCTGTGCTGTGTTAGTGTAGCTATCTTAATGATTGAAGTGCATTTCCGAGCTATGATATTTTCATGTTTGCTGCTGTTTGTGTATCAGGCTCAAGTAAATTGAGTAGGAGTGGGCGAGAGCACAGCAGCCCTTGACCCCTGACAGAAAACATGTTTGTGAGTCTACAGTATGAGGGTTGACGACGGAGAACCTTATGGGACAAGTAGATAGGCTCTTTAGATCAAGTGGAGGATGCATAGATGTTCAAAATCCATTCAAAATCTGCCTGTATCCACATAAAAAGGCAAGTGTCAGTAGGGTCATACTTAACAGTGTCATATCTTTGGAGATAACACTTTCAGAAAAACTTTTAGCCCTGCTAGCAGCTTGCTCTGTTGATGGCAAAGTTGGTGTCTACATCAGTTGAATGGATTGCAATTAAATTTGGCACAATCGTGATCCCTGAGGATGAATCCTACTGACTTTGGTGATCACCTGACTTTTTCTCCAGTGTACAGCAGGGTAAACCTTTCACATATCCTCTAAAATGTCTTACCATCAGCCAGATAGATTGACACAAACATTTGTACAGACATTCATGGTTCCTAGATGATGAATCCTGATTACTTTGGTGACCCCCTATTCATCTAATGCCACCATGAGGTTGAAATTTCTGGTTTTAAGTGAAATATGGAAGTGATCCTCACACTTCATCCAGCACAACTTTGGTCTAAGGTCAAATACCTTCAAAACTAATGAAATTCCCTTCAGCCTTTGTGTTAAATGCTATTCGGCACATTAGCATAGCAATGCACTAAGCTAAGGTGATAAATACGGTAAGTATCTCTAGTCGTTAGAACAAAATATTGTTATTGCACGTACCACTTATATGTTACATTTGTATCATATGCAGTACATAGTTCAGATAACACGTATGAGCTGAGTTTCTCATCAGGAGGAGATGTTGGAGGGTATAATAACTAGGCTAGATGGAGGCCAAGCAGCAGACAACTGTTCTAGACCAACGAAAGTAGGCATTTATAAATAAGAGTTTGGGACATTTCTATTTGAAACATTTGCAACAACCAAACCGGGTGTTTTACACCAAGACAGGATGTCTTTCTAGACCTTACTAAGTTGTTTTTGTGCCTAAACCTAACCACACGTTTAACCACAGTGTTGTCAAAATATAACATTGAAAACTAAAATGTAAAGAAAAACGTAATGTTTCAACATATCTGCTACATATAAACTGCACAAACTGCGATTTGCAGAAATGTACAATGCAAACATCTCATCTTGCAATTGGGTTGCCTAAACACCAGCATGCTAACATTTCCGCTCTAAAAACCAAAACACACCAGTGGCGAATGTCAGGCATCAAAACACATGCCTCTATAATTTTCAATGCACAACCCCACAGCAGGCAAGACGTGCATTGGCCCCTCTTGACGTGCAACCTCACGGCACTTTACGCCACTGTCCTGTTTCCAGTCTTGTCGCCACTGGATTTAAATGCATTTTCCCACCACTCACTACCCATCCATCCATCCATCCATCCTCCCTCATCCGCTTATCCAGGCCAGGTCGCGCGGGCAACAGGCCAAACAAAGCACCCCAGACGTCCCTCTCCCCGGCAACACTTTCCAGCTCCTCCTGGGGGACCCCAAGGTGTTCCCAGGCCAGACGAGATATGTAATCCCTCCAGCATGTTCTGGGTCTGCCCCGGGGCCTCCTACCAGTGGGACGTGCCAGGAATACCTCCAGCGGGAGGCACCCAGGAGGCATCCTGATCAGATGCCCGAGCCACACTCACTATCTGCTTGTAAACACCAGCTCCCGTAGCAGCTCCTTTTCTCTGCTCCTATGGCAGCTCAACTCCACTCCTCACCATTAATGCAAAGAGAACTCTGCTGCTGTGTCTTGTGTGTGACAGAGAACAGATGAGGAGAGACTTGTTGCTGAGGTCTGGAAAAATCCCGAGTTAAAAGACCCACAATTTCATCAAACAGATATTTCCTGGCAGGTTATAGCTCTGGAGATTGGCTCTTCAGGTGAGAAATCAACTTTAATTAGGGGCTCTCCACAAATGCCTGATCGTCCATTGATGAGCTACAGTGCAATGTGTCCAGTATGTTGGCATTAGCATTAAGCTTAAACCCCTACTCTACGTAATTACAGCCTCGTGGCTGTAGACTGCTGGTTTTGATGAATCAAAACTGTTAAGGCCACATTTAGTGCGAATGCTTTAATGGAGCTAATTCAGAATATAAAATGTATTTTTCCCAAAGACTCACTAAAATGCCATTTTGCCTCAAACTAGCTCTTACTGCTAAGAATGTGAAATTTAAAATGCAAAATGTATAGTGTTTGCATACACTGGAGCAAATCAAATTAGTGTCTTCAGTTATGGTGGGTGAGGAAAATCCGAACGCGCTTATCTCTCTACTGATATAATTTCCAAAAGAGCAGATGCTGGATGACTCTGCACTTTCCTCTTCACTTTGAAAAAAAAAAAAAGACTGAGCAGAAGAGTAACTAGCAGGGAGCAGGGACCAGGCGGATTGCATCCCTCCTCACAGATGGCTGTCTGATTCTGCTACATTGATGGAAGACAGCCTGTCATTTTGTGTTTTGTGTTTATCATCATTAGGTGAATTGACAAGGCCCGAGCATTGTTTTTGTTTCCCTGTTCTCTTCCCAAACACAAACAGAAATCGCTGACTTTTGGCAGACATGCTTCATTGCCATCCCCTCAATCTGCTTGTCACGCGAGTATGCAGTAGAGATTCATGAGTAGCTGCGCTGCTAAAATGTCACAAGAGTTCCGGAGGACATATTGTGTCAGTTGTAAATTGCCTTATGAGCATTTCATTTGAAAAACCGAGCTCTTCTTTTCTTCTCTCACCTCGAAACATAATTAAGTGCAAAAGAGTGAAAGGAGAATTTTGACACAGATTTCTAGTTAAACTCTTCAACTGTAAAACAGAAGCCTCCCCATCCGCACCTCTCCCGAGGATTCTTTATCTCCGCTATGAAGGGGAGCTCTCTAATGTCAGCAGCTGAGATAAATACCATTATTATGAAAGTCTCATTGCTCAGTTTTACTTCCCTGCAGCTCCAAAGTGTGCTTTCCCTGCCACTGTCAAGATTTGCCCTTTTGATGAACCTAATGTTTTTATTAGCAAGTATTTGTCAGAGTGGAATTACAATTCTTGCACCCATCTAAATACTGAGGTGGCAAACACATGAAACTGTTTGAATAACAATTAAATATAATTTTCTTGAAGTGAAGCTTACAGTAAGTGAAGCCTTTTTAAGAAGGCCTGATGTGAGAAAAAAAGTAGTGACATTTTTGTGGTTATTTACTGTCTTTAATCTTTAGATGGAAACTAAACAAACTTTCCACCCAAACCTTTTAGGCCACATAAAGTTAATGATTAAGAAATTTCATGGTAGTTTCACAGTATTCATTTTACATGTGAAAACCATCAGTATTTCTTATATTAAAAATGCACACATCGTATTACAGGCCATGAAAAGATAATTATAGGTTATTATCATGTCATTTCTAAGTAGTTACACTGACAGTACTCTAAGTTATTTCAGGGAAGTTACAGCATTAACCTCCAATGAGCAGCAGTAATGACACCTTGTAATATAAAGTCAGACAAGTGATTACCTAGTAAGGACTTTAAGGTACAATTACTGCTTGCAGCAACTACCATCAATCAAAAAAGCCACTAAGAGGCTGAGTAGGCTCGTAACTGTGACTTGTTCAATAAAATCCATGCTGAAGTCCAAAGATGCGTACTATGGTGGTTTATTAAACAAACAACTGAGATAACTGAAGCAAAACGAGATGAAATGAAATATTACGCTCTGTTGGGGTGCCTAGCACACAGATCTGGTACTAAAAGGTGGAGCTGTGAACACTGCAGTCTGTTGATTGGTCAATAGAGGACGGTCACTCTGCTCAGGGCTGAGTTGTGGCTGGTTTCATGTAACCACTGTTCATACCGTGGAGAGTTTTATTAGTAAACTGTAACTATAAAATGAAAGGATGTTTTGCTGCCTCTTGTAGCAGCTGTTGTGGGATTAAAAAATAACTTAATTCACTGGGCCGACTGCCAGCGACTTTTAAGGTGGAACGTTAACTTGTAATGTTAGTCAATGCATGAGTTGATGACATGAATCAATCCACACACCTAAATTTCTCTTTAACAACTTTAGCCATCACTTTAGTTTTATATGACATACACTTTTAGGAATGAATGGATCTTAAAGCATTTATATATGTTAATTTCGACCAGGTTACGTGAACTGCATATATCCCAATCCTCACTCAGAGGGAAAAAAGCATTGTCGTTCCTGTGGGCTCTGGAAACACTAAACCCCTGGGCTTGCCTGAGAAGGACTTAATGCCCAAACAATTTTTAAATATGCCATGGAGAGAGAGACTCTCACTGCAGCCTGTTTTATTTTGTTCTGAAAATGTCAGTGTGCAGCCTCGTTCTGTGGACGATAAATGAGGTGCAGATTTCCATTTGTGTCACCGCTGATGAAATACAGTGAATGCTGGACGGAGCAGTGAGTGACAACAACCCCACCCAAATTTAAGAGTAATGTTTGCAGTTGAAATGCCAGGGTCTAGGTACCATGTCTGAAGGGTTACCTTTGGTTCCAAAGGGACCCTACTGAAAGTGTTTGGTGGGAACGGGGCTTTTGTCTAAGAACTGCCAGTGAATGAACAGGTAAAATAATGTGAAACCACACCAACCCCTGTCCCAATTACAGCTACCGGAAGTGAAAGTGACCAAAAGAACATGTGCAGTTTAAACAAATAATAAACGACTGAGGTTAAATACATATTCTTGCTCCTATGCTGCTCAAAATGTGCACTAATCACTAACTACCAGCCACTGTATTAAGTGACCTCCATGTCTTACCCCTTATTCTTATTACAATTTTACAGTTATTTTCAATTGAGTTACTGGCATAATCTGTCTGTCTTTAATTTAATCCTAATTACTGAGTTATTGCACAGTGTTGCTGACTAAGTACACTTTTACACATTTCTTATTCCATCAATATTACTTGGTTACACCTTAAACATTTCTTGTAACACAACTGACAGTGTGAAAATTCAAGAATTACCTTTAAAAGTAGCATGAAAACATTACTATTCATTGGATTATGTTACTAAAATTTCCTGGTGTAAGCAAAGTAAAACCTTAAAACAAAAACAAAAAAACAAAAATCGCATGTCATTACCGAGGAATAGGTAAAAAACAAGACTGCTAGACTGCATGCCACTACTCTCATTCATTTCTTCTTTATCCATTTAAAGTGATTTCAGCTATAAAATGCCCCGCAATTCATTGCTCATGATTGATGTGCTGATTGAGGGACAGAGGACAATTTGCACAGTTTAAAAGTACGATTGCAAAAATGGTGAGTAGCAGAGATGGATAGAAAAAAATGTATGCGCTGTTCTATAATCTCTCCGCTGAGAGACAGCTGAGTTATTCTGCCATACTTAGTCTGTTTCTTTTCATCTTCTTTATCTCTCCCTCTGCTGCCTCACTTGGTGTATTTCCTGCATTTGCTGTTTATCTCTCTTGTCTCTTTATTTTGCCCATATTTTGCCCAACACATTTATTGTATTCCACATACAGTATTGTTTCTGCTATCTACTGACATTCTTCCTGGATGTAGTTTGCTGAAAGTCTTCTCCTCTCCATATCCCTCAGATAGATAGATAGACAGATAAAAATGTCAGTTTCATTCCTGCAACAAAATCAACACATTAACGCAATGCTTCCTTATGCTAAAATACTACAATTTATTAGTGCATATATAAATTAAAATACATTTAATTTTGCATTGAAGCAACCATTTCTTTTGGTCCTTTATTCACGCTTGGTTGTGTGTCTGTGTGTGTCCGTGTGTGTCTCCCCCCCAGGAATCCAAGATTGTTCATAAAAAGGGAGATGGGGGTCATAAATTGCCTTAGTATTCTCCCCCTGGTTGCAGCTTGTTTGTCTTGAGTCAGAGACCAGAATTCTCTGTGAAAAACATAGAAAGTGAAGTCCATGTTCTCGATGCTACATACATACGCATATGCAAAAAATAAAAAAAGGTTATGTAGGTTAGGCCTAGGCAAGTAAAGTGACACTGGTTAGGTTTAGGAAAAGAAACATGGCAACGATGTACCTTAAAATGACGCACAGTTCACTTGGTTTCCCATAATTCTGAACACTGGTCTCTTGGGGAAAAGTCCTGTGTTTTGTGACCCATCCACCACCCTGAGGTCCCTCCTCATGTGTCAGCGCATTAGTCACATGATTGCAGCCTTCCCAGTTACGTGGGTTATAAACAAATGACTGGCTCATGATTATGTGAGATATATACTGTCATGGGTGTGGTAGGAACCCAATTGCAGCACCACAGGCAGACAGGAAAGTTTGTAATGACCTTTTATATTTTGCTTGTCAAACACAGAATGAGCAGGCAGGTAAAACAACAGTGAGAGCCTTCAAAGATACAAGTTCAGTACTAAGCACTTGGTGTAGTGCGCAAGTCATAAGGAAATAGTTCAAACATGTGCAGTGGTACCGTGACGGTCAGACAGGAGGCGAAGTCAGATGAGCAGAGAGTCCGATACCAGGTGAACGCACAAGGAAACCCAACACACCTGTGAAGAGACAACTGTGGGTTGGTTGGAACCGGCAAGCGGTCTAGGAACCAGAGTTGATGATGAGTGGGTGCCGCTGTACACACACGAAAGCAGAATATGCAGCCACACAGCAAGGTAATCCTCGGCACAGGAAATCACAGGCAGCAGAACAGGTAAATTCACAATGCAGAGCTGAGCGGCAGTCTCTCCACACAGGAGCCAGCAAACAGAAACCAGGAACATGGAATAGAGACAGAAGGCTGAGTGGTTTACCAGGGAGCAGACAAAGCAGGAGAGTCAGAGACAGGCAAGGTCGGCAACAAGGAAGCAGTCTGGGAATAAATGCTGGAAAGTCTTGCACGGATATGACAAAGAACAATCTTGCAACAGGAGTCTGTGAAGCTGGAGCATTTATAGTGGCAGGGATTATTGAGCCACAGGTGAGCGGAGTTGGCTTGATGAGGTGGGTGTGGTGGACCTGCAGGAGCAGGAGATGTGTGGAAAGGTAATTGGCTGGCAGGTAGGTGTGGTGGAGAGGTGGGGTGGGTGGAAATTTCCTAGGTAACTGCGAGAATGGCATGTATAGCAGGTTGGAAGTGCACACTGTGACATAAATGTATTGTGGTGCATTACTTTTTGTAGGTATACATACATACAGTGCACGAGAACAGCTTGCACTACAGCACCAACAGATATAAAGACTTAATAATACACTCATGAAACAATTCTGTTGCATAAAACCTCTGCAAAACTTTTGGTTGAATGTATCTTTACTGAAAAACTAAAACAGCTCAATACTGAGAGTGGGTAGGTGACCTCGCATAAGTTAGAGTGTTTGTCTGCTAAAAGTACAATCACCTCTGTGTGCCTCTGATGCCAGCAGTCACACTCTCATGGGGTCACTAATGCAACAATCGGAGCTGCTCTCTGCTTTCCATTTCACACGAGGCAAGTGTTTACTCAATGTTTACAACCCTTCCTCACCTCTATCTCTTCACTTCTTTTTATCTTCCCCATCTCACTCTTTTCTCTCCATTTTTTCCTTTGTTCTCTCTGTCACTCTGTCAGTTGTCTCACCAGTAATGGAGGGGTTGTCATCCCTGGTTCACCGTATGCGACAGGTGTGTGGTGAGTGTTCAGTGTCACCTATCATTGTCCCTGTCACCGCTATCTCGTCTGCACTCGCAGAGCTCCATATCCAGGCAAGGAAAATTCATATCAATGACTTAGATCTGTTTGTGATTGGCTGCTTGTACCCCCGCTGCTCAGCAAAACACACAGACACATAGGAAGTAAATGAAACAGGACTTAGATTAATAATAAGCGGTTATATAGTGAATCACCCCATGACTTTCTACTTCATAAACCCATCAGCTAGAAGATTGAAGAAGACTCTGTCTCCTCTAGACTCATTTCCATCGTCATCATCATCCCCTCAGACATCCAGTGGCTTTGAATGTATTTCACAAAATCTGCAGCAGTCATGTAGATGTTTTGGAGCAGTGGCCGGTGACAACCAATGACAGCTTGTGATAAAAAACCAAGAATATTAAGTCTCTACTAAAACCATCATCATGGCTTGATGATTTACCTCCAGCTTGTAAAAGTTTGTTGCTTTCATCTTCCCAACCACTCTCATTTAAATTATCTGTTTTTTCTCCCACTCACATGATGGCACCCACTGAGTGGTGAATGCTGCTCTTATTTCTTGAGCTCTGTTTATACTTAAGGTGAAAAATCATGCTTTTGGATTTGTTTTCATGAGACAGTAAATTTGGGATCCTGCACAGCAACATCCAGATGAATCATTTTTAACAGGCAAAGCTCCTTTTCATCCATCATTTCAGGTGCACACCACTCTGTAACAGTAAGTGTTTGCAGTGAGGCAAAGATGCTGCATATTCACCATACCTTAATCTATTTTTATTAGCAGACAGATAAGTGTATTTATTTAATAACAGCATTGACGTGTCTGGTGCAAGAGAATTCTGTTGCTGTTGCTGTCTCATGTGTGGAGATTGGATGAGGAGAGACTTCTTGTTGAGGTCGAGAAATATCCTGAGCAACGACCCGCAATCCCGTCACTATAAAGACAATGGCAAAAAAGATACTTCCTGGTGAGTCACAGCTCTGGAGATCAGCTCTTCAGGTGAAAAATGATTTTAAGCTAATGCATAGGCAGAGGAAGTACAGATCTGTCAGTTAAAGAAATAATAACTTTGCATGGACGTCTGTGCGACATGTCCAGTGTGTGCTGGGGCAGCACTCGACACACATCACATGATGCACCTCGCTGTGGCAGTGCTGGTGGGTTTTCAGCTGAAGACCTAAAGAATAGAATAAAGAATAAGCATAATATAAATAAATATAAGAAGATAAGTAAAGAATTTTACAATTCTTGACGCAGCAGGGGTAGGCAGATTCCCTCACTCTTGTACAATATTAAACAGACTGCATGTATGTCCCAGAAGTATTTATTGCCATTGTTGTTCTGTTCTGTGGCTGTATCCTTTTTTTTCTACAAGTGTTTTGTTCCATTCAGGTTTATGTGTGACTCTCAGCCAAAGCCTCTAAAGCCCTGTTGCATTTACCTCACAAAGTCCTCATGCCAGAATCAGCCTGAAACCCAGCCCAGTCCCCACCATAAGATGTTGGAATTCTATGTTTCTGCAAACCATACATATATTACATTTACACATATCAGACATATTGACATGTATAAAGTGACATAGTTTAAAGATAACATGTATATGTGCTAGACTGGATGCTGGATGCTGGTCCTAGGCCAGTCAGCTGCCAACCAGCATGTTTCTCATTTCCTGTCTGTTGTGACAAAATCCAGTTTTTTCTTAAAGCAACACAATGGAGGATTGCGCTTTTTACCTCAGGGGTCCCCCTACAGACGAAAAACGGCATTGTCTGTTACAACTGTTGCAAAAATCTTTCTGCGCGTGCATTTGTTGACAAGCCAACGATACCTGCTGGAAATTAGCTGGCCATGTAATGCGCGATCGTCATGTCTTCAGAACGGGAACTGCCCATAGGTCCGACAGCCCATTGGTCCGACATCCCATTGTTTCGACCATATTAAACTCATTGTTCCGAAGTACCGTTGTTCTGAAATCATCATGATGCCCTGTGGTTAAGGTCTGGTTAGGTTTAGGCACAAAAACCACTTGGTTAGGGTTAGGAAAAGATCATGGTGTGGGTTAAAATGAAAAAGAAAGTGACAAACACATAAGCCGTGAGCCTGCTTCGCCTCAAGCCTTTCCCAGCTGACCCAGAGCTGGTCGCGGCACACCATCAAGGCAGAAATACGCCCGCCGGGAGCCGTTCAGCACCGCGGACCGTCGGACTAATGGGCTGTCGGACCAATGACATGGACCCTTCAGAACAGGTAAAGTAGCCTTATAACATTTTGTACATACATGATTAGGCCGATTGCTTTAATTATTTATTCGTTTCCGAAACTCAGAAATGAGTTGCTCTCTGCATGTCAGGGCAGCCAATTTCACTGAAAAAAATTGCTACTGCTGCTTGTGTTTCATTCCTACATGGTGATGAAGGTGCGCCTTGTGTTAGATTTTAAAAAGATGAACATTATTTGAACTCCCTTGAGGTTTTGTGTGTTACATAATATTTTCTTCGCTTAATTGCTTTTTACTTTTATGTGAGGATCAAGCAAGACTAGCAACTACTACGTCTAAACTTTTCTCAAGATACCTTGTTAAGGTCTAAACTGCTGGTCAAAGGGAAATTTTGACTTGATGATGATGGAAAATAATCTCACTGGTGATCTGCCAAGGTCTTTTTGGTCCTTTTCGACCAAAGTTTGGATGGAAAGATGAACAGGTTGAATTACTAAAACTAATATAATGATATTATAGTAGTGATATTACTAATATCACATCCTCAGTTGCTGCCAGTAGCAGTAAAATAAGCATTTTCCTGTCCATGTCCACATACATCTAGCCACTGACACTAGGCATACAGTGATACGTACAGTAAGAACCTACTGTTTGCTCTTATCTAACATGACTGATGTTAAGTCATTATAATGACATTATTTTAATTTTAGTACACGTGCAAACATTTCTAATACCGTGTTATCAGTTTACATAGATGGAGTACTTTGCATAAATTCTATGGGGGGAAAAATCTGATTTGAATATAGGCTGTAAAACCACAGAATGATGGAAAAAACACACATCTCTGCAGGTTTTAAAAGGCAGAGGCACTGAGGTATAAAATTGGCAGGTATGTGGGAGTTTTGATCAAATGGGATCTCCTGTAAGATGAAGCATTGAGGCTTGCCACTCCACTTAATCTAAAATGACAGCACCGCCTTTCATCAATTCGTCACACATGTACACTCATCTGCACAGTGTACACACACTCAGGCTTGCACACAAAAACAGCCACATACACCCTACTGTAGAAGGTTATTACAGATGCCATTTCAAATTAATTTTGATTACAAACACTTTGTCTGTCACCTTCACCTCAAAAATACCTTGTTGTTTTCCCACCTCTTTTTATTTTATTTTGTATTAAAATACAAACTCAGATACGGAGCAGAATCAACCTGCTGCTCAGGCAGTCATTGCAACAGGCAGCTGATGTTTAACAAAGCAGAGTATATTTAGACTTTATTTTAATGGCTACTGTGGTAAGCACCCTAATCTCTCCAACTTAACCAAATCAGATCTGGTAATGAACATTCGCGCCAGTCCCACTCAGATTTTACCCAGAATCCATTGCGCCTCACCATGCTGGTAAACAACTAACATTAAGCAGAGAGACAAAGTTCAGTAGCCTGCTCAACTGTGAAATAGACTTCAAATTGCACGTAATTACTGCATAATGAGCTCAATGCGTTCTATACAAGACCCCTACAATCATATTGAATTAATTAAAGTTTTAATTACCAAATCACCATGGGGGATTTGTATGCTAAAAAGGATTGAGGAGTTTTGATCTTAGACTGTTTTAGGCCCCATCTAAAACTTGTTTTCATTTCCATAAATCATTAGCATATTTAAATTATTAAGAATCTGGCATTCTAGGCTGATACAAGATAAGGAATCTTGTATCAGCACACTCCATGCTTCTATCACTTTGTATTGATCAGCCCATATTGATAAGCCCATTTTAGACTTAATACAATCATTACTGATTGTGAACTTTTCATTAGAAAAGTTCTATCTGACTTTTTTTGTCAACCACTGTATTCACATGAAACTCACTGAAACAGGTCATTAACACTTTGTGTAGGTTTATTTCAACTCTGGTGGATTAACACCTCCAAAATAAAGATAAAAAAAGAAAATGTTCTATCACTCAAAATCACTCTCTGTCTCCATTCTGCAACTTTTTTCAACAAAATTGTTGCTACATAGTGCAGACCAAAGATTAGTGATGAGACGAGTTTAAACTTGAAACCTGTCATTTTACATTTCTCCATGGCAACAACTCTCTGCTGCTGTCATACACCTTGAGGAAGGCGCAAGCCGACACACGTTGGTGTTTTTAATGACTCTTGCCCATTAAATAAAGGCTTTTTAATTTTTCCAAACCGACCTGAGTGCCTGGACTTTGATTTTTTAAACTCTCTGCTGTACTTCAGTTCTAACTTCCAGCTTTTTTGTAGCGTCTTAAAATATGAAAGAGGATAGTGATAGTGGGATACTTGCTTCAATCAGGAGAGACAGAAGAATGAAATAAACATAACATTAAATCCGGAATATGAGTGTACAGATTAGCAGATGATTTGTGCCGACTAAGATTTAACAGAAGTCTTTGGCACTTGGACACCGGAGGGAGATATTTTGTGATCAAGGGACATCTGAGCAGCAGCAGGATAAATCCCCCCATGGAGTCCAGACACTGGTGGTGGTGGCTGATGACTATGAGGCTGATGGCTGATGACCAGACACTGGTGGTGGTGGCTGATGACTATGAGGCTGATGGCTGATGAGGTGGATGAGGCTGATGGCTGATGAGGTGGATGAGGCTGATGAATCTGTAAAGGCTAGGTGGTGATGGGGAGGTGGAGGGTGCGCATGACTGCAGCGACTGGTGTGTCGCTGTGCTACTGGTTGATTGTGAATCCAACAGCTGAAAAGAGCTGATGACTCAGTTGACCTACCTAGACAATGACACCTAGAGATAGTGAGTGAGCATACGTGCAAGGAGTGAATGGCAGGGTGAGAACGTAACTTACAGCCTGAGCAAGAAAAGTATTGTCTTCCTGACTGCACTTTCGCTAGAGCTTCATTTGTATTTCTAGGAATTATGAAAATGTGAAAACGTAAATAAACAAAAACAAACATGAGGTCAAGAATCTGGAGCGGTCTACAGGTGCTTCAACAGAATACTCAGGGGATTCCTGCAAATGTATTCTGTGAACCTGAGACAGGAGAGCTCTTCTTTTTGTCAGTTTTTCTTGTCCAAGCCTCGGGCAGTTCTGTCGCTCAGAGGAGCTGACATCACCGCTAATCAGAAGAGAAAACTCTATCAAGACAACAATTCACCAGGGGAACAAGTGATGATAACACTGTGCTTCTTGGTGACAGGTGAGCTAAAGCCCATAGATACAGAGAAAAGTGGAGACTATAAAACACTCTTCTGTATGATATATCCTATTAGACCTTGTGCAGTGTGATAAAGGGTTGTTTGGTCATTGGTCTTATTTAAGTAAATTTAAATTAATACTTGTGTCAAACACAGCCGTTCCTCGTACAATCTGATGAGGTGATCCCCTCTTTCCTCCTTCCAAAACTGCCATTTCAACCAGCTCATAGTTTGTAACTGACTTAAGCAGCTGACCTCGCTATAAGGTGATTAACTGTTGTGTTACATTCTTAAACCAGGCACTGGTGACTTGAAAAGTTGAGTCACAGGTGACACCATCAGCTGGCATTAGCTGATCTTAGACCGCAGTTCACACCAATGCAACTTCTCTGATGGAAAATGAGTTTTCAGAATTACAAGGTTCTGTATGAGGCTGTGTCTGAAAAATGGGCGTAGACACCGTGGTGTCAGCCATTGGTTTGGGGACTCCTGTTCTGAAGCAATGACTCTGGCATTTTGGCTGTTGCCAACTTGGATTTTTGGAGCCAGAGGGCCTGCAACTAAAACAGCCATGCCCTCCATTATAAATAAATTGAAGGCTTGATAGAATTTTAACCAGTGAGTAAAATAAAAAATCACCCCATGCACAGTTGTCATGGAGAGAGAAATTAGCTATAGAGATCAAAACTGTTTTTGTACGAGGCTATAAACATGTCTTTTTCTGCTGTAAAGTTGGGCATTTTAACATGGGGGTCTATGAGGACTAACTCACTTTTGGAGCCAGCCTCAAGTGGCTATTTGAGGAACTGCAGTTTTCGGGTTTACCACATTGCATTGGCTCCATTTCTCAGCCCCGGAGGATGTGGCTGGGTCTGAAATGACTCCCTTTTTACTGTATATTGCACTGAGTGTGTACAGTAAATGTATCCTCTGCATATACTATAGTATAATACGTCACAATGGAACTAAAGAGTAGATTTGTATCATGTGCACTACTTTCTACTATCAATCCCACAATGCAATCAGCTACGTTTTTAAGATGTTAAAATTTGTGCACAATTCATGTCCTTGGTTATGCAAAATGATGATGATAAGTGTCCGCAATCTCAATTTACTTTTCAGTATCCATTATACAGGGAATACTGAACGAGTAGACAAGCCTAAAATGCAACTGACTGAGTATAACACATTTAAATTTGTGAAAGGATTTTTATATTGAGGGTTCCTGTTAATTTGTAAATATCACATAAGCATTTAAGGAAGATATACATATTTTCTCTAAGCTAAGACACAGGTGAGATGAAAGTTATACATCCACAAGAGACGACTCGCCTTTTAATCATCTTAGATGCTAATAAATGTGAATCTGCTTCCATATGCAGCGTTCAAGAATCGCTTCATCATTGTCACAGAGTGACAGGTCTGTTTTACATCGAGGTTGTCTCTGGAGATACAAATCAGCCACCCCAGACCGCGACCCATCAGCACACCCCGCCCACCTCATCACACAACTCCCCCCGAATACACCTCAATTATTCAACATGCTCAAACAATGACACGTCCCTCAATGTAGTGCGGGTAATGGAATCCATTACTTAAGAGCACCCCACGCTGTTGCTGTTTTCTGTTTCTCTTCTTATTGTTCCTGGGTATCTCAGCTTTCTGCTTGCAGCCTCTTGTTGTAGTAACCTTGTATCAGGACACTATGTCTGTGAAGGTTGTGAAATTGCCTTTTCTTGTTTCAGGTTATTCGCCTCCCCCTCAGTCCCTGGTAGACTTTTGATTTACTGATGTTGTTGCCACAGAGGTTTAATGTGCAGCATGAGGCAATAAAAAGGGGGAAAGTAAAATGAGAGGCCTTTTTTTTGTTGTAAAACGATGTCTACCTGTGAATGCTCCTTTATATGTAATTTAATATTTTATTTTTCTTTATTGTTCCTCTCAATAGTATTTTCTAAAGGGGGAAGCTGAAAAAGCTTCTAGAAACCATGCAGAAGTTTTATTCATCAATTACAATAAAGAACCAATATTCTTTAGTTTCTTGACAGCAAACAGTAAAACTTATGTGTAATAAAACATGTGTTTACAGACTCACACAACGCATGCAGTATGATCCAAGTCTCATTTAGACACTGATCACACAGAAAGCATTTTGCAGGTTGCAGAACAGGTCTAGCTGTGGTTGAGGGTGAGAGGCCGTCAGCAAATAGTTTGTTGGGCACAGGAAAACGAAGATCTGTGTGGGTACAAAAGAGAGGGTTGGATCATGTGAGTCTCACCAGTTGGTCCAGGAGCTTCACCTCCATGATGGCTGTTTCTAGGCGTATTTTAGGATGACTCAGGGGCAGTTTGACAACCTGCTGTCTATCGTCGGGCCATATAACTGGGTATCCAGCAACTGCTACCACCAGTTTCTCCTCCATTGTTTGCCAACTGTAAACTTGTTGTTTGAACCACCACAGAAGGCCCGCCCCTCAAATCATCCAATTGGACAACAGGAAAAAAGATGACGAAAGAAGAGACGATTTGAGGCATTTTTACGCTTTGAGTTGAAGTTTTTTAACTCGAGGAGTTCAGAGCACTCTGGCAAAAATGCCAGGCGCCTAGAGTACAGAATCGCAAGGCATGTCACAACACAAAAACGGCAAGCAAAAAACACAATTCTTGCCTCCAGCTGCTAAAACACTTTCAGTGTAATCAGGGCCTTATCCAGTCACATGCTCAGTACTCCCCAAACAGACAGCCTTTATAACAGAGAAAAGACCTAAAGGAGAAACTTATCAATGCTCTCTTCAAAGCCAGACTCCACGGACATAAACCATAATTGAACTGGGGAGCTGGTGGTCTTCCACTGCCTCAATCAGTAGTTTGTTTTTGTCATTATGTGACTTTGGTATTTTAAACAGTTACTTTGCATTTACCAGTCACACAAACAAATGACCCATTCTTGGATTCTTAGTTGGATTCTTTTGGATTACTCCATGAATTCAGCACAACACAGGGTGAGTAATTGATATACTGATAGTCATTTCGGGGGGGACGGACGGACTTCAGTCGTACGTACTGTGATGAGTTCACCATCATCACATAAAGTCTGCGAGGGCAAAGACCGCAAGCTGCTGATAGACAGCCCTTGAGACTGTTTTACTTGTTGCCGATGAAACAATAAAGCGATAATTGTCAGGGGGGTTGTTTTGTGAGCAAATAAGGACTGGGCTATGGCTAAATAAATGGGTAGAGCTATTAGTTACATCAGAAGATCTTGTTTTGTTGTTTTCCGGCCACTTCTCTACCCTTTTTCAAAGTCCGCTATTGAAAAATTACTACAACGTCACATCACCCTAAACGGACTCTCTGAAGGTCTGCAGAAAGTCCGCTTTAGGCCTGTTGTGTACTGGATGAATTGTAGATTTAGCAGCCCTAAGCACTCCCAGACTTCCCGGGAACGTGTCCGCAAAGCCCACGAATCTGCAAGTGTGGTGAGGTCCGAACATTTGGATTCAGCCAAAGATACAACCTTTCTGGAAAGGCAAACAAGATTGGTGTATGTCATGACATACAATGAATGACCATTTTATCAGTGTACCAACAATGTCCAGGACTAAGGACAAGAGACTGGTGAATATTGGAAACAGATTAGCTCATGTCTGTACCATATTTCGACCACCAGTCAACATTGCCATTGAAAAACAATCTGAAAATTTTATTCCACTGAAGAATACTGTCTTGCGCTGTGCAGTACATGATGCAACTCTCTCTAGTAAGTTAATTAAAGACAAGTAATCCCTTCTCTTTTTTGGCCTATGTGTTGATAGATGACTTTAATGGTAATGAGTAATGTGTTGATTGTGCCAGACTCTAGTGGATGAGATTATTCAAACAGGCTAATGAGTGGGCCAAACCTCAGATTGTGGGACAAGAACTTTGCCACAGAGAAATTCATAAATGTATGGATTTATTAATCATCGTGTCAAGTCATTGTCTGAAAAAGTTCATATGGTAGAAGTTTCATTAAGAAACTTGTTGTTTGTCTACTTGTGTCTTACTATTACCAGCCACTAATGAGGCCCCGAGTGAATAAGAATTAATTGAAGAAGAGAAACAATGCCCTTTCTTCTTCATCATGGGATCATTTGCCCTGCTCATAGCTCGAAATTCAGACTTTAAAACCCCAAAAAACATACAGAGGTGTCATTCTAGAAATAACTAGAGTGCAATAATTACTGCAATGTAAGTCAGTGGTTCCAACTGAACTCTGGCTTCACCTCCTTATGGGAGCAGCCTTCATTAGAATATAAAGTGGAGAAGGGGTGAGTTTCCTTCTGACACTGATGATGGCTTTCTTTAAAAGCAACACCATTGTCGAAATGATGGTTAAGTCTCAGCCGAGCATCTGAAAAATAATGAATGAACAAAATAATCATAATACTCATAATCCCATGAGTAAACCAGATTACAAAGACAGTAATGCACATTCATAAACAGAGACTGAAACAGCAATAAACAATACATAAAAATATTTAGTTCATGACAAAATCAGCAATTATTTTGTTGGTTTCATGCAGGTTTTAAATGAAAAGTGAAAAGGGTCATTCACTGTAAAACTAACAATGTACTAATTAAGCTCGTCTCAGTTTGGGAAAGAGAAACTTCAGAAGCTGGATGGTTGTATTTTTCTATTTAACAAGGAAAATAGGTGTAAGAGTATTTTCTTTTTGATATCTTACAAGTTTATTTTGTGTAAACTGAGTAACTGTGAGGGCCCTGACACACCAAACTGACAGCCAGCCGTGAGTCAATGTTGGGCCATTGATGTGTCCAGCATTATTGGCACTAGTTGGCCCTAGTCACCTGATTTTTGGCAGCTTCAGCATGTTGAATTGGCATTGGAGCCAATGGAGCCTGGCGGTGAATGAAATCACTCTGATTGGCAAAAAGCACAAGTGAATGAGAAGCGAAATGGAAGTGAGGAAAGCAAACAAACTGCTAAAGTCAAGAGGGCGTCAGACTGAAACAAACTTGTTAAATAACGTAAGATTACTTTTTTAGCCATTGAGTTCTTTAGCAGAAACTGTTCGTAACTGTTTCTGTTACTGTTCGCTAGCGTATGGTAATTATTCTATTCTTAACATCGGGTTGTGTTGTTAATGTGCTAACAGGCTAACTAGCAACTTGAAGCAGTCCTCTCAGTGATCCTGTTTCCCTTTTTGAATGGCAAATACCAGACTACTGCCGCTAGTTGGAATGGCGTTATTTCCCCGCACGCAGGTGCAGAATTTACATGCTAGTTGGCTGTTGTCTTTGCAGTGTGTTCAAGTGCAACTATCTCACCATGACGCAGGCGATGTGAGGCAATCCAACAGTTGGCCTTTGTCACCACTAGCTCTTTGATGTCAGTTAAAAGATCCTGTAGAAGGCAGGAAAAAAAAAGCTCCACCACCAGCATTTTAAGTGAAACTTTTTTTAAGTGAAGTGTTAAACAGAGTAAAACAGTGTACTTCTTTGGTTAATTGTACAGTTTGACTTTTGACTTTTTCCCTCATTCTCAGAGCTGAGCTAATTAAACTGAGATACTGAACTGGAACTGAAACTAAAGGAAAATCTTGCTTGAATGTGGCACTGCATTTAATGTGAGTTAATTTGCCACTGTATTGATGCTTGGGTTGAATTGTGAGGCTTGGATTGTGTTCTTAATGTAAAAGGTTAATTTTAAAGGGGTATTAAGATAGAAAAAACATGAATCTGAAAGGGGACTTGTTCATGTCTCAGGTTTATCTGGAAAAGTTAAATAATAAAGTCAAAAGCAAACAAAGGTTGAATGAACAGGTTTAACCTGTTAAATTAAAGCCTTTACCCTAAGAAAATGTAGATCGGTCTTAATTTATACATCAATATCTAGTTGACAGACTTAATTTGACTATAAACAAACTAAAACAACCGTTTTTGAACAAGACAAATGAAAAAGGCATTTTTATTTAAAAGGCTCTTGTCTCTGGTAAACTTTTACTTAGCTCAACCACTCCTTCCAGCGTAGAGTTGGTCCAGTAGCTAATAGTTCTCTATGATACAGTGATGCAAGTGCAATACACCCCCCATCAAAGCCCAATATGTCTAAGGGATACTTTGCCAATTTTCAACCAGCTTTGTGTCCAAACAATGTGGCTAGTATGTGTTAGAAAAACTGATAAACTTTCTTCCACCTAAATCATGCCTAGATATCCCACCCCCAATAGAGTTTTGCTAGTTCTTCTGGGCTGTTGCTCAAATTACAGGCTGTATACTTTCGCATTTTCATACTGCCCCCCAACCATGTCGCCACCATGGACACAAAGAGTATAGAGGCAAATAAGGAGACAGACTCGCCTCTCTCTCTCTCTCTCTCTCTCTCTCTCTCTCTCTCTCTCTCTCTCTCTCTCTCTCTCACACTGTTTCTTGTACAGTGAAAACAGAGGCTGAAAAAAATGAGATCAAATGGTAAAACTAAACTGATCAAATATAAACCAATATTCTGTCAGAGTTGCCTATTTCTTGCCCCAAAGTTTTCAGAAGCATTATTTAGCTTCCTGTTTAACTGTAATACCAGATCATTTGTTGCCAGCTGGCAGCCATTGTGTCAAAGGGAGGAGTTCGCATTACGTCACCCACCAGTGGGAGTGTCTGTTGGTCTAGTAAGACGCAGTGCAGTCGATTGTCGGTTTTCTACCTCTTGAGTAAAAGTGAATACTACAGTCCTTTTCCTCTGTTTTCGCTAGTCGTGTAGCACCAGTTTCACAATAAATAAAACCTTACACAAACAACAATAATGAAACACTAAATAACACCATCTGTACTAATAACAGTAAAAATGAATTTTGAACTGAGGTCAGTAACAGTCCTCCTACCTCAGGAGACACTCAGCACTCACATATTTCTCTATTATGTGTTTAGGAGCTACTGAGATTGTCACTACAATGTCAACAGCTGGTTCATATAACAGTCCACCTGAAGTGAATCTGGTCAGGTTCCAGAAGGAGGCTGAATTTGCTCACTAACTTTGGGGCTAAGAAAGGGGAAACTGGCTTGGGTCTTGGGGAGCTGTAACATTTATTCACTGACAAATAGCCTGAAAACAGCCCTAAGTGTACACACATTGCACTGCTACATTTAACTTCATACTCTCACAGTGGTGGTGCACTGCCTTTAGGTTTATTGTCACTGGAAAATGTGCTAATATAAGTGACCATCAGGAGCCCCTTTTCCCATTTTTTTGAGAAAGGGGCCCTAACATTTGCCTGGTTTTCCTCTCCAGACTGTGCCCCTCTGGCAATACATGCCACTTCTTCTGTATATATAAACCCTGACAAAATGGCAACATGATGGAAGTCTCCATGTTCACATTTCTTTGTTGTGCTCTGCAGTCTGAAGACATGATAAATTCACATTTCTCTTGAAGTTCTATCACTGCTGCGAGGAAGCATTAGCAATATGAAAGGTACTACTGTGATGATTTGCTTCTCTGTGTGTACTTAAAAGGCCCCATGTGAACACTGAAGATGAAGTAAGTTTTAGACAGAACATCCATAAGAAAGAGTTATGCCTTTCCTGCAAGAAATCAATTACTTATGCTTCAGGCAAAATTGAATGTATCTCTGGGAGGTGTTGTAAGTCTTTCAGCTTATACTCTGAGGTGATTAATTAAAGCAATCCAGCTGCCGGGGGCTGATTGGTGAGTGGTTTAACTGTCAACAAAACTTGCACATGTATTTGATATATTCAGGGACGTTTATGTGTGAAATCATTTTCTGCCTACTGAGCTGAAGTTCAGAATAAGGAGGAAATTTTTTTCATGTGTTTGTACAACCTGATATTACCCTCTCTGAGGCGCTGTAATTCAGCCATCGTAAAGTTGATCAGTCAGTTCTCCATGACTACGGCTGCACTCCTCAAGGTAT
Organism: Epinephelus moara; assembly: GCF_006386435.1. NCBI lineage: Eukaryota > Metazoa > Chordata > Actinopteri > Perciformes > Serranidae > Epinephelus > Epinephelus moara. Next base: position 16,407,924 of record NC_065514.1, on the reverse strand, counting down.
CATTTGGGTGCCATTGCTGCCGCTGTGAGCCATATGGGCCCTTTACACTCGTAATGAGTACAGTTCACATTCTTGGCATTGTGTCAAATTCAAAGTGAGTGCTGACTTCCAAAACGGATCTCCAATATCTGGAGAGTGCATCTCTCAATGACACAAGGGTATTTCTTTCTCCGAATGACGATGATACATTTCTGGCCTAATTGAATCGTGACCTTGATAGTGTGTCAGAGTGCGACACAGCTTGGATAAGATGAGCAACCTGAAAACTTGAGTGGTTCTTCAAATGATATATTGTATCCTTCAGGTTAGGCATGACCAGAGGTTGTGTAAGACTTTCTCTTTGTGTCAATTTGACAGAGAGAAATGTAAAAACAGTAGGCAAATTCATGTCGTCTTGAAAATTTATCAGCACCAACCTACGTGTTTTTTCAAATCTCTTTAATGGTGCCACATGGTCTGACATTACGCTAACTCCTCTTGATGCAGCTATATGTTAGCTACCTAGCTACCCAGCAATTCGCTAACATTAGTCAACTTATAAACAACGTGATGTGTCCATGAACAACCTGGTCTCACTCCGAAGTCATCGAAATCTGGTGCTTGGGCATTGACCTGCAGAGTCAGACACCGACAAAAAAGCCATCCTTTAACACCGGCAAGGTAAGCGGCCACTTGCTGTTATAGTTTAATGGTGCTCTGCGGCATCAGGGGGAAACACAGTGGGACAAGAACGAAAGGTAAGGTGGCAAAAGTCAAAGTAGGGCAGGTGGGGTGGTGGCTGGATCCAAAAAACATCAACTTTCACCTAGAAGAGCAGTGTTTGTGTCCTGTAAGATTATAAAGCCAAACCCTGTTCTTTTTTCCTAAACCTAACCTAACCACAAAAGTAATTTCGTGGTGTTGTACCAATGTAGTGCGTTTATTTTGAAAGAGACTATATGTAAACGGTAAAGTTCCTGTGAAAACACAAGTGTCTTTTGAAAGAAGACCTGGACTGAACTTGACGTGGCTTCCCACAACGTAAACAACCAATGCACCCAGGGTACCTTGCAAATCGTATCTGGACGTGGAAAGTCCATGATCATATGTGACAAGGTTGGTGTGAGAATATGTTGCATCGAAGACTGACAGTTTACCAGCCACATCTTTTAACCATCTTCAAAATGTGGTTTTCTTTTTAAACATAGACGAACCTAGCACATGGAAGTAAGCTATAACAGGACAGGGAAAAGTTGACCGAAGTTCTGCCCTGTTCCAAAAGTTCTCAACTCCTAAGGGAGGACTAAGTGAAAAGGAGCAGGACAAAGAAAGGACTAATCAAGATATATATACGCAGTTAGCATTTAATATTCATTCATTTATTTTCATTTTTAAATAATTAGCCTAATATATAGAACAAGCTCCTGGCCTAGATCAGTGGTTCCCAACTGGTTGGTTGCGGTTCAAAAATGGGTTGCGGGCGTATTCTGAATGGGCCGCAAGTGACTCGTGAATGTGTCAAGTTTGTAAAAGACACACTTTATTTTCAAGTACAGTGAATTTATGGCACAGAGTTTTTATTTAGAAGTGTCGTTTCCTGCTACAGAGTAAGTGAATAACAGATAGCTACTTGGCAGAGACAACAAACTAGATTGACGAAATGGCCAAACACAAGTATGATGCTGGATGTATTATACTGTGTGGACCTTGAACTAATGACTAAGGAGAAATCTGGACCCTGTGGCTGGACCAGTTGGGAGCCACTGGCCTAGATGATGCATTTATAGGGGCGTTGAGGGAAAAGGTTAATAGAGACACTGACTGTTACTTTTCATGTCAACACCACACAAGTCAGATAAATATTTCTTTCCCCACCACAACAATCCCTCTTTTTTAACCTACTTTATCAACACATCACAATTATTGGGCTTTTTAAAGAAACCAATGCCAATACCAGTGGGATGACTAAGCCAGCTAGTCAACAAGGTCATGCATGTGAGATGAAAGACAAGTCTACAACAGCTAATTAATATGCACACACCACCAACAGGACAGGAATGTGAAGGACTTAAAGTTATGGTAGATTGCCCAAATTGTTCTAATCTGTCAATATGATGTACGGCCTTCGGATTTTTCCTTCATTGTTAAAAAAAATCAGTCAGTAAAGGAAAATATTGGGTTAACACCAACTCTTGGTGTGACACTTGCCCAAGCAGAGACGTTTGAATGTTATATGGTCTTACTCACAGGTGCAGATGAAACACATCATAAGATAAACGGCCTTTTTAGCTGTAAAAGTTGTAAATTCAGAGTCACAGTCTGGATGTAACGATCACTCTGTCTTCCGTTCTTTGCCTATGGTAACAGACTTTGGAAGTGATCAGCAGATTGACATCTTGTTTGAAGAACAATTGAGGGGAATAAAAAGTAGTTTGAGGCTATTCTGCTTGCCACCGGTGTTGTTTGTGTAATTTATGTGTCCCTGTGGAGGTCGTCTGTCAGTCGCACCACAGATGGCATAACAATTAAATTCTAATCATAGGATTTAGCCTGTTGATACCATCACACCATCACACCATCACTGGCATCACAACACTGGATGGATTTCTCATATATTGTGAAGTCATGTCATGCTTGTCTTTATTATACACTTGAGGTAACTGTGTGTACATTTTTTTATTCACTTTGTGATAGAAGCCATGTTTGCATAATGTGTTTGCGATGATCCCAAAACACAGTCTCTTTCAAGCTGTTTCAAAGGAGATGATTGATGAGCGGGGGAATCATTAAATGCTCATAGCAATGTTGTTTGTTTGATTACACTATATACTGTACATTTGTATTTTTCATCACTGCAACAATAAGAAAACTGAGACTGTCTTTAAATTGTGTCGTGTTGTTTTCAATATCAGCAATATCCAGCACTGGAAATATGTAGGAGGAAACAAAAGCTATGCGGTTAACCTCCTGCGGAGCTATGGAGCCTCTGCACATTAGAAGTAGAAATCCATCTTAAATCACACCAGCAATCATCCTTGTTCTTTTACTGCAATAGCTGTATTATATACAGCTGTTTCCCAGAGCCTGGCATTGAAGAAATATGACTATCAGCAGATTAAAACAGCTAACAGCTTTGCTCAAGTTTCAGGGACACTTATTAAAGCCGACTTTGTGATATCCAGAAAAGTTTAAAGAGAGCTTTGCCCAGGGAAAGCTATCCTCTGTTTTCTCTTAAATTAGATTGCACCACTGCCAACTGCCCACTTGTTTATTTGTGTTTACCATAGCCTTTGGTGCCGCTGTGGATGCCAAGAACAGTAAACAGAAGAGTTGAAGGATATCTGTTAATGAGCAGGCTACTTACCTAGATCTCTTTCAGTCGTCAGCGTTTTTTTTTGCTTATTCCCAGAGGGGAATTTGCGTTCAGTTTTATATATGCCTGTTTTGCTTGGTTTTAGTCTCGACATTGCCCTTTCTATTTGCAGGAGTTAAAAACCTCTGTGGGTAAACAGGGGGATGTTAGAAAGGGTAAAAGAGGTGTGTGTGAGAGCGCATTTTGTCCATCTGTCATCTATCCAGGGGGTGCATATATCAATGTTTATGTCGTGGGACAGATGCAAGCTCAGATGATCTCACCTGCACTCCCGGAAACAACATAATGCAGCTCTCACAAAGACATTTGATGTGTTCATATACATCCTTGGTATTGCCAGCAAAAGAAACAAGAGAGCAATATATTGATAAAAAAAATCAGTGTAAACAGTTTGACGCTTTATGTAATTAAACACAAGTTAAAGGAGGCTGAACTGGAATTATATTCTGGGCTATAGAAGTGATGCACACCTATATATGTCAAGAAATACAGAGGAAGTCTTTTTTAAACACTGTTGACTATAGGAATGTGTGTCTGACCTCACTGGCATTTTAAACTCCAGAGCAATTTGTACCTGTCTATTCTTATTTTGTTGACGCCTCAGCGTTTTAATCCTGCTACTAAGTGTTCTGTGGTTTTAATGGCAGTTGCTTCATTAACTGCTACACACTTACAATCCAAGACTGACTACCGCCTTCCACTTAAGCTGCCGCAACGTGCAGCACAAGTACAAGACACAACTGTAAACACAATGAGCCAGTGAGAACTCCTGTTGCATAATGCATGATGTAGCTCAGATGGTAAAGCCAGGAATCACAACAAAACCCAGACACAAGTACGAGAGTTGGCGAGGTGCTGGCTGAAGAGAGGCTCAGTTTAATTGCCATCCTTGCTCCCATGTTGGCAGCCACACTTCAGTCATTATTCACCAATTTCTGGAAAATGAGTTTGAAATATTGCAAAAGAAGAAAAGTAGAAGATTTTCATTACTCATTACCCCGTGAATTTTAAGGATGTTACTGTCCAAAAAAATAAAAATAAATACAAACTACAAATATAAAGTAATGTCCGTTTAAATTCTAATTCAGCTGTAAAATCCCAAAGCATTGCAGATCACCCATCTGTACTCCAGTTGCTTCTGATATTACTGTCTGCTGAGGTGCACTGGCCCGAGGATGCAGTAGTGAAGTACATTCCACTGTTTGGTATAGAGTTGTTTGGCTGACCTTCGCATCAGAGCTGAGGGTGGTAGAGTGGCACATGAAAGCAGCGAGACGTGAAGGAGAAAGCAAAAAGACAGAGTGAAAACACCTGAGTTTGACCCTTCATCAGTTGACAAAGCTGAACACTGATATTGTACCAGTGTGCTTCTTGAAACGTACACAAGAAGACTGGTGCTGCATAAAACCGAAAAATAAACTATGGGATTTAAAGTTTCAAAACATTCAAGGCTTTGCAGTGTAGGGGAAGCATTCAGTACATTTGTTAGACCTTGACACACACAAGTTAAGTGCAAACAAAATATAGCCTGAGTGTCAGACTGAAGCTCCCAGAACCTTCAGTCTGACATTGCCTCCATTGAAGGCGATTTACAAGGGGGAGGGAATTTGATTTTTCCCTAACCAATCAGTAGAGATCAACGACTCACCCAGAATCTGACGTCATTAGTATCCATGCCTCGGGGGTGCCGAAAACAAGCGAGCATTGCCCGTTTAAAATGTCTCCGTCGTCGTGCACGCCCAGCTGCATCGCCGTTAAATCCAGTTTAGCAGCTTCCTTAATTTGGTCCTCCATTAACGCGAGTAGTGGCGAAATACCTCGATAGCATCGTTAATGTGGTCTGTAGGATCTGTAGCGGTCGCCATTGTTGCTATCCTCACCAGTTACCCACCGGCGTACAGCTTGACATCAGCGTGACGCTGATTGGCTAATCGCTAGACCTACCCCCACCCCCGGCTTTCATTGGTCCGCCCATCATTTGGACGAGATAAATCGCTTAACTCTTCAACATGATCCCACAGAATTTACGCAAAACATGACTTGAAGAAAGTTTCCTGAGACTGATGTACTTTACTGGAATACTTCACCCCCCAATGTCCAATTGTGTATCAATTACTCAGTCTGTGTTACGTTGAATTTTTCAAAAAAAACTTTTTTCGCATGCCTCCAGTGAATGAAGAATCCCAAACTCTCAAACAACTTGTACAGTATAATCCAATCATTTATCCAGCTGTATGCTCAATACTTCCCAAACAAACAATTCTTTCCAGTGGGGAACTAAATGGAAATTTTTTTGCCATTTCCACTGTAAAAAGTTGTGGATGGTACCAATGGAACCGTGCCGTACCGTCTCCAGTTTTGGTCACCCCTCTGTTGGGGTACCTAGTGCACAGATCTGGTACTAAAAGGTGGAGCTGTGAACACTGCAGTCTGTTGATTGGTCAATAGCGGACGGTCACTCTGCTCAGGGCTGAGTTGTGGCTGGTTTTGAGGCTCATGTAACCACTGTTCATACTGTGGTGAGTTTTACATGTATTAGTAAACTGTATCTACAAAATGAAAGGATGTTTTGCTGCCTCTCACAGCAGCTGTAGTCTGAGAAAAAAAAAAAACGTACTTCGCAACTTTTAAGATGGAACGTTTACTTGCTCTAATGCATGAGGTGACGACATGAATCCGTCAACACACCTTAAATTTCAATGTGACAACTCTGACCATTACTTTAGTTTTTATTATCTCTCTTGGATGACATACACTTTTAGTAATGAGTGCATCTTCAAGCATATAAAAAGTATATAGTAAATTCAACTGCCTTATGTGAGCTGCATATATTCCAATCCTCACTCTGAGAGAAAAAGAAGCATTGTGGAGTGTGGTTCCTGTGGGCTATGGCAACAGTAAACCCCTGAGCTTGCCTGAGAAGGACTAAATGCACAAACAAGCTATTTTTAAATATGCCATGGAGAGAGACTCTCACTGCAGCCTGTTTTATTTTGTTCTGAAAATGTCAACATCCAACCCCATTCAGTGGACGATAAATGAGGTGCTGGACTGAGCAGTGAGTGACCCTGCCCACATAAAAGAGTACTGTTTGCTAGGGTCTAGGTACCATGTCTGAAGGGTTACTTTTGGTTCCAAAGGTACCATACTGAAAGTGTTTGGTGGAAACTGGACTTTATATATATACTCTCTTCAAAGCCAGACTCCATTGACAAAACAGTAATTTTACCTCACTGAATATGGAAGCCGCTGGTATACTGCTGCCTTAATCACTAATATGTTTGTGTTCTTGTGTGACTTTGGTGTTTTAAAGGGTTAGTTCACCAAAGTCACAATAACACAAACAAACTACTGATTAAAGGGATAGTGCACCCAAAAATGAAGATTCAGCCATTATCTACTCACCCGTATGCCGACGGAGGCCCTGGTGAAGTTTTGGAGTCCTCACATCCCTTGCGGAGATCGGCGGGGGGAGCGGCCAGCACACCTAATAGCTGACGGCGCCCCAGACTAACGTCCAAGAACACAAAATTGAATCCACAAAGTATCTCCATACTGCTCATCCATAGTGATCCAAGTGTGCTGCAGCCGCGACATAAAAAGTTGTTTCGAAAAACGTCATATGAACTCTGTTTTTAGCCTCACTGTAGCCTGTAGCTCTGACTGCTTCTCT
>NC_065514.1:16396540-16400460 GCF_006386435.1 Epinephelus moara | reverse complement strand
TCTGTGGATTCAATTTTGTGTTCTTGGACGTTAGTCTGGGGTGCCGTCTGCCATTAGGTGTGCTGGCCGCTCCCCCCGCCGATCTCCGCAAGGGATGTGAGGACTCTAAAACTTCACCAGGGCCTCCATCGGCATATGGGTGAGTAGATAATGGCTGAATTTTCATTTTTGGGTGCACTATCCCTTTAAGGCAGTGGTAGACCATCAGCTCCCGTGTTCAGCGAGGTAAAATTACTGTTTTTGTCAATGGAGTCTGTCTTTGAAGGCAATATGCTGCACGAGTTGTGTGACATTATGTAAACAGATGATTTGATACGATTTTGCTGTTGTTAAACACTATGACTTCAATTCATTTAGAATTTTCTTCATCTTTGGATTCTTCCTTTCCCAGAGGCATGTGAGAAAAACAAAGTTTCTGTCACTCAGTGTCATCCAAAGTAACACAGGGTAAGTAACTGATATACAAATGGTCACTCTGGGGGTGGAGTATCCCTTTAACGGTGTCAGATCCCAGGTCCTTTGAGGCTTCAGCAAAGCAGCCAACACCAGCGGGATACCAGTTAACGATGATGCAGACTGCGGTGTTAAGATAGTACACGCTGCGGGTGGCGGAGGGGCTCAGTGTTTAGCACAAAATGTTCTCTGGCTCAAACACATTGACCGTCTGGGTCTGTACAAGGTTTGGAATTAGCATGTTTTCCCTGTGTTGGTGTCAGTTTTCCACAGGTGTTCCTGCTTCCTTTCATAGGTGAAGTGGAAACTCTATAATAAGTTACCCGTAGGAGTGATTGGAATTGTGTTTGTCTCTTTGCTAGACTGGCTGCCAGACCAGGATGTACTGAGAGAGGCTCCAACCCGCCTGCTCAGAATAAGAATGGATAAATGAGATTCTGAATGCAGGACATTGCCAGTGCAATAGCTAACAGTGAGTACATTGGTCACCAGGTGGGTACAAATTGGCTGTTTCATATAAAGAACTGCTAGTCACTTGCTGTTGTGCATTTCCTGGAGATAATGTCAACAGCTGATTTGCATCATGTGTACTCCAATGGCCCCCTTACTGGCATACATAAATCAAAACATTTTTGAGTGATTTTAGTCTGAATTTAAAGCCAAGTACTATAAAGATGGCCTGGATGAAAGAAAAATTATGATTTTTGTTTACTGTTTCATAACATTTTGAGCATACTAGTGCTATCTTTATAGCTACCATTGGTAACTGTTACAAAAATACCTGTCGTACTTGCTGAAACTGTAGGTCTGCCCCTTATAGTGGACCAAACGTTAGTGGACCAGAGAGCTCATTAGTCGGCAAGATTTCATTGGTTGCATAGTCACAGAAAAAGAAAAAGAAAAAGTGAAACTCTATTAGGAGCTGCGCCTTGTCAAAATAAATCAGAACCTATATGACTGGACCATGTAGGACTTTAATTTAAAAGGACAGACACAGGAAGTGGCCACACCCAGCAGTCAGACAGGAGTCACGTTACAAACCAATCACAGCCGACAGATATCTTTCCCTTCTTCTGTAAATATTCAGTCGGATAAATACGGAAAAGTTGATCATGTTAGTGCAGGGCTACCCAGAGCTTTACATCTGTCCCACGGACGATAGGCCTACACACTTATAAAAAGCTCCTGGAAGAAGATCAGCTCTGCACTGATTTCAGGTAAAGAAGCTAAGATACAGCACTTGTTAATGTTGCAAACTACCGCCACACTCTTGAAAGCTGGCTCAAAAAAGGCACGAAAGTAGCGCCCGGTGCCCCACCTCGCGTTGCCCAGGTGGTTAAAGGCCCTTAATTGCATTTCGTGAGCAGTGATTGACATGACTGATTGATGCGTTACAGACTCCTCTGCTCTGACTATGATTTTTTTTTCTGCCCTATTTAGTGCTGTGTGAGAATAATGACAGTTTCAGCTAAAATGTAAAAAGCTTTTTTTTTTTTTTCTTTTTAAAGTTACCAGCTACAGCTTTAATTATACAGCTCTCTGTGACATGCAGCTTTTTCAACCTGTGAATTCCATGTGGTTAACGATATTCCCACCCACTCATATCACCTTTAACCATAATGTTTTTTTTCCCCATTGCTCACACATTAAATCCTTAAACTGAAGTGAAACCACCTGGTTTCCCAAGAAAGGTACACAGCCAAAAAAAAGCTTGAATCTACTTTAGTTTGTATGTAAGCAAAGCTGCTTTATCGAGTACAGGCATAAAAAAGCTTTTTGATTAAGGGTTTGGCACTAATAGGCCAGAAATGACTGGTCTTTGTTGACAGGTAACATTTATGACCCTCAATCAAACCACTGTTTTATACACTAAGTGTGGACTGAAAGCATTTGACTCATAAAAAACACTTTAAAATTTATCCACGTAGAGTGGATGTGGCCTTAATCAATGCTGACTCGAATAATACTTGTCTGAAAGGGTGAAAAGAGAGGCTTCTGCTGTCGTCCTTGGGGATTGTGTGATAATACGTTTTTAGAAACAAGCTGCAATTTAAAGTGAGAAAAAATAATTTGTCTCATCAAACAAAACTTTGTGATGAAAAGGAAGTGGGGTGGGAGTAACTGCTGGATTAATTGCCCTCTAAGTGTTGCCGTAATTCAATTAAGGCCTTCACAACACTTGGAATTAGTGAACATGTTGTTAAAGATAAACTATGCAGGATTTTCCTAAAAAAGTATTGACTCATAAAGAAGTAATCCCCCTCAAAAAAAACAAAAAAAACAAAAAAAAAAAACATCACTTATGAGTCACTAGAAGTGTGTTCTGGTGTAATAATCTGCACAGACTCTGCCTTCTGCTAGAATTCTCTTATTTCATTTTTTAAAATCTCAGGACTTTTTTGGGCGTGTACAGTGCTCAGACGAGGCCGGACCTTTATAAAAAGGTAGCGACCAGGTGCCAGACCATAAGCAGCAGGCATCCAAGAGACAAAGGCCTCTAGTTTCGCAGACCGGGCGAGGCGGAGGCGCAGCGCACCTGCGCTTCGCCAACTGGGTGTGGCCATGCAGATTTTGCAAGTGTGGCACACTGTGCGCCTGGCGCAGCTACTCCTCTTTCCCACCTCCGTCCCTCCTACCTGCGCAAGTCGGAAAGAGGGAGGAGAGAAGGCGTGGAGTGGGTTTTACACACATCACACCAATCAAATGAGCCCCTCTCCTCGCCCTTAAATGTGCTGCGCGAAGGCGTAATGAGAGTTTACTCAATTTGCCATGGCAGAAGAGAGCAGCAGCGTCAGACAGCCAAACTTCTCCCAGGAGGAAACTGATGTTTTGGTCCGGGAGGTCCAAGCTTGCGGTGTCCGAATATACGGAACTGCGAGCAGACCTCCACGGGCTGATGATGCAAAGGTAGCTTTGGAGGATGTCACCACAACTGTAAATCAATGTTGCTTTTCTCTCGTGCTCCTGCGCTGACAGTAGACCTGGTTTCAGCTGGTGAGCTTTTCGCGCACCTTCGGCGAAGCCTTTTGGCACGAAACTGTCACTGCGCCAAGCTGCATCTGTTGACACCTCCTCCTGCTGCGCCGCCACACCCAACTCAGTGCACCTCGGTCTGCCAAACTACCAAACTGAGTGCGCCTGGGTTGCGCTGCTCGAAACTAGCTCTGCGCGGGGTTCGCCACTGCGTCACCCTGCGCTGCGCCGGGAAACTAGAGCCCATTGTCATGTTCAAGAAACTAGTTTGAGATGATCTGAGCTTTGTGACATGGTGCGTTATCCTGCTGGAAGTAGCCATCAGAAGATGGGTACACTGTGGTCATAAAGGGATGGACACGGTCAACAACAATACTCAGGTAGGCTGTGGTGTTTAAACCATGCTCAGTTGGTACTAAGTGGCGCAGCAGAAATCCAGACTCATCAGACCAGGCAACGTTTTTCCAATCTTCTATTGTCCAGTTTTGGTGAGC
>NC_065514.1:16390066-16396480 GCF_006386435.1 Epinephelus moara | reverse complement strand
TCAGACCATCCTCTGTAAACCCTAGAGATGGTTGTGCGTGAAAATCCCAGTAGATTTCTGAAATACTCAGACCAGCCTGTCTGGCACCAACAACCATGCCATGTTCAAAGTCACTTAAATCACCTTTCTTCCCCATTCTGATGCTCGGTTTGAACTTCAGCAGGTCGTCTTGACCATGTCTACACGAGTTGCTGCTATGTGATTGGCTGATTGACTACTGTCAACTACTACTGGCCAATGAGTGTGCATTTCTCTGTGTGTCCTACATGTTCAGGAAACAAATCTTAACTCAGTTCCAGCTCAACCCTGGCCAAAGCCTCATCAAGTCAAAATGTTTGAAAAATACTTATCACATTAATATTCATGAAAAAGTTAGAGCTGCTTTTGCTATTTTTGCTGCACATCACATCCAGAGGCGCCAGTATGTTTGCTGAGTTTATTTCCAAATGGCTTTGCTTATTTTAATGGGAAACTACAGCGTGGTTATGACATTAGTGGCAAACTTCAGTACAACAGCGTAACAATATATTGTCTCCAGCGTCTTGTCAAAATAATGTCCAGCGCCTTCCTACAGCAGAGTTTATAACTGGTTCAGAGACATTTGCGAGGGAGATGTGTGAGTCTTTTGATTGGCAAATTCAATCTGACATCAGAAGGCTGAAGAAAAAATCACTAATTAACTTTCCTCACTTAACGCCCACCTCTCAGTTACTGTGCAGTACATAACACACACTAAGGGTTGTTGGTCAAAACCAGCTAAACACAGTCTCACATGCAAAGACTCCCACACTTTGATGTATGCTTGCTCGTGTACATACAGTACAGTACACTAACACACACACATTTTGAAGAGCTCATATGAACATTGGTGCATGCAGACACAAACATGAACCAACATGAATAAACTAATACATTGATAAACACGGGGGAGTTTAGTGCTTTTTGACAAGTGTGAGAAAAGCACATTAAAAACACAAGAATCTAAACAGATAGAAAGAAACATTTACAGTGGAGGAAGAGAGAAACAGCCAAGATAAAATCAGAATCAGAGTGTGGTGGTGGTGTTTTGTTGATGGGTCTTTGAGTTTACTTCCATCTACTCCCCGAGCGCCGTTAATCGAGTGATTAGAAAACTGCTCAGCATTTATTAGTAGCTTAACAGGTTATGTAACACAGATTAGGCCATATATTAAAATCTCATTGCTTGTAAACTTTTTTAGAATATATTATACACAATAGCAAACACACAATAAATATTATTTTGCCATTTATGACAGTTTGGTAATCATTTGTAGGTGCTGTTTTTTCACATTTATACTGAACAATCTACATAGCTCACTTCTACTTCTCATGGATGTACCAAACACAAACTGTCTTTGATCTTCTGGCTGTCCAGTTTGGACATTTGACCAGGAAAACTACTGGCACGTTTAAAGCTGTAAGGTTGAGGCAGTCAAAACAAGTAAATAAGGCAGGCTTGCCGTCAGGGGGGAATCAAAGGGTACAGATGACCCTGGCCCAAGGCCAAGGGGGGGCCTATGAATAGGTCTGTAGTTGACCTTTAAATCGGATCAAGTACAGCAATTTACTTACTGACTTATATCACTGACAATACATTTTTTATGTATTTACATGATAAATAAATGTGTTGTTATCATTAAAACACATTTCAACATGCCATCTGATGCTCCCACCCCCTGCAGGTATTTTGAAATGTTGTGGTCTGTCTGACAGCAGGGGTCAGATGCATGATGTGCCGAACTTATAGGCACTGCTAGGCTGCTTTCAGACGTATAATTGTCTTGCTTTGGTCTGAATCAGGGGCTAATTTTGTTACAACGTTGCATAATTGCCTAGAGTTGGTTCGTGTTCTCACGGCAGCATTTACAAGCGGACCAGATCCAATGCCTTGTGTGAGAAAGCTGCTCTTGATTGGTCAGAATTTCCATGCAGGAAATTTTTGATGCATTGGATGTGCTGAATGTGCATATTAAGGCAGTACAGGAGGAGGTGCACATTAATAATCCTCCAGGACTGTAACATGCTCATGTTTAACCCAAACAATGTGTCATGTGACTGCAGTTGGTTTGGATCGAAGTTGGAACACATTCTCACCACAAATGAATCGAGAATCCAGAATCCAGAGTTCGTTTGTAACCGGACCGAGACCACCTCGATTGCTGTGTTCACACCTGCCCAACAAACCGCACTCAGGGGGCAAATGAACTTGAGTTCGATTGAATCAAACCAAACAGGGCAGGTGTGAAAGCACCTTGATGTAAACATGTGAGGCGGACTGCAGTCTGACTAGCTACCTCAAAGTGCCTCACCAAAAATCAAGGGCTCCTGAAAGAAAAGTCAGTGTACAGAGAGAACAAGAAAATGAAAGGAGCAGAGATGCAGCGGCCAAATGTCTGACAAAAAGATGTGAGGAAGCAGCAAGTATGATTGGCAGAGCTGAAGACTGGAGTGAAGCGTAATAATTTTGAACTAATAAAACCTGCTGTATCAGACTCAGTTTTTAAGCTACAGTGAAGACACAGGTTCCACATTAAATTGGAGGGCCTAAGGCATCCATTGGTACTAATGCTATCTTGTCAGAGAGGGGGCCAAATAACGCTCTTGAGGATGCTAAATTTTGGCGAGGGAAGAAAGGAACATTGCCTTTTATCAAAATTATTTCTGCATTCTTGGGCAACCATTCTTGCAATTTCATAGTATGACTGGAAAACTGAGAGTTGACAGCCATACACTCTTCATACTACTTCAGTTCTGCACACAATTTGACCAATATTTGATGAAAGTAGTGTGATATATGGTTTCCTCATCAGTCCTAACTTCTCCTGAGATGGCTGCTTTGAAGGAGTCTTGACCGTTGCTCCAATCAGAGCTCATGTCGTCTAAGCTAGCTTCATCATTCTCATGCTTTAGTCCTGCTTTTACTGAATGATCTGATTCATAAATGGCATAACATGCCAATATTAAAAAATATGTTGTTAATTATCCTTCACCTTTGGGTAAACTTCTTTCTCACTAGTAATGTTTTTCTTTTGGTTTCTCTGATGTCTTTGAAAAGTGAAGCATCACAGTTGGATTCTTCCCCTGTAGTATAGCCCAGTTATCTTACATTGTAGCTGTGGGTGAAAATTAATCGAGGTCTCATTTTAACAATGAAACTGATCACTGACGCTTCAGTGCTGCGATGGGATCGTCCCTTGTGAATATTAATCATTCTGGCCATGGTTAATCACAAGGGACTGGCTCATAAAAATACTGTGTATGGCTATATGTACAGTGTCCTATATCCGTGTTCTTAGGGGTTTTATACTAATTACCAATGAATATGTAATTGCTACATGTTACATAATTGATGAGGTGTTACTGTGTCCTTGCTTGAGGAGTTATTAATCCCTCGGAACGCTGCTGTTATGTGTCACCCAACACAGTAAAAGGTATAGCATGCCAGTGGCAATGAAAAAGTGAAGGAGTCAGCTCGTATCTTAATCATTTTTAATGATCTTACTTTAAATGAATGGAAAGCACAAAGTGTGCGATGTCACATTGTGCAATCAACAATCACCAAAGCATGAAAGCAGTTACACTTGTGCACATCTGAGAAGATCCTCAAGACCAACAATTAATTCAATTAATGATTAATTAATAGGGAATTCAAAAAACTAAAATATTACTGTATTCAACATACTGACGACTATAAAAGTCATTGATCAGCCAACTGTTCTAAAAGCATTTATCACTCTTGAGCTTCTAATTTCACTTTTATTAGTGTCAAAATGGTGAAAGTGCCTTTTAAATTTTGTTGTATGAGATGCAGGGGAAAAAAAAAAGAACCATCGCTGTCAGGAAACAAGCATTTTTAACGCTGTAATAAAACAACTTTGCTCGGTAGCTCTCAGATGGTGTTATTATTTTATTGACCAGACAAGCACAATGTCCTCGAAGCGCACTTAAATCTCCTACGTCCAGCCACTCTCCTTAATGACCAGCAGATTACATTCAACATGTTTCAGGTTACATTAAATCAACGTGCCTGCCAGCAAGAACATGCGGAAGAGCAGGAGAGGATGCAGGTCACACTGGGATGAAGACTGTGGGCCTGTTTATTTATTTTTTATAATCCCGAAGAGTGTTGAATTGAATGCTGTATTTTTTGGGATGTTTTTCGTGAATTCACTCCTGGTTTCACGTCCTCAGCATCTTGCTTTCCTTACATTTCTTACTCAGCAAAGTGAATCAATATAGTGTTGGTTTTCCTTGAATGCTGAATTGGTACCCTCAAGTTATATTAAACTGAAACCAAGGTAAGTATCCTATAACTATATTAAACAAGCAAGTATTGTATGGTCTCCCACACCAAATATAGCCAGGGAGAAAATCAATCTATTGTGGCAGTGTTAACAGTTATTAAATTTGAAAGAATGTATATGTCTCAACACATACACATACTTATTGTTGTGGCAGTTCAACATAGGACCCAGGCTTGAATGAAATGATGGCTGAGGTGGGCAGGGACTGGCAGAGCAGTGCAGGCAGATTAGCTGAAGGCAGAGCAGTCCAAGTCTACAGGCAGAGGATGAGAACAAGGCTGGACGTGGCAGGTTATGGTTGAGGCTGGCGTGGTGAACCTGAGACACAGAACGGAGTGTGAATTGAGGCCCAAAAAGCACAAAAACACAGTGTCAAAAAACTACAAGTTGGCTTAGATGTCTGTACCACAGAGGAGACTGAACAATCTGGCAGAGTCTGGATGTCTGCGCCTCGGTTTTATACTGCCGTAGCTTCCTCGGATGTATTACAAAAGCGGACAGCGATAAAATTGTGAGAGCGAGGCGGCTGCAGTTTTTAGAGCTAGGCGGTGCAGTTGCTCTCCACCGACTGCACTGAGTGGCTCTCACCTGATCTAACAGCTGATTGGTTTAGATGTCGACTCAACAATATGAGGTTTTAGATTTGTTGAATTATTTAGAAGATTTAAATTTTATTTGTCTGATTTGGAGGTTTATTGTTATTGAAGTTTAGTTGTTAGAGACTACATACATTTATCATAAACTATACAGAGTCTACTGTATATTAACATGAGAGTGTTTTAGTTATTTAAGTATCTAACATCACAAAGACTTCAGTGGGATGTGAGGATTCTTAAAATAACATCTGTACTGACAATATCTGACTGATCTGTAATGAAAGCTGTTATCTTATATAAAATATGAACCTTGTAGTCAGAGAAAATGTATTTAGCCTGTGTAGTTGAGGGGACAGGTCTTCTCTGCAGCAGCAAACTGATATGATGCTGATTCACATGAAAATTAATGTCAAATGGAGGATAAACCATGAACAGAAATTACAGATCGCCTGTAAAGCATTTTAATAAATCAATCTATTGTAACTAAAACAACTGGAGACTGAAAACAAATATATGATATATGATATATGAGTCTGATTATATTTTAATAAATCGACATCACATGGGACAGGATGTAGCCTTAGTGTGTCTGTGACTTCCTGTACGGACTGAAGGCTGCTGGAAACTGTTGGGAAACTGTCAACTGACTTGATCACGGCTTTTTGTCACCGCCTGCTGCTGCAGCCGCCTGCTCTCGTCTACTTCCCAGGCGAGGCGCAGTTCATGTCGAACAAGCTTTTAGGGAGAATATATTTCTGGATTTTACTTAGGAGTAAGTGGAGTATTGAAGTAAAGACAACAGTTGAAAAAAGTTCTAAATGATCATTAACAGTAGATATACAGAATCACACTGTGATTCCAAAGCATTCCATATTTTATGTGTGTATGTGTGAAGCTGACAGAATGACAGCAATTATTATGTGGTTAACACTTAGCACTACATCTCTGCTGTAAATGATTAATTTAAAAACGTTTGTTTTATCTAAATAACGTTATTTATTTTTAAGATCTCATTATTCTGCAGTGGACGCATTGGAAAGTGAAAATTAAAAAAAAACAAAACTACTGGAGACATTAATCCAAAAAAATATGATGAATATATATGAATATATATATATATATATATATGTATGTGAATCTAAATCCTGCTGAACCCTCCGCTAGCGCAGATTTCATTGAAGAGGCCCCGCCCTCACTTCAAGCAAATCATGCACAAAGAATTGCGGGTATTTTATACACGCTGAAGATCCACACATGCATCCTTGGGATTTCTCTTAAAGAAGGACTGAGTCCCCAGCAGTGTTGGGTAAGGGTTACTTTAAAAGTAATCAAAGTACGTTACTGCGTTACTTTTTAGAAAAGTAACCAGTTACATTACTGCGTTACTCCCTGAGTAAAGTAACTCAATTACTTTACAAGTACTTCCAACGTTACTCCCTGAGAAAAGTAACTCAAGCACTTTTAAAGTACTTTTGAGTATTCTACATTTCCTA
>NC_065514.1:16381620-16389951 GCF_006386435.1 Epinephelus moara | reverse complement strand
GTTATCTCCGTTATTAGAACCAAACGACAGCCATTGCTGTTTCGGAGCTGAAGGACCAGCGTTCTAAAAGTAACGGAAGTAACTGATGTCTTGTTTGAAAATGTACTTAAGCATTTGATTACTCAAACAGCAAACTAACGCGTTAGGTTACTCGTTACTGCAAAAAGTAATCAAAGTACTCTAACGTCACTTTACTTTGTAACGCGTTATACCCAACTCTGGTCCCCAGTGAAATCAGGACATTGGAACAGTCCTTATTTGGGGGTCGATGTCATAGCATGCTTCAAATTCGGCTGTTTGAGGATCTTTTTTTATTTATTTTTTTTGTAAACATAATTTGAGGATCTTTCCTTGACTTTGAGAAACACCCAGACTGTGCGTTCCAGTACCCATACTACCACACTATATAGTATGCCAGATAAAGATTCAGTATGTCCCAATACATAGTATGTCAAATGCCGTATGCCACAAATACCAGGATGTTCTACAACATCCGGTCCGATTTTGCAGTATGCAAGCCAGCATGTTTTTCTGGCATTTCTGACCCACAATCCTCTGCGCAGCTGACGATACATCACATCGACTGAGCTGCAAACAGATGACGGCTTGACAGCTGATTGACAGCTGACAGCGCATTCAAGTTACTGATGACCAGTCAAATAGTAATAATAGGAATATTAATTAAGTGAACAAAATATTCATAAATATTACAAACAACAAAAGATTATAACTATAAGAATTTCAATAAAAGAGAAATGCAGATGAAATTTCAGTGTTGCAGATATAAATTGTTAGACTCTACAGTTAATGCAGTTTTTACTTTAAAGTTAAACTACATACCTTGTAAAGTAACAACAGCAGAGCTCTCCAGGTTGATCTCTACCAAATTCAGTGAGTAGCGTTTGTTTTATCTCCAAGGCAACGAGTAAACAGGCTCAAAGTTTAGGGTGTAATGTTATAAGACAGTAGTAGTATGTCCCTATTGTGCGCATGCTGCATGTAACAGTACATTTATTTCAAGGGCAGCTGAGGTACCTACCAAAAGTAAAAAGTATGCACTTCGGAACGCACCCAGAAAAGAAACATGAGACACAAGGAAGGGGAAACAGGAAACACAAGGGAGAGGCAAAGTTGAAATACTTTATTTTTGTTTTATCTAGTTTGTATTTTAGTCATGTGTTAATCCTTATTTAACACTCAATCATTTCCCCCCCTTCATCCCCCTGCTTCTGACTCTTGAGCTGCTGTAACGTGTGAATTTCCCCGGTGTAGGATTAATCAAGTCTTATCTCATCTTATTTGGTGTATAGAACATGTACTGTATATTTGGTTCACGTAGAGAGCAAGTTTAGGTGCTGAGAACTGAATATGCTTTGCAGCTTGTTTCCTCTCAGAGGAAAGTGGTAGCGTGGCACTGACAGGACTTGGACATGTGTTGGAATAGCATGAGAGCTTGTTGTTACCCTCAGTAATTCTGGCTCAGCTTTAATAGTGAGGTTCGAGGGAATTGAAACCAGCATGAGCCACTTGCCAACCTTGGCAAGAAACAGTCTCCCCAGACTTGGACCTCGCTGTGTTTTTGCCCCTTGAAGAGTCCTGGGAATAAATTAGCCATTGAATTAGCTGATCAGGAAGTAAATGCACAAAGAAATAGTCTATTAAAACATCAAAACTTTTTTTTTCACTTGGTTCAAACAATATGTGCTATCGTTTTTTCATTGGACTTTGTGTCACTTTCTGCATTTATATTTGATTAATGACCATTTCAATGACTTTGATTGATTTTCTGAGCCAAGTGGACGGACTTTATGATACTGAAGCCATGCACAGTTGCACAATACTAGAAGTAAAAATTGTACACTCATGACTTGCAATAAGAACTGTCCATAATTCCTCTTAATGTCCATATCCCTTAATCTATCTGTTATTATGTCATTAAGAGAGTGTCTGAGGTACTGAAATGAGTGTCTAAGCACTCAACAGTCCCAGAGTGACAGTGTCCTTAATTTACTCCTGGCCTTGTGCTTTTTTCTTACAGCTGTGTGTCAGGTATAACAGATTTTTTCAAGGGAAATCATGTGTTGCTCTGGTGTAAATTGTAGTTAAAGTCTTTTAGTTAGTAGACACTGCACATGTTGCTTTACAGCATCTAGCATAGGTTAGCTGTGGTAATTAATGCTAAGAGGTTAAAGCTGTAGTTAGCAACTGTCACTATAGCCTGGGAGTAAAACATGAGACAGGTAAGCTGTGACAAAATCATGTTCTCTGCTTCCTTGTGGTGCTTCTAATCACATTTGCAATAATCCTCTGCAGGTGAATTAATAAAACCAATCAGAGCTGAGGAGTCTCTAATGCAGCTGTCAATCATGTCAATCATTGCTCCCTAACTGCGGTCCCTTATTTTAGTGAACTGTTGAGCTGTAAGTTTAGTTTTAGCTTGACTGTTTTCAACATGGCCGCCAGGTCACACACTTCAGCTCCATTTCCACCAAGCAGTATGATACAATAGAGCTCAGTTTGGTACGTTTTTTTCCATTTCCACTGTAAAAAGTTGTGGATGGTACCAATGGAACCGTTCCATACTGTCCCCATGTTTTGTCCCCCCTCTGTTGGGGTACCTAGCACACAGATCTGGTACTAAAAGGTGGAGCTGTGAACACTGCAGTCTGTTGATTGGTCAATAGAGGACGGTCACTCTGCTCAGGGCTGAGTTGTGGCTGGTTTTGAGGCTCATGTAACCACTGTTCACACTGTGGAGAGTTTTACATATAATAGTAAACTATAACTATAAAATGAAAGGATGTTTTGCTGCCTCTTGCAGCAGCTGCAGTATGAGAAAAAATAATTCATTGTAACCCTGTGGGTTACAGACTGTCGGCAACTTTTAAGGTGGAACGTTTACTTGTTAATGTTGCTCATGTAGAGGTGACGACATAAATCCATCAGCACACCTTAAATTTCAACGTGACAACTTTGACCTTCACTTTAGTTTTTATTGTCTCTTTTGGACGACATATACTTTTAGTAACAAGTGGATCTTCAAGAATTTAAAATTATGTATTAATTTCGACCTGATTATGTGAACTGCATAGACCCCCAGTCCTTGCTCAGGGAAAAAAAAAGCGCTGTGGAGTATCGTTCCTGTGGGTTACAGCAACACTAAACCCCTCAGCTTGCCTTAGAAGGACTAAATGCACAAACCAGCTATTTTTAAGAGACTCTCACTGCAGCCTGTTTTATTTTGTTCTGGCAATGGCGGTGTGCAACGTGTGTGGACGATAAACGAGGTGCAGACTGATAAAGGAAGAAATACAGTGAGTGACAAAAACTCCGCCCACATTTAAGAGTACTGCTGGAAACCCTAGGGTCTAGGTACCATGTCTGAAGGGTAACTTTTGGTTCCAAAGGTACTGTGCTATACTGAAAGTTTCAATACAGTTACAAAATCTTGACTCATATTTGCTCGGCACTGAAATGACTGACTTGATTGACAGAGACTCCTCAGCTCTGATTGGTTGCTTTTCTTCAGCAGTATTTTTGCAAATGTCTTAAGACACAGTAGGAGAAGGTAGATGAACATGATTCTTTCAGAGATAATCTGTCTTATGTAATGTCAGGATATAGTGACAGCTTCATTACGTATGACAAAAACATATTTTTATTAAAGTTACCAGCAACAGCTTTAAAGTGGACCAACACTGCCATAGAGCTGCACCATTAGTGATGAGTGATCAAACAGAGCACGGAAATATAATTTTCCCCAGTGTCAAAATTATGTTTAAGACCTTTCTTGACCTTTACAACCTCTCCTTCTGTATCATATTAAATTACCCACCATCTGTGGCATGCAGCATCATCTCACCTTGACCCATGGAGGAAGTGATGTCATATTAATTAAAGCTACCCTTATCACTAATATTAATCTTTCAGTGCTATTAGACAGACAATTCATTATTGATGTGGCCTGACTCAGGGGCTGCAAAGGATTTTATTCACCTCTGACTGGAAAAATGGAAAGTGCTTAGAATTTTTCTAACACCTGCAGATCAAGAATAGGCTACTCACGTCAAATTAAATCACACTTTACATTTTCAACTCAAATCAGGTCCACCCAGCTTAAGTCCCTACTGGACCACAGCATTTAATTACACTCAATTACTGAGTACTGAAGCGTGTAAGAATATGGCGTCGCCTATCTATCACTGACCTTGAGCACTCGCTCCTGATCTGTCTGTCTGTCTCTGTCACAGAGTTGTAACTCAGGTTGTAGCTCAAATTATGTGTCTATTTCTATCTGAAAGTTATAATAACAAAAAACTATGAGTGGTTTAAGTAGATCGTTTACATGGCAAACAGTGACTTATTAGTAACTTTAAAAATGAACAAAAAAGGATTTATATCCAACCTAAGCTACCTGTTAAGTATGACTTAGTAAACTAAGGTGGTAACCATGCAACATACGCTGAAGCAAGAGTTTGTAAGTTATGCACAAGGTTTGCATGGTATCTTACAGAACAGAGCCCTGTCACTTTAGGTTTAGGAAAAGAATCATGGTTGGGCATTGGCACTTCCTCCTTTTTTCCCTGTAATATAAGGAAGGACAGCCTGCAGCACAGAGGTCACATGATATAAGAACTACAGTGCATTTTTTGTAGGTAGAAGCAGCCCCGTTCTCAATCCCAACTCATCACATACTACCGCTTTGTCAGTGTCAGTTTCTCAGCATCAGGCACTGATGTACAAAGGTACCTTTTGCAGCAGTATGACACACAAAAGGTGGTAGATATGTCTAACACCAGTAAAACGTAGTATAAAGAGCAAGATAGTGGCTATAGGACAAAGGGTGATGGGGTGGATAGGACGTTCAAGCAGGGGCCCACTGTTCATTCTCTGTGTGAAACCAAAAGTCAATGGAATTATGTGCATCATGCTATGTTGTGTCGCTTGACATTACATTAGTAAGAACTGTAGATCAATTTATTTTAAGCCAAACCATGATGTTTTTTTTTTCCAAACTTAGCCACATGCTTTTAATGACCTACAGAAATAAACCCAAAAATGAAATGTGTTACCGAAGTTGTAATTTTATTTTGAAAGACTGTGTGCATGCAAAGAGCTGAAACTGTACATTTCATTTAAAAATAGAAATGCATTTTGAAAAAACACATGGAACAAGTGTCAACTGAGACACCAACAGTGAGCATCCAAAACTGATGCAGGCGGTTACCTAGCCTGTCATATTTTCACATTCAACTCCACAGACAAAGTGGTGGTATTTGACAAGTTGGGATAAGAATAGGTTGGTATAAGTACATACAGTGTATGAGAACAACCTAAACCAGTGTTTCCCAACTGGTCCTGCCATGGGGTCCAGATTTGTCCTTAGGGGCCGTACACATGCTGCATCTTTAAATGCCTGGAAAACGCAAGGTCGGGCGCTGGGCACAACTCTAGTGCTTACTCGGTGCCAGCTTTCAAGGGCGCGAAAGGGTTGCATCTGAGGTTGCTAAGCGACCATAAATCCTGAGTGAAGAGCTGATCTTGTTCCAGGCATTGTTTTGTAAGTGTATAGAAGGCCAAAAATATTGTCCGTGGGACAGATGTAAAGCTCTGGCAGCCCTGGACTAAAATGATTCACTTCTTCTTCATATTCACCACACACAGATATTTACTGAAGAGGGGAAAGATAAACGCCAGCTGTGATTGGTTGTTCCTCATCACATGACATGCGATGCGTGCTGCTACGTTCCAAAAGTTGAACTCTGTTTATCTCAGTGTGCAGCCATCTCACCCTGAAAATAGGCGCCTGGGAACGCTTGCACACCTGCCATATATCTACACTGAAAACAATGAATTTGAGAGTGCAAAGAATGCGGCATGTGTACGGCCCCTTAGTCATTTGTTTGACGTCCCACAGTTATCTATGCATCATACTTGTTATTGGGCATGTCGTTGAGCTAGTTTGCTGTCTTTGTCAAGTAGCTGTCGGTTAGTCACTCACTCTATGACAGAAAACAGCAATTCAAAATAAAAGCTCTTTGCTGGAACTTTACTGTACTTCAAAAGAGAGTGAGCTTTTTTTACAAACTTGCACATATGAGCTCGGCTTGAGCGCAGTTAAGACGCTTGCATGTCCAGGCATGCTACTCAGCCATTCTTTTTGCACTGATGTGTTGTGAATCATGTTTTTTTAGGAAAAATGCATGTGTTTGGAAAGTAATGGGAATATGACCCGATAAATGAGACTTTGATTATACTGCACAAGTTGTGTGAGAGTTTGTAAACATTTGTTATGATATAGTGATCCCCCTTAACTTCAGTTCATTAAGAATGTTACACTTTTTTGGATTCTTCGTTCACCATAGAGGCATAAGTCCAGGCACAAATTCAATGTAACATAGAAATGTACAAATTTACAAATAGTCATTTTGCTGGTGAGGTATTCTTTTATGATTCAGTGATCTTTAAAACTTGCTACAGAAGTAGCATCATCTATTACCCTCATTAATTTATTCTTTGTCTCTGTAGCAATATAAATGCCTTGGACTATTTAGTGAAACCAAGTATGTCTTTGTCCACTTACCCTTTTTGGCCACTATTTCTGTTTTCAGAATGTTTTTGCTGCGAGCAAGCAGACTGCAGGAGTTGGCTGTTTCCCCGGCCAAAGCAGCAGTGCAGGATCTGTCTCCCACTGGCTACAGGGCAAAACAAACAGGACAATTACAGATGGATGACAAATTAAAAGCAAGAACAACATCAAGCATCTTAGTGTGGCGTTTGGCCACCACAAACTGCTAGAAAAGCTCCAGTGCTCCTTGGCATGGGTTCTAAAAGTCTCGGGGACTCGATGCTGGAGGGATGAACGCCATTTTTTTTTAAATTTCTTCCAAAGCATATTGCCTCTCTCTCCTTTTCATTTATTTATTTTTATTTTAGAAAGAGACAATGTAACCTACAAAAGACAATAACAGCCAATACAACATAGTGACCCAAATCACCCCAGCCACAAACTGTTCTCGCAGACGCTGCAGCATCCGGTTCAGCCACCACCAGGCTCAGCAGCAGCTTCATCCCTCAGGCCATAAAACTGTTAATCTCTGGAGCTCTGAGCTCATCACTTTGGTTAATGTCACTTATATTGTCACTTGACCTTTCTGTTAACAAAACTGTTTGCACCTCTGTACATATGTATTTATTTATACTCCCGTTATGCATGTAATGGGATCACCAATCACCCCAGTGCCCTTCCGGTGCAGGTACAGAGCACTGAGGTGTAGGAGGGCCCGCTGTACGAAGAGCCTGATCTCTGCAGCCACAGCTGCCTTAACTAATAGGCCTCGCTGAACAGCCCTGAGTGTGCACTCCTGTCACTACTGTGATGTTGTTCATTATTTTACTGTGTGCTGTTGTACAGTTTATATGATGTCGTCCAGACTGTTACTGTTTGTTGTCTGATAATGAACTGTGCTTGAAAAAAGAATCTCCCCTCGAGGACAACAAAGTCTGAGTCTACGTCATGAACATTTTACTACATCCCTGTTTACATTATGTGTGTCCAATGCAACTACTGGTCTATATCAGTTTATTTCAGATTTTATCCCCTATTTTTTTATACATATTTAAATTGCATCATTGGAGAGAGTCTGAGACTCAGGTTTTGCAGTGTCGATGACTGCTCTTTTAGTTGTTGTGCATTGACAATAAATGACTTTTGAACTTTTGAGCAGAAACAAAAGAGACACAAATCAATAAGAGCAAAATGACAGTAGGACAAAACCAACCTCACTTTCCACCCCACGGTAGACCAATGACTGTAAACCAGAACATGACAGGCTGTTCTCATGGGTTATGGAAGGCTGCTAACCAACCTGGTTGCACCTGGACACCGAGGAAAAAAGCTGTCCTTTCACAAGATATGTGGCCGGTTGCCGTTATTGTTTAACGGCGTCCGGTGGCATTGGGGTAAACTCGGCGGGACAACAACAAAAGTTAAGGCAGTAGGGTGGTAAAGTAGGAATAGGATCTCCCCAAGGGTGCGTGAGGTCACCAATTTTGTTCACACTGTACATAAATGAGTGTAGGAGCTCACAGCCCAGCAACCATGTAATCAAATTCTCCGACGACGCATTGATTTTAAGCCTGCTGTGGGATGGGGACTCGCCCTCGGTGTATTACAATGAGGTGACAAATTTTAAAGTCTGGTGTGACAGTCATCACCTCATTCTCAACACCAATAAAACAAAGGAGATCATTTTTGATCCAAGAGAGGTGAGAGACCATGACCCTGTTACCATTGGGAACTGTGAAAATGAGCAGGTGGAGTCGTATAAA
>NC_065514.1:16313929-16381558 GCF_006386435.1 Epinephelus moara | reverse complement strand
AACAAAAAAACAGCCCTGTTCCCTCCGTAGTGAGGAATAGCCTCAGTCTAAACATGGCCTCCTCTTAAATTTAGTTTTTAACTTTTAATAATTTAATTTAATAATTTTCAGTTAAATTATTTTAACTGTCCAACTCTCCCTTAACTTTCTTTTAACTTCTCTATGCACTTTACGCTGCCGGGCTTAGTAGTGGCCGACGCCTGCATGGTGGCCGGTATTTGTCCTATTATACACCATGTGTACTTGTAAGTCTTTGGAAAAACCCTATTGTTGTTTGTGTACTGTGTGCTGTGTGTCAATGTAAACGCAGTTTTCATGCACTCTGAGCCCAAGACGAATTTCCTGTAAAGGACAATAAAGTTTATTTGATTGATTGATTGATTGATTGATTGATTGATTTATTTGATTTATTTGATTGAAGTCTGAGTAGGGTGGGTGGGAAGGGTGGTGGATAGGTCCAACAAACACCAACTTTTGTGCAGGAGACAAATGTTTGCTTGCCGTAAGATTGTTAAGCCAAACCCTGTTCTTTTTTCCCAACCATGCGCTTTTGTTGCCTAAACTCAACCACTTGCATTTGTTGTTGAAGGAGAAAGAACTTCAATTAATGGTGGTCTACTGATGTAGTGCATTTATTTTGAAAGAGACTGTATGCAAATGGTACATTTCCTGTGAAAACGGAAGTGTATTTTGAAAACAGACAATGCATGTAACAGGCAAGGGGGGGGGGGTCATCCCTATGTTTCCTGGGTTCTATGTTCCCTGCTTACCAAAAAAAAAGGTTGTTTGTTGTTTGTATGTTTCCCGTGTAAGCGGGTAACATAGAACCTTTTTTTTTTTTAGTAAGCGGGAAACATAGAACCCTTTTTGGTTGAGCGGGGAACATAGAACCCTTTTTGGTTGAGCGGGGAACATAGAACCCGGGAAACATAGAACCTTTTTTGTGTAAGCGGGGAACATAGAAGCTTTTTTGCAGGGTTAAGTGGGAAACATAGAACCCTTTTTGGTTGAGCAGGGAACATAGAACCTTTTTTTTTAGTAAGCGGGAAACATAGAACCCTTTTTGGTTGAGTGGGGAACACAGAACCTGGGAAACATAGAACCTTTTTTGTGTAAGCGGGAAACATAGAACCCTTTTTGGTTGAGCGGGGAACATAGAACCCGGGAAACATAGAACCTTTTTTGTGTAAGCGGGGAACATAGAAATGTTTTTTTTAGTAAGCGGGAAACATAGAACCCTTTTTGGTTGAGTGGGGAACACAGAACCCGGGAAACATAGAACCTTTTTAGTGTAAGCGGGGAACATAGAAACTTTTTTTTTAGTAAGCGGGAAACATAGAACCCTTTTTGGTTGAGCGGGGAACATAGAACCTTTTTTGTGTAAGCAGGGAACATAGAACCTTTTTTGCAGGGTTAAGTGAGGAACATAGAACCTGGGAAACATAGATACACTCCCACATGGTAAGTCCATGACCAAATATCAATATGTGAGGAGATTGGAGTGAGTATGTACTGCGCCAACATGTGGCCAGTGCGCTGACTGGGGTAAAGACGGAGGCGGTCCCGGTTGTGGCGGTGGATGGGTTTCAAAACACAGGACTTTAACCCCAGGAAACTGTTTTTTCAAAACTGTTTCAAATTAGCGTCATTCTAAGGTATGTCCTCACCATGTGTCTTTTCCCAAACCTAACCTCAGTAACTTTACATTAATTACGAAATTTACGTGAAGAACCTAACGTCATTCATGGGGTGCTAATTTGTAGAATATCAGATGAACTGTGGTATAAAGATACATTGGACCAGGTAAGATGGCTCCAACTACACCTTTATTTTTTCACTTGTCAACACCCAAAACCCAATATTGGACTCCTGAACTCCTATCACTGGACAGAGGACAATTTCAACTAAATGAAGTTGAATGTGAGAATCACATTGCCCACCGAGAGCTTCCTGGGATGTTTCCACCTCACAGCAACTGGTGTCTTGGCTGCAGCATGACCAGCAAAAATAGGTCTTTTCTGGTACCCAGGAGCTGGCAGCGGAGATAAATCATTTAGAAGTAAAGCAGTTACAGGCAGGGGCATAGTCGAGGAGAACATACCTGACAGCTGAGAGGAGACCCTGTTCCTTACTTGGTGTTTTGATGGTGATGCATGATGAACGGCACTGTCTAAAACCCAAAATCCGCCATACATGTTACACATCTGCTGAATGCAAAGGTTATGGTTTATGATTCACATCACTTTTATACTCATTAAAGCTGTAGTTGGTAACTTTTATAAAAATAACTGTGCTCAATATTTGCTGAAACTGTCACTATATCCTGACAGTAGTACATGAGGCAGTAGCCTGTGGAAGAAAAGTTTCTCTGCCTCTTCCTAGGGCTCGCGTGGCATTTGGAAGAATCCACCATACATACTGTAAACCAAAACAACCAATTGGAGCAGAGGAGTCTCAGGCAGCTGTGGAAGTGCTTATGAAATGCATATAAATATCTTAGTGTACTGTTTAGCTGTAAAATGAGAAAGTTTTTGACCTGGCTGCCGTGTTGAAAACATTTTTTGCCCACCGACCAGAGCAAACTTTCTCATTTTACAACTACAGTGCACATAAACCTAAAAAAAGAGTCAGAGCAGGAAAATGTATAAATAATTCAACACAATGAAGTTTTATTCAGTGTTGTCCACATATTCATCACTGGGCCATAGCCTACCTTTGAAATATATTCAGCTTTAATGCGACAGGGGCAAAACACAGGGGTCAGCAGCTGAAGATGAAAAACATAGTTGAAGGTTTAAACAATATATAGATTCAAACACATGGACATGATTGAAAGCTCACAGTCTGATCCACTAATAACGTGGCTGTTGAACTGCGCTCTACTTGAAAGGGCTGCAAGGTTGAAATAAAGTAGATTACAGACATCTCTTTGAACCTCTCAACAGACTTCACTGTCTTTATTTCAGCTACTTCAACAAATTTTGTAAATTTAAACACAGTGAAATGCTGTTAAAACATGTTCAGAATATACGCAGCCTGTTTCAAACTATATTCTGCAGCACCACCACGATCTCGCTTACCCCGTAATATTAACATGTAATCTCCAGTATTATAGGAATTATGTTCCATTAGTGAGAGATATTATTCATGATCCTACGTGTCTAAGCCCCATACCAGTTTTTACAATTTAAACTGAGATTACACATATGCAATAAACGTTTTAGTGGAACTGCTCTAACAAACCGACAGCTGGCATGTGTGTGCAGAGTCACGGGGTTATAAAAATGAAGGACATACAGAGGTTGTATTCTAAGATGGGGGTTCAAAGAAAAGATTGGCAGTGCACTAAAGCTGTAACTTTATATCATCCTGAATAACGAACTAAAATCCAACTAGGATTTTGATTCTGGCGTACTGTAAAGCTCTGTTGATTAATGTGCTTCGATATGTGCTTTGATATGTGAATCACTGAGGAAATGAAACAACGTGTCTGGCTCTGTAAGGAGGAGACAGAGAGAAACTCAGGGTTTGTTGAAGAAAAACTACAAGCGAGCAGGTTAGGTTGTGAGTCAGTTACCTCTCTTTTTGGAACAAAAACCTGGAGCCGTATTAACAAACATTCTGAGAAAACTGTCAGACAGCTCCTAACTTAGCCTAAACATTTTTAGTAAGGAGTCCTAGCCAAGAACCAAGAGAGTTTTCAGAGCGACTCTGAGCAAGGAAAAGACAGAAACTTTTACTTTAGTGATATGGTGTGGTTGACCCCGTTGCTAGATGTGATGCATTCTTTTAACAGATGTGATTGGTTGTCACAGACATGCCCCTTTGTGAGCCTGCAAGGTGTGGATACCCAGTGGAAATGAAATGAACTGCTGACTGTGAAAGTGTTGTCATTCGAGATTTTTGTCTGTTCCGACAGTCACTGTTTCACACTAGGTGATTGTGGAGTCATAAAATCGTGCCATGGCTTGGCTGACAGGGGACTATCCGATGGTCCACACCAATCATCCCCGACGTGTGTGATGTCATCGGGTTATTCTTGTCCCATTTTTATTACTTTTACTATTATTTCAGTCACTGTGTCTGTTCATGACCAAGCCGAAATGTTGTTGTAGTGCTGGAAAAAGTGCCACCAGATGGCAGGAGCTACATTTGTAGTACTGCATGGAAATATGCAAGTCACTGAATCCTCCACAACAAGTTCCTGCAAATGTTTCACAATAAAAGCATTTTTAGAAAATGAAGGGATTCTCTCAACCGATATTATTAGGGGCTTTTAATTTTATACGGATACAGGAAGTGTTTGAGAGGACGGCCTGATGCACTTTATCAAGGCAAATGGGAGCGGATCAAAAGTAAAACTATTAAAAAAATGGAGGGAAAAATAAATAATGGCCCATTTATAATGTAGTCTGTTTCACATGAAGCTGGTAGCCTCTGCAGTTGTGGTGAGTAAAAGCCCCGCCACTATTCTTTTAATTTTATTCCTTTATATCCTCCATTATGAAGAAATTACATTCTTTGCTAGCTTGATGCTAATAGCAGCACTGGGTGGTTAAAGTGCCTCTGCTGTTTCACACTATCATTTTCCCTTTTAACTCTTGGGGTAACATCCCTAGAGGAAATATCTAAAAGACTGGGGTATTGTTGATGTACAGTTGTCCATGGCAACAGATCGCTCTGTGTTCCTAATGGTCAAAGTGACGGCTGTGACGAGAGCAGTCGTGAACGACAAAAAGAAAATCAAACATGCTAGACTTTCTGCCGAGACGTCCTAAGGTGTCCCAGACGTGGCGTCAGTCGACACTATGACACACTACACGGGATGAAACGATAAATTATAATGTATGACACTCATTGTCGTTTACGATCCGAGCTGACACTGTACCACACTGCGTCAGGCTATAATCAGGCTGATATCGTGTGGTGCGCACCAGGCATTAGTGTGATCACTCTGCTGATGGAAGGTTGAGACAGACCCAAGTCATCACTGCTGCACTGTTGCATTTTTGCAGTTTTCCAAATATCTTTGTGATCATTTTATTTCTTGTGTCATAGCGTTAGGTGGGAAATGTGTGTGTATCCCTAATGAGATCAACCACACATATTATGCCTGCACAATATAATCTGTAGCATTTAATTTACTCACTGTCATCCAGTGTTTAAAGAATATTCCTTTGACGTCTTTGTGTTTCCACAGTTTTCTCCTCATAACAATCTCTTAAACCTCTTAAAGGTTCTCTCCACTCCTAACAGTTTATCACATTAGGAGCTCTATTAAGGTCTCTGTGAATAATTTTTATTTTTAGAAGGACGAGTCTTAATTTTAAGGGAAATTCAAAGAAAATGTCACAATTCAAAAGAAAGAATTTTCATAGAATTTCGTCACAAGGAGCAACTCTTAGCGCTAGGAAGCTTTGTGAATACAGCCCCTGGAGTTTACCTCATGTCAGGGTGATTTTTTTGTTGCATCCGCTTTCTGACACAGGGCCCAATGCTGTGGGCTGGATGTGGTGTGTGTGTGTTTGTGCATGCTTATTAGTTTGTTTTGTATATGTGCACTGTATTTCCTGTGGTGCATCCATAGCAACATTAATAGTAGCCCACACACACTGAATTATTCACATGGCAGTGCCTATGGATACACAGCTGGTCTGCTCAGCTTTTATTGTTTTAACTCTGTTTTCAAAGACAGAGAGACCACAGGCAAACTGTAACACAGAGTTCATCTGTCACGTACCAGAGCTGACCACTCTGAAGTCAGTCAACACTCTCTCGAGCTGCAGCTCCAGCCTGCTCCTCCTGTTACCCTGCATATTCCTGGTTTGATGTGTAGGATTCATGCCAAAAATGGGGCGTCTTTTACTTTTTGAACTCAGGATGTTTGCTCCCATATGGTCCCATATGCATGAAAGATATGAACAAAGCTACATTTGCATGAATGCACCAGAATGAACCTGAAACTCATTTTCATTCTCTTTGCCCATGAAATATAACTTTACCTCTGCCCATTGTGGGATTTACTGATTGGTTAAGAGACCATTATTCTGTGTATTGGTCAGTAAATAAACCCTGAAAAAAGAAGTTTAGAGGAAGACTCAAAGAAATAAAGTCCGAGAGTCTGGAGACAGTGGGAGAGTACGACTGTGAGACATACTGTAGGAGAGAGAGTCCAGAGAGAACGGGAGACAGTTTGAAGAGGCAAATACCCACAGTTGGTAGCAGGAGGTGGGAGGATAAACAACAAAGAGAATCTTGCCTTGGCAGCCATGGGAGAGAGCAAAAGTAAAAAAAATACAGAGAAATAGAGGCTAGGATCCAGCTGAGTGTTTAAGCAGGGACGAGAGAGAGGAAGCAGAGTGAGAATAAATATGCGATTCTCTGTATCACTCTGTCTCACCGCACCATCTTTCCTGTGCTGTGTGGGTGTGAGCAGACGCAGAGGGGGAAAGAGGGGGAGAGGTNGCTAGGATCCAGCTGAGTGTTTAAGCAGGGACGAGAGAGAGGAAGCAGAGTGAGAATAAATATGCGATTCTCTCTGTCTCACCGCACCATCTTTCCTGTGCTGTGTGGGTGTGAGCAGAGGCAGAGGGGGAAAGAGGGGGAGAGGTCGCCTGTGGTGTGTGGCTGGGGGGTGGTCAGGGGAAATTTTTGTCACTGTGAGATGAGCCCGTGTGCCTACTGACAAATAACAGCATCATTTTCACACAATAGTGAGCATCAACTGGATCTTCCTATGTAGCGGTACACATGTTTGTAACAGTGTGTGCCTTTAAAACAGAGTGTGTCTTTCTGGTTGTTTGTACAGGCCTCTGAGATTTTTAACAACTGTATCATTGGGCTGCCAATGAGAATCCCATATTCATACTGTTATCTCACACTTTTGACCACAACAACTGGAACCAAATGTCCTTGCACCGACCACTGAAAAAAGGAAGTTCAGCTCATACATTGCTAAAAAGAACCTAAAAATAAGTGTGTGATGGGGAAATCCAACTACCATGGGCCTCTTTATTCATAAAAGAATACTTCACCTCCGAAATGACCATTTGTATAACAATTCAGTGTTGATTTCATTGATGAAAACTATGACGAAAATTTTCAATCAACAACCTTTTTCCCATGACAAAAACAACACGATAACGAGCTAAAAAAAGATCTTGATCATAAACACTTTTCAATGAAATCTATGCTTAATTTTCGCACTGTGGATGGTGTAGCTGTTGAATAGATTTGCGAAGTTTGTTAGTTGCAGCGGTGGCTGTTAGCAGTTAGCTCCGCTTGTTAGTTGCTGAATGGCAGCAGAGCAAGCAGCCATCGGTGGCCAGTCTTCACAGCTGATTTTTTTTAATTTTTTTTTTATTTAACCTTTATTTATCTAGGTTTGCCTCATTGAGATTAAGAATCTCTTTTTCAAGAGGGACCTGGCCAAGAAGGCAGCAAAAGTTACAGACACATTAAATCATTACAGATGCACAAAATCTCTGCAGGACTCCGCTCAGATGCCAACTGTTTTGGCGGGGTCTGCCCATTGGTCCAACAACCCATTGGTCCGACATCACATTGTTCCGACCATATTAAACCCATTGTTCCAAAATCATCATGATGCCCTGTGGTTAAGGTCTGGTTAGGTTTAGGCACAAAAACCACTTGGTTAGGGTCAGGAAAAGATCATGGTGTGGGTTAAAATGAAAAAGAAAGTGGCAAACACATAAGCCGTGAACCTGCTTCTCAAGGCTTTCTCAGCTGACCCAGAGCCAGTTGCAGCGCACCATCAAGGCAGAAATACGCCCGCCGGGAGCCGTTAAGCACAGCGGAGAGCTCCCCACACAACCCGGACCCCAGAGTTAATAACAGGAGGTTATGGTGTTTCACTCTCTCCTCTCTATGGCACTTGTATCTCGACCAGTAGCCTACTTTTGTTGCGTTTGCTGATCCTCTATGGTACACAAATACAGTATAGCTTAGTATAATCACATATCGGAACAACGGGACGTTGGACTAATGGGATGTCAGACCAATGGGCTGTCGGACCAATGACATGGACCCATTTTGGCAAGGTTTAGAGATGTTTGACAGGCAGGTAGGAAAAATTATGCAGATTAAGAGAGAATTCAGGCTTTCTTAAGTTATTTCTCTGCTTCTTAACAGTGAGATTGATAAGTACAATGAACCTAGGTACAAAAATTGTAGTCGTCTCAAATTAGTTTTTGTGGTGTCAAAGTTTTTGGGAGCATACATAGAGAAATGTTGAGCTTTTCAAATGATAAGTAAGTGTGTGCTCGTAAATCCCCCTGTCAAATACTGCTGGAGAAATGACAGTTTGTAAGTGTTCAGAAATTATTTGTTGCTGGAGAGAAAAGTCGTTGAAATGAAATTTTTATACAAGCTGTCACCTTGACTCTAATTTCTACAAGACTTTGTGAGGCATGCATGATAAAAAAATAAAATAAAATAAATAGAAAATTATACTAAACTACATCAAAACATTTCCAAACTATCCCACTCAACTTGTGCAGTATAATTCAAGTTTCCAGAATTTTCTCAGTTTTGGATTCTGAGTTCAGTGTAACACGGGGTGAGTATTGTTTTTTTTTTTCTAATATCTTTTTGGAGGGGTGTTTTTGCCTTTATTGATAGGACAGCTGCAGATAAACAGGAAAGGTGGGAGACAGAGGGGGATGACATGCAGCAAAGGGCTGCAGGTCTGAATTGAACCCTGGGTTACAGCCTTTATAGAGCTCACACTCTACCAGGTGACCTGAGTGAGTGATATACCAGTGGTAATTTGGGGGGTGAAGTATTCCTTTACCGTTCTTGGCAAATTATGTGAATAACAGAATCCACTAATGGTCTACTGTCTAATCTAAACACACACTTATGCTTATTAAAGTCATCAGCATGAAATAATAATAACACTGTAGATCTGTGATTCTTCATTTTTGATTACACTTTCATTTTTTCCCCCCAAATTATTTCATACTCACTGCACAAAGTTGAATGATTTAGGATCAAAGCTGTGTGTGTCTGTTGATGTTTTTTTCAAAATCACAGCTGAGTTGCTGACTGTAAGCACTTTATTTTTGATGCAAATTTCAACAAACTAACTCTTTCTTCACAAAATATTCCCTTCTTACTGAAAGCACAAACACGCACAAAATTATTCATATATTCAGGCTTTCATATCTCTCACCCACATGCAAAGACAGTTGCGCACAAACCACCACCCTTGCAATTATGTGCTCTGTCATGCATTACGACCCAGCTCTCCAGAGGAAAGGGAGACAACATAAACCATATGGATTTGGAAAATAAAGTTATTTATTGCATGGATTGACCGTCGATAACCTAGTAACTACAAAGGGAAAAGGGGCTGCAACTTAAATCAAATAAATAAATACAACCAAAACAGGAGTCCTAACTCGAAGTTCTAACAAGGTCTACCTGACTCTAGATAAAAGAAATGAAACCTCAACTATCTGATCTGCTCTACTCTTACCAGTCCAACACCAAAACATTTGAAGCAGCATCCATGTTTCCTGGGTATATGTGTAACTTTCACTGGAAAAACTAAACCTGACCTGGTCCACAAGTAATTAAATGAGGGCCTCAGTTTCAGATTTAAAGAAGTTATACAAAACAACCAGGCGACATGGTGGTGCAGTGGTTAGCATTGTTGTCTCACAGCAAGAGGATTCCTGGTTTGGTTTTGGTTTGAATTGTTTGGTTAGGGTCAAGAATTTTCTTCGTTTTTGGATTCTTTGCCAGAGGCTAGTGAGAAAAATGTTTCTCTTCACAATTTCAGCGTAACACATGCTGAATAACTGATGTACAAATGGTCATTGGTCGCCTCACAGCAAGAGGGTTCCTGGTTTGAACCCAGGGTGGGGGTTTTGAACCTACAAGTGGGGGAGCCCTGCTGTGTGGAGTTCGCATGTTCTCCCTGTGTCAGCGTGGGTTTTCTCGGGGTACTCCAGCTTCCTCCCACTGTCCAAAGACATGCAGGTTAATTGATGACTCTTAATTGTCCATAGGTGTGAATGTGAGTGTGAATGGTTGTCTGTCTCTATGGCCCTTTTTAGATAGGAATTGTGCAAATTTGCAGGAAAGCCCAATCAGTCTTTTTTCAGCATTGGCAGTATAAAAACAAAATTTGGGGAGTGCAGCAAAATGCTGCCTACCTACTTTTGTTTATACAGAATGAGCCTTTTTCGGGGCAATGGGGGGCGTGAGCAAGTAACAAAACGTGTGGCTCAGCGTGTCTAAACAGTGACGTGGGAGGGAAGCCATGGCTGGTCAGTCCTTCGGCGATTCTCTCGTAAGTCGGCCCGTTCCTCACCATTCCCGTCATCTGACGGTTAATGGCCTCTTGGTGTGCGAGGGCAAAGAGGGCACGCAATTCCTTGTTTCCCCAGTTGCTCATCTTTACAGTGTCTGTCAGGTTTGCATTTCCCTCTTGCTACTAGCTGCTCGCTAATTCCTGCTATCAGCTGTTTCCTGTTTATCCACCACCAGTGGCTCGCATGTGCGGCGTCATCAGCAGCTCCTCCCACAAGTCATCAACAGCCTAAAAGGGTTCCACCAATATGACCATCCTACGACGCGGAAAATTGGGTGCCTCGGATCAACTCGCCAATCCGGCTCTGTGTGTCTAAACGCTTGCAGCTTGCCGGCAAAACGGCCCAACATTAGCGGAAAATCTGGCAGTGTAAAAGGGGCTTATGTATCAGCCCTGTGATAGTCTGGCGACCTGTCCAGGGTGTACCCTGCCTCTCGCCCAATGTCAGCTGGGATAGGCTCCAGCCCCCCTGCGTGACTTTCAACAGGATAAGCAGTTCAGAAAATGAATGAATGAATACATAAAAACCAACTTAGGCTACAAACTTTGTTCCTGCATCACTGCACATCTCCACGATTCAGAGGTTTAAGGATGCCGAGATGAGACTGGCATTCATAAATAAAACAGTAACATGATTGAAAGTAATAATCTCTAATGCAGTCACATTAATTTATTTTCTGTCTAAAGTGATTTATGACACAATAGTTGTTCATGAAAGCTTCTGCAATGTGTACTCCCGAAACTTTAGAGCAAATACCTATTTCCCAAAACAATAAACAAAAAGACAAGTGTCAAAAACTTAATGCCCTTCAACACAAAAACTACACCAACAACCCCTCCCCTAACCCCCTGAAATATTTATTAAATTAATTGCTCACAGGAAGGTGAGCATGCTATAAAAGGAAAACCAATGCCTCCGAGTCCTAAAGTAAAAAGAAAATCGAAGTTGACTTTCAAAAAATGAAAAGCGCTGAGGAGGAGCTGGGGAGAGCATGCAAATGTGGTCCTCTTTTTCTTTTGGGGCTGGTAGCTCTCATTACTACCTATTAACCCCAGTCTACATTAAACAACCTCCCTCATTATTTTGGGCCACTGCCTTAATTAAGTTGTAGCTTATGAGATATTGCCAAATGCTAACACAGGTCTAGAACTAGCTTTACTGTAC
The DNA here is from genome assembly GCF_006386435.1 of Epinephelus moara. NCBI lineage: Eukaryota > Metazoa > Chordata > Actinopteri > Perciformes > Serranidae > Epinephelus > Epinephelus moara. The sequence goes on along the minus strand of NC_065514.1, from coordinate 16,370,054 downwards.
GCAGTCTCTATTTGAAGATATATATCATTGTTATGCATGAGTGTTTTTTAAGCAGCAGAGCAAAAGGCTTTGTTCTGAGAGACTGTATAATGCGTCATTTACTCTGTGATGGATACAATTCTTTACTGATGTTACAAATGCTCAACATATAAGGAAAAAGTGTCAGCAACAGCAGGGTCATGTTTTTGTTTAAGTGGGGTTTTATGATAATTTTTATTGGTTGCGTGGGCGGATCCCTCACCTGCAAAATAGCATGTACAGTGTCACTGTTGTTACAGCAGGGTTTTATTTAACAGGCGATGTCAGAATCTCACTGTCTCTCATTCTCACCTTGTGTGTGGGCGGGTGTAAATATGTTTAAGTCTGTATTAATGTGGGAGACAAATGCCATGGCTGTATAGGAGAACATACAGTCTTGCATGTGTGTGTGCGTATGTGGGTGCATACCTGCTTGTGTGTCACAGCATCACCCCAGTTTGTCACTGAGGATTAATGAGGTGCGTTTATCTGTCTGCACTCTGCACACGACAGCCCTGGGTTACCCTAATCAGGGTGCAGGTGTGTCTTCTCTGCAGTCCAGCGGTGGGATGCCGAGGAGGTGGGGTCTTGTGCCACAATGTGTCTATAAACGCACACAGTCTCCTTTTCTCCCATTGATCTATTGTTGGTTTTTTAGAGGTGGTGCTTAATGTTATCGGCAGGTTCGAATGGGTGTTGACACGGAGCAGCCTTATCTAAACTCAACTATGACAGACTAAAAAGGCTGGGCTGATTAAAAATAATGAGGTATGGCCTTATTCCAGCCTCTGATTTTATAAACTTTCAGTGCACCTTAAAATATTAATTCAGACCAGTAAAGTTTCAAGTTTGCCTGAACATAGTGTTCAGCTCCTGGACATTGATCTGAGGGCAAACACTTGATCCAGTAGACTTTCTTCACCTTCTTTGGACTTGTTACAGTAGAAAGCGTACAGCTGTGACTAATAACACTGATGATGCACCCACTCCATGTCTAAAGCCTCCTACAGACTGTGAGATTTTAGCAATCTTATAAGTTTAGTGCAGCTACACTGTGCAAAATAGATCTAATAATCCTGGGTACGACATCAACTTTGATGTATGCAGACTGTACGATGACAGCACCTACTGAATCACAGGTATGCATGATGCGATAGCTTCCCACACTGAGTGCACAAGGATGGTGCACAGATTAGTACTTCTCCAACTGTGAAGCACAGCACAGAGGCTCACATTATTAAATAATATAAAGTTTTGTAGGCACTATACACTGCAGTGTGTCTGTGTGTGTTTGCTAGCTGCTTGCTCATCGGGCAGCTGCAATTCCACTGCTATTATCGTCCATGCTTCGTCCTTCTTTTAAGTGATCATAGTAAGAGCTGGAGGACACATCATACAGGCAAGGCTTCTGCTGCCACAACTCCACAAGGTTTTCCTCTTTGCCGGAATCCCACACATTTCTTTTAGTGCGCTTTGCCTCCATAGTGAGCTGCTATATCCATCTGTTTGTTTGGCTGAAGCATCAGTGCATCATTTCATGCTGCATTTCTATTGGTTGGTCAGTCGACGTAGGTTGTGACACAGTGAGACTGTAATCCCAAATTTTGGAGACTTTCAGAATTTTATCCCAGGTCGTCTTTGATCAGAAGATCGTGAATACGGCCATCCTTGAACCTCTCACACTGTGCGACATAGGACTGCTGTTTTAGAGCCATGACCAAAGATATCACCATGTGTCTTTCACATCAGTCATCTTCTGTCTGGGACAGAACACTCACAGTGTATACCGGGGTTAATGCTGTTTTCCTGACAACTTGTAACTCAAAAATTCTGACTTTCTACAAGTACAATGGAACGCCACTCAAAATCAGAGAACCTGTAAAATTCCAGAAAATTAATCTGCTGTAAAACTTCAATTAATAATTTGCTTAAATCACTAAAATCAACAGGTCTGTATTTGGAACAGGCCTTTTATTCCTTTCACACAAAAATTGTTGCTCAGCAAAGATTGGAAATACTGTCAAACTGTTTATTTAAAGGAGCTATATGTAAGAAATATAAAGCAAATAGTCATAAAATCCTCCTAATATGTCACAGAGACTAAGGAATAATGTTCATATAACATACTGATCTCACCGACAACAATAGTACAGCCAGAATATTTGCATTTAAAAAAATTTTTTACGGTCCACAAATCATGTTTATGTTTTGAATTTGAGTGCAGTAACCGTTTTGGCCACATTCTTACATCCAGCGCCTTTAAGCCAGTATGAAAATGATTTTTTTTTTTTTAAATTAGGCGTCAGATTATATATTGATTATGAATCATTCATCTGATCTAGCTCTCGCATCAGAGAGGGAGTCACATTGCTCAAGGATTATGGCACCCGGCATAACACAACACCACTTTATCCTGTTAAAACTATACTTGCAACTATTTATTTTTATGTAAAACCCTTTTGATTCTTTTGATCTGAGGACCCTTACGGACCTTAAGAAATGTGAATAGCTTACAGGGTAATCAAAGAATGGACACATAATTTGAGGTAGCCAACAACCTGCTTTTATCCATCCCAAGAACTTTTTTTAAAAAAAAAATTAAAAAAAGTAAAAAAAAATGAACTGCTCGGCAACCAGACCATGCATCTAATTGAGACAGGCATTTATTTGTCAAAATATGTAGCGACACTGGGCTAGTAAAAGGGATCCGGCGTTTAATTGAAGTTTTACCCAGACTTCATAAAGAAGCAGTTGTCTAATGTTCAATATACAGTAGTGCAATATAATGTGCATTTGCCTGTATTTAATTAAAATTATTGTCAGAAGTTGGAAATGTCAACTGAGATATTCCAACTTCCAGCTTTAACTGAAGGCAGCATAAGTAAGCCATGACAGTAGCCATGTTTCCATCAGCCTGTTTAGATGCGCATCTAGAAGTATCGCATCGGAAAATTATGATGGAAACGCCAAAATTCGAATTAAAATCCCCTGATTCGCACAAACTAAAATACACTCGCTTTAGCCAGTTTTTGGTTGATATGAAAAAATGTTGATTCGCAAAATGGGGGATGGAAACAGTTATGTTCGAATTAAGTCTGACGTAGCACACCTCTCTCCATGGTGATATCCACACTCCGGATCGGGAAGGCAGTAATGCATTTACAAGCTGGTCGCCAAGTGCCAGAAAACGTAGAAGAAGAAGAATGCGAGACTTGTTTTGTTTCCGGTTCTGCGGAAAACTCGCGCGAGTTTGTAGTTTTCACCAAAGTCCATACATTTAATGGAAACACACAGGATTCGTATTTCTTTTAATGCGCATTTACCAATGATTCGAATCACTTTTGGATGGAAACATAGCTAGTGAGCCAGTGTGCACAATACCAGGACCCTGGAGCTGGAACACCTGAACATTGTTATTTCTTTCACCTGTGATATTAATGCTATGAGGAGTCAAAAAGGTGTGGTGTAAAAAAAGGTTATATCATTCTTGAAATTAAGAATAAAGATTAGGGTGGACATTGCACAGGAGCGTGTCCTCTTAGCTTTTATTACACTTCATCTCAGTGGTTTGCCACTCAGTTGGTGATAATGTAGCAGTCTGAGCAGCTGAGTAACACGGCCACATCAAGATTCCCAGACTGGCAGTAATGTAAGGCACTAACATACAATATTTCATTATCATCTAAGTATAAATACTGTGCATTAATATATCTGTTAGGCCTTTTTCACAACAGGCACTTTGACTTGTCAAAGCAGGCAAAGCACAGGTGTGACTCATCACCTTAACGATGTCAGGACCATGAAACTGAAGCTGCTAACTGGACTGCAGCTTTCACTTATTTAATTATTTACACCTGTGTCTCTCTGCTTGGACCTGTGCACATTCTGATATGTGTGTCTGCACTTTACAGTTATCAGCCTATGTTACATATTGATCTTATCTCTGTGTGTAGATGTATAATTAGAATTAAAGATGAATGTGTCATTGATAAGCAGATTGGTAATTTTATGTAGGCTAATAAAAAAAAGTCCTTTAGATAAAAAGCTTTAATGTCTCATCTACTGGAGAAAAACAAAGCACATAGCAAATACAAACAGAGAGACGAGCTCTTGCATGACCAATGAAAAATGATTTAGTGGTTGTCTAGTATAGCTAAATGTCAGCAGAGGTGCTGTTTGACACGACCCAGGCAAGTGTGTGGTATTCATTTTGATGGCCTGGTGTAATCACAAAACAGCACTTTGCATCTATTAACCCAGGTGACCCAGAGCCTTTTGTAATTTATGTCTCTCTAATAGGACCCTATCTCATATCTGGTATCCTTTATCTTCTATCTTCTTCCTGTGTCAACAGTAGGTCCGAATTAAAGTGAAGTGAAGTGACTCATGTTAATGTCTTGATAGAATAAAAACCTTTTTAAAATCTAGTTAAAGATGGTAGACTACACACTAAAATGTTAATTGATAGTGAAAAGTAAACATGTGACTGAAGAGTTCAGGTCACCCATGTGCTTTTACTTGAATTAATGCCATCGGAGCTGTGCCTTGTTACGTAGTCACAGTTGTCCTCTATACTTTCCAGCTGTCGAAGGAATGCAGGTATCATGCACTTCATGGAAAAAAATAAAATGTCATATCATGTCTTATTTCCCCATTGCCGTCCTATTTATGTCTAGCCTTTGAACCAGATCAAATTACAAGCTCATTTACTGGTCCCCGTCCTGTCCAGCCAGCCCAGGTTGAGCCAATCACAACCTTATATCTAATATGGGGCGTGTTTTAGACAATGACTGACAACTTGCAGGGCCTCCACACTTTATCATGATGTCATTTTTGACTTGCACCCCCTTGCACGGGGACACTACAGTAAGCATAAACCTAGCTTTGTGGAGGGGAGCACTATTGAGACAATTTTGGAAATAACCAAGATGGCTGCAGCTGATGTGGAACCTTCATTTAAAGAACTATTTTAAAATTCCGATGACAAATATGGCAATGGTCGCTCCGAAGTCCTCGAAATCTGACACTTAGGCCCAATCCCATTTCTACCTCTTAAATCTTCCACTTGGTATTGAGTGCCCTTGTTTGCGAGATAACCCTTGATGAGGGAAGTGAGAAATATTAAGGTAGAGATCTTTCCCTAAGAAATGAGACACCACTTCATGCAAATCGCCGTGGCCGTCGTGCAGGCATACGTCACACGTAGTAGCGACGCAAGATACCGGTAGTCATTCAGGTTTGAAAATGCCGGCTCCAGTGCTTGTGTTTAGTTAGTTAGTTAGTTTAGTTTAGTTTATTTACTTTATTAATCCCCCTAAGGGGAAAGTCAATGTTTTCACTCTTGCTTGTCAATTACACACAGGTCCGAAAGACACACACATGCACAAACAGGACCTATACATGCACAAAGTGGAGAGATGTCAGAGTGAGGGGGCTGCCCTTGGTGAGGCGCCCCGACCGGTTGGGGGGTTCGGTGCCTTGCTCAAGGGCACCTCGGCAGTGCCCAGGAGGTGAACTGGCACCTCTCCAGCCACCAGTCCACGCTCCATATTTTGGTCCGGACGGGGACTCGACAGGCGACCCTCCGGTTCCCAACCCAAGTCCCTATGGACTGAGCCACTGCCGCCCCACGTGTTGTGGCATGTGTTATGTTTATTCTTCTCCGTCTAATGAATCAACGGAGAAGAAATGCTGAAAACAGGAGGCGCCTACGACGTCTTCTAGTTCTGATCAATTTTGTTCAGGTAAGTCGATTTGTTTAAATATTTTGATGCTATGTTCAACCGAGTTGTTGATGTTTTTATAGCCTACATTCAGATGTGGGTGGGTGTGGGTCGGGGCTCCCTTGGAATCTAGGGTGGGTTTTAAGTGTTGGAAACCACTTCCACTACCTCAATTCTGTTTTGGGGCACCACTAGCCTAAATGTGAACGCGCACAACCAAGTGCAAGTGAGTATTTCTAGGGGAAGTGTGGGATTGGGACAGGCAGTGACTTGCGGCATCAGACACTGATGAAAAAAGCCGTCCTTTAATGTCGGCATGATATGCAGCCAGTCTCTGTTATAGCATAACAGTGCCTGACGGCGTCAGGGGAAACGCAGCAGGACAAGAACGCAGGTTAAGGTGGCGAAAGTCCGAGTAGAGCAGGTGGTGGATGGGTCCAACAAACACCGATTTTCACCCAAGAGAGTGGTGTCTGTGTCTTGTAAGATTATAAAGCCAAACCCTGTTCTTTTTTCCTGAACCCAACCACGCGTGCAGTGTTGTTCCGATGTCGTGCTTTTATTTTGAAAGAGACTGTTTGTAAACGGTAAATTTCCTGTGAAACAGAAGTGTATTTTGAAAGACGACAATGCATGTAACAGGCAAAACTTGACACAGTGTCCCAGAACGTCAATAAGAAACGCACCCGGGGTACCTTGCACGTTTTATCCAGACACAGAAAGTCCATGACCAAATGTCAGTATGTGAGGAGGTCTTACTGAGAATGTGTTGGACCACCACAGCTCATCCCTGCTCGCTGTAGTCTGTTCACATTTGTCCGTTGCTCAGTGCTATGTCACATGTTTTGTTGGTCTGAATGCTTGTAAGTCTATTGGATTTGAGGCACCACTACCCCATTGGAATTCATGCACTATACAAGTACTACATAGTGTACAAAGTTTACTAATTGGAAGTGTATTGATGGAAGTATTCAAATTGAGAAACCACACTCTGTTGTAATGACAGTCAACAGTAAATACCATTAAAACGTGTCTAGTTTTTTTGGGTTTTTTTTAAGCCAGCCTGCCTCTGATTATAATCACCACCGATGTTATTTAAATCAGGATAGGAATCCGAGCAGCATAATAAATCTTTGTATATGCCCAATGGTTTTGTCTGTCATCACCAGAGAGAGGAAATTATTCATGGTTATCATCAGTGGGAAAATTACAGGCGCATGCCGAGAGACACTGCATTACAGAGCAGCTTAATGAAATTTTTTATTAATTATGTACCCTATGGAGTTAAGTACTACACTGGACAGGATTGTACTCCATGTACCAGACTTGCTATGTCTGCTTTGAAAGACTTTGTTGGCATTGATGAAGAGAAACTGGCAACACAATCAACTTTATTTTAAAAGCAGCATGTTTTATGTAGATACCATGTCCAGTTGTAAGAACATTACAGATATAAAGCTGACAAGTATATGACAGATCCTATAACTTTTTGTGTCCTTATATGTACATGAATCATTATGTCTGGATTAAAACAATTATTGGCTAAACAACATGTTCAAAACATAATGAAAATGACAGTGGCCTCGAAGGACAGTTACACAAAATTACACATAAACTCTAAATGTCATTTAACACATAATTTGCGACTACATTATGGCTATTTTTTCCAGGCTTCCTTAAGTTGAAAAGCACAGAGACTCTGAGTGTGAACTCCCAAGTGATGCTGTAAGGAGGATGCTGAATCACTGTTAATTACCACAGAATGAAATAACATAACTGAAAAATATACATGGCCCAAAGGCTCACTGAAGGATAAGATTAAAAGAGGAGAGTTGCTAAATTAGTAATTTGTTATATAATTGGAAGATCCTGCGGAGGTTTACAACGGAATAAAGTCGGTTCATGTGGAGGTTTAGAGACGACATGATTCATACGTTTGGGTATTTTCTTTAACTGTTTGATTTAATATTCTGTTCTGGTCGTTCATGGTTATTACCTGATATTACTTTTCTTATATATAACCTGACCATATGAGAATATGACTAAGAGAAAGAGAGGACTCTGTGGTTGAGAAGTGCAGATGAGCTCACTTGGATCTGATCTGGAGGTGGGTCAGCATTATTTTATGCAACTTTACGACTTCTTCTCTAATTAATGTTGTAAATCAACCATGGCTAATTAGTGAGCTCACTGTAGTTATGGTGATAGCAGTGGTGTTACAGCTTTGGTTGGATTAGGACCTGTGGGTGTTTAATGTCAAAGGATCTCAGTTTGAAAACAGATCCATTTTCATTTATTTTCCTAAATTGTGTATTTTGTTTGAGTGCAACCTGGGTAATATCAGTCAAATTGGTATTGGTGTTGTTTTTGATACGATATAATATAATTCACTTTTTTTTTTCAATGTGCACTCAAAGAACTATCAGTCAAAATGCTGATTTATTCATTTTAAGAATTACTGTTATCTGTGTTTGCAAATGAACCCCCTTCTCAGGGCGCGCGCACACACACACACACACACACACACACGTGTATGAAAGTATATAAATGAAATATACTATGAAAATGTAAATGCAGGGGATGTTCTGTACAGCATGATTACCATTTATCATTTATGCCTGCAGCAGTTAGTAAAAGGACTTTCAGCCCACTGGCGTACTGGATGCACACCAGGACACTCCACTGGTAGATTCAGCCATGACTCCAGCAGGGGAAAAGAGGTAGGTGGGGCTGAAGAGTTTGGTTAAAAGCAAGAGCTTAAGTTTCCACCACTCTGTTTGTATAAGTGAGAACAAAGGCTCAAGGGAGTGCAAATATTATGAGTACTAGGAGGACATGAGAAGTGGTGGTATGCAATAAAAAGGGCTCGTAGGGGGAAAAATTAAATGTGCTGTTGTACAGCAAAGCTGCTCTGTACTAACTCACTTTGAGTGCTGGTAGATTAATCCAAATTTCTTCTCCAAATCTACCAACAGAATGCAATAAAATTGTGTTTTGCTGAAATAGTCACACACGGTGTTGGCTACAAGCCTGTGTCCTTGAAATTACTTTTATATATCACAAATTGTTATGCCAAATGTGATTTGAGGGAAACATAGTTGCTGCCTGGATTATGTACAGTGGCAGTGTTTACTGATTGGAGGGAGAGCACTCTTTTTGTACTGCACACAAGTTGTCCAGGTTGATGTTGGGCATACAGGACACTGACATTGGAGAATGGGGTTGCTTTTGCCTGAATCGTGACCTTTGAATTTGCACACTCCACTGAGTTCAAGTTGTCTGCTTCGTCTGACATTGTGAGATAAAACAGCGGTTTCTTGGTTAAAACAAAAAACAATGAACGAGCACCAGGGTGGGACTCAATAAGTCAATCAGCATTGTGGGCGAGAGTAATGCCATTGTCATGCTGCTGTCAAGTGGTGCTGCTATCGAGGCCATTCTTAATCGCATATCACCGGACATTTTAGTTTGTTTTCAATTCTCTTTAATTCACTCCACTCTTGAAAGACCGGCAAAACCAGACCTGATTCTGCAGTTGTCAAATAATGCCGGTTTGTCAATGATTTCAGCGTCAGACACCTGATGCCAAAAGCCACTAGCATAAGTATGTAACGTGGCCGGAAGTAACTTTTTGCATTGTTATGATATGCCACCGGTCAGCCAGATGGCACCTGTCGCAGCAGTGGCCACATTGTCAGACTAAAGTTTACAAAACAGTGTAATGAGTCGACAATTCAGTCTGATATTCTCCTGTCTAAGTTGTCTACATTCACGTTTTCTAAATAAGCAGTTGATTGGTTTGAGTCATATCTTCAGACTAGAGAGCAGTGTGTGAAAGTTGACCAAGAAAAGTCATATCTTTAAAAGAACAGTATGGGTATTCCCCAAGGTTCAGTCCTCGGCCCGCTGCCTTTCAGTCTATTCATAAATGACTTGCAAGCAAGCTGCCCAGATGCCGTTTGTCAGCTTTACGCAGATGACGCGGTCATATATGCCATGGCTAAGTCACCTAATAAAGCTGCAGAGATCTTAAATGCATGCTTGCATGACATTACATCAGTAGCACAACATAATCACCTTGTACTGAATTCGAAAAAACCCCCCAACTGTTTCAATGTGTTTCTCTATTAGAAAAAGGTACTCACTTGAGAAATTTAATATCAAGATACAGAATAGAGGAGGTCAATGATTTCTGATGGACATGTGAAGAAGATTTCAAAAACAGTAAAGATGAACCAAATTGTTTTAAATTAATAAGGCACTACATACCCACACAGGTAGCCCAGTTATTTACGCACCCTCTGATTTTCTCTCAGTTTTCATAGTGCGTGACAGTATGGGCTCAACCGTCACCATCTACAATCAGACATTTTACACTGTTATTAAAAGAAGTTTTGAGACTTTGGGACGCGAACACCAATCTCCAGGGTGAAAGTCTTGTGTTTGTTTGCCCCCCCACCACCCCTCCCACCCCAAAGGGGCTTCTTTGATATTTGTACAACATTACACGGACTTTGTTGCTTTTTATGATACATCACGTCACTTCCTTTTTAAGTTTTAAAAAGTTTAAGTTTTAAGCTGCTTACACATATACCTATAAAGTCTTTCTTTCAGTGAGAGTGTGCTGGGTTAAAAACTAAGTACATCTCCAGCCTAAGTCAAGGGGCAAGCACAACTGGACACACATTAAATGCACCATTGCAAGACATGCTGTAGATAGACAATTTAAAGATAGCAGGAAGTATTAAAATCGTTTTTCTGCCCTGTGAAGATTTTTTTATTCTCATCAGTGAGAATGTCAAAGTTGCAAATGTGTTTCAAATCTGAGAAAAGCACTTAATGTCACAGATGAAGCTATCATAAGATCACATATTCATCTAAGTAATTCCACTGTGTAACCTCTCGCTTTAATGTAGCTTTCACATAATCCAAAAAGACCCAACAGTTTGAATATCTGTTCAGCCTTGTTAAATCGCAACTGTATCACTTTAATGTGGTTTGAGGCCATTCCAGTTGCAATTAAGATGAAATTCTGAGGATAAGTCTACTCACTTTAAAAACCGACCCTTTCAACATTATACTGACACTGCAAAAAATGGTGCATTGTTAAACATATTCAAATTATGTTCCCCGAGGCAAGTGGCTCTGCACAAACTGTTTAGGTTAGAGACTGGGATGAGATGATTCCTGAACTCCTGGCGCTATGTTCTGAGCTCACTACACGTTCCACTGAGAGCCATGTGAAAAGGGGAGGGGGTTGTTTTGCTGTCCCACATCAACTGGCCTACTTGATGGGGATACAAAGGAGGAGGAAAAGAAGGAAGAGGGGGGATGAAAATCACACTGGGATTCAAACTGAATAGATGGAGGACTGTTTTTAGCTCCTAAGAAATGTCTCCTCCGTGATGTCTCATGTTGAATTGAGCGATTCATACAAAATCAAGCCAGCAATGTGAAAAAATAGAAAATAAACTGTAACAAAAGTGCTATTAAACTTTTACACAATGTCCATTCGTCATTTATTCCAACAAGATTCAATCCACATTAAGGTCTAGCTGCCCAAACATGCCTAAAAGAAACGTGCACGGATGGAGATGGAACATTGTGTACTCCAAACTTAATGCCTGTGAGTTGATAATTACTGTGTGTGAATGTCGCTTTTATAAGGTGTAAATGTAGGCTGGTTCACACTGGTTAAAACTAGTTCATATCTTGTTTTGGATCTCTCCCCATCTCTCTGCTTTGTGTGTCGCTGAGCTCAAAGCCTGTTCAGTGGAGAATATGAAAAAAAAAAAACCCCAATTAGATAGAGCCAGTATGAGGGCTGGTTTTTAAGAAAAAGTAAAAATAAAATGTAATCCACTGGCAATAAACCGTGGGAGCATATGACAGCGTATGCTGGTGAGTCTGTGAGAGTGTTTGTGGTTAAAAATATGAAGAGCAAGAAAAGAAGAGAATCAGTGTCTCTTTCTTCATATGATCATATGTGAAATGTGAGAGTTGCATAAGGCAGGTGCTACACATCCAGCCTCTGTTTCCCCATCTTCATTAAAACAATTTGTTGAATGACCAGAAAAACAGGAAAGACCTGTATGATGTAATGCAATGCAATAACCTGCAATGTACTAAATTACGAGCTTTTGTTGGCACCAAAAGTTTGTCTTGACTCAATGCTTTGGCATATTGTGCCTTGTAGTCTGTGTTGTATTGTATTGCGTGTTGTATTGACTGTTTTGAAGGTCCTGTCCACACCATTTACATTCTTGATATAGAGGAGCTGTATCCACTGCAGCAAGAACTATTGCAAGGGAATGGAAAAGTACTGCAAGTTAACGCAAAAGTTAAGTTACTCAACAAATTCTCCCTTTGGCTAGTGCCCTATTGGATAATATCAAACCTGTTGCAAGAAATCCTGGAGTCTGGTTTGACAGCAATTTAAGTCACAAATCTTGTGCAATCATGTTTCTTCTCTTCTCTTGGAAATATTTCAAAAATACGATCCACTTTAACTTTTAGAGATACTGAGACAATTTAACACGCCTTCATCTCTTCACGCCTGGATTACTGCAACAGCCTCTTTTCTTTCCTGAATCAAAAATCTATCAATCAACTCCAGACTGTACAGAATTCAGCTGCCATGCTTTTCACCATACCTAAGAGACATGATCACATCACTCCAGTTCAGCCTCTTTACACCGGCTCCCAGTATGTTTTAAAATAGATTTCAAGATTTAACTGATTATTTTGAAGGCTCTTCATGGTCTCTCTCTCAGCTATGTCTCTGACCTCTTAGCACAGTACATGCCAGGATGTACTTTGAGGTTCTCGAGCAGAGGTCTTTTGTCTGTTCCAGAGGCCCGGCTGAAAAGAAAAGTATTTTGAGAGAAGGTAGAGCATATTGCGAGGGAACACACACAAAGTAAAAACTGCTCATGAACCTTTTGGGGTAAATATATTTATTTGCTTTTTTGCCAGGAATCCAATGAGAAGATCTGTACCACACTTTCATCTCTGCGAATGATAAAAATCATTGCAGCACTCAACAACTCAACAGCCGACAGCTCAGTCAGAGATTCAGGCGTGATATGCTAAGCGGCTAATGTAGCCTCAAGCAGACATGAGCAACAGGCTACAGACTACAGTGAGATCACTTCTTTCTAACTCCACACCCTCAGACTTTGGTTTTCATACTTGAAGTCTTCAGCACCAAGTAACACTGACTTATTAGACATCACTTTAGGCTGTAAAACATCACGCAGCCCGCTCCCACTAAAAGCTCAGCACTCACCAAGTCCTGCAAACAAACTTGTGGACCTCTCCTTTGACTTACATTATTTAATTTCTTGTTTCTCTTGCAAGAAAATTAATAAACATGTTTCCAAAAATGTTTAACTATTTCTTTAAGAGAAAGCAAGAGAACTGGATTCAGCATTCGAGGCAGGGCTCCATCCATTCCTTTGAAAGTTGCTCAGTGGTGCATGAAGTCAAAAAAGTTTGACTGCTGCATTTAAAATTACCCCCAAATTCCACCAGATGTTTGTGGGTTGCGTCTGCGCTCAGGAGCGGCAGCGGAGCCGATACGTTTCAATTCTAGTCAATGTGTGTGCTTCCATGTGCTGCGGCAGCACACAGACGTCATTTCACCCCGTTGACACCATGGACGAGGAGATGTTAATCATGGAGGTGCACCGAGATGTCTTCCTACTACTCCACTGGTTTTGTGGTTCTGTTTATAGAAACTACATCTTTTTATATCGCGCAATTATGCTTGAATTTGCGAGATCTCGTGGGTCCTTGTGACTCCTGCTGTCCGGCAGAGCTGCACCACTCTGCACAGCAAATGCAACCGGTGGGTGTTGATGGACTGCGGAGCACGCAGCGGATAACCAGCGCAGCCGTTCCGCAAGGGACACGCATCCAGTGGAATTCCGGCGTTAGTCAGATGATTCGCACTGCTTCTGCTTCTGCACTCAGATGTCAGGAGTGAAACAAGTTATTTTGTGGGGGTGGTGATGCCCAAAAATGTATCCACTGATTTTAAGACATCTTGACAGCGCGTGTATGCGCTTGCGCGAGACCGTGAGACTTGGGCACCGCGTTCATGTGTGTTCACGTGCTTTCGCTGGTCTCGCGCACAAGCGCACACACGTGAACGTGGTGCACAGAGAGGCAGTCAGAGCTACAGGCTACAAAGAGGCTAGAAACAGAGTTCAAATGCCATTTTTCCAAACAACTTTTTATGTCAGGGCTTCAGGACACTTGCAGTATGGAGACATTTTGTGGTTTCAATTATGTGTTTGGACGTTTGAATCTGGGGCGCCATAAGCCTCCATTAGGTGGAGTTGTGTTGCTACCTCCCTCTCCCCTGGGATCTCCACAAGTATTGTGAGGACTCTAAAACTTCACCTGAGCCTACCTCAGCATATGGGTGAGTAGATAATGGCTGAATTTTCATTTTTAAGTACACTATCCCTTTAAGATATGCTCTTGACTTAGTATAGCCTACTCAGAATTACTATTTCAAACAACTTCATTTTAAGTACAGTATACTTTTTTGTACTCAAAACAACTCATTTATTTAAGTTGGGGTGACTAATGTGACATTTTCTTCAACTCAGAATTTCTCAGTTGTATTTATTTTGACAGCATTCTGAGTTCTTTGGTAAAACTATGCAAACCGATTGCCTTAAAAAGACCTAGTAAGTGGTACTTGTGTAATCAAACTGCTTCAAACAGCCACTATATGACTGAAAAACAGGTTCCATTCTCCTTAAATAATCCCATTTACAGTTACACTTAACAAAATCAAGATAGTGACACAGTTCAAAGTTAAATTATATGTACTTTTTATTTTTCTAATTTTACCAACCTGATGAAGAGACTCAAATGGTTAAGAACAGGGTTGGTTTGCACAAATTGGCACTGTTTAAAGTCACATCTTAAAAAGTCACCACTTAAGTTTCAGGTCTGTTAACCCAGTGTAGCAGTTTAAAAATTGTATTGTGCTGTCTTAAAACAATTTTAAGAGACTATGTGCAGCTATTTTACTGTAATGCCAATTGCTGGCTTCTGTACACCACCATTTAAACGACAGTATAAAAATAAACCCAACAAATGCTATGAAAATTGGCTGCAGCTGTTCCTAGGAGCCTGATTGAAACATCCATTTTAAGATCACAAATGTATTAAAAAAGAGAGTTGTGTGGGTAAGGATACAACAAGATTTATCTTAAGAAATTATTTCAGTATTTGTTGGCACCTCAATAACACCAAACATTCTGCTCACAGTGACTTGACACTAATTTAGACATGCATGTTTTAAAGTTGGGAGCATATGTTTCCAATTCATGTGCACAAAGTAGAAATGTAAATGACTCATGACACTGACATAGCTCTGTAGATTCGCATTACAGTGAACAAGGTTTATTTTAATTTTTCTGGTTGGTTTATAACAAGATAAAGAAAAATGGGCGAAGAAGGGGCCGTTGGATTATGGACATACAGTATTTCTGGTTAAATAGCATAATTTCACATCTGTAAGTGTGACGCTGGTTGTATTGTGTGTGCAGGATAAATGTCAGTCCCTTTTGCTCTCCTCATTCACTCTAGCTTTGTGCATTCAATTTCATGAGGCAGCTGACAGCCAATTATCCGCTCAGTGGTGCAGACAATACATTGGACTTCAGCCTAGGAGTGGTAAAAACGAGAAACCGACAATCTTCTGGTCACAAGCCCGCTTGCCTCTAATCTCACAGTGGGGATGTTAAACACCAGAATCAGATTTCAATGCCCGGTCCAGCTTTCCATGCGAGAATACTCTACACGGGGGGAAAAATGTCCTGTTAAAATAGGTTCTTGCGCTGTTGTGTGAAGAACGAGCATTGTTTGGCTTTTGTGTTTAAGCAGATGGTCCAGCCTCATTTAAAGTTGCTGGAAATGACGGACTCCACAGGAATCCGAAAGGCCTCTCTGGAAGTCAACTCCACAGTCTTTTGCATGGTCAGCTCCAAGCTGTTGGCAGCACAACATGAAATTCGATGGTCCTCCTCTCTCCTGGACATGGGGGGCTTGTTATATGAGGCCAATCACAGTGGTGTCCGGTGGTAGAAAGTTTGACAGCAAAGTGTCAGTAGGTACATTCACTGGCAAACAGAGTAGAGTGGGCAAGCGCACACCAGTACTTACAGAAAAGTGGTAAACCAGGGAGCGAGCAGGCATTTAAGAAATAGCTCTCAGTCTGTCATGGCATCAGCTGCTCCCCGCAGACTGAAGGGCAATATTCAGCTGGGACAGATTTTTTTGTGGAGTACCTCTGGCGCCTGCTGAGCCAGAGACTTGTCAGACAAAAATGAGCAGCAGCTCAAAGTGCAGGCCAAAACATCTTAAGCCAGTAGAATCTGGCCATGTCCAGCACTGCTTGTTTGCTATCTATTTCTTTCTTTGTCCTGTGGAAGGACATGAAGAGAACTTTGAGGCTGCAAGTGCTCAAGCGACAAAAAGGGGATAATGTGTGTTTGTGTTGAGTTGAGCACAGCAGGCAAGAGGGCGAGAGAGGAAGGCGAAGCAACACACCAGCATGTTTTCTGTGACACCAAAATGTTTCTGCAGGATTTTCTCCTCAGACACACAGCCTTAATTGACCAGAGGCAAAATAAAAAATGGCGCTTTTCTTGGAGACGGCAACCGGGCAAGTGATCAAGCACCAGCTGGGGTCTCACACACTTGACCCCATGCCGTGGGTCTTGTACCGTCAGGTGGCTGTTATTATGTTGTTATGCCAAGTCTTTGGCACACCAAGCATTTATTGGACTGGCACCATTTATTAAACGCCCAATTCCTTGGGTAATTATTTTAATTGCTCGCAGTGGAAACCGATTAAAGTTATCACGTCTGTGCAGGTCAAGCTGATCACTATACAATGATTATTGTAATCATTTTTTTTCTTTTTCTCAATTTCTCATGCAGATTGCCATCTAATTAACATTTGTATATTTATTACATGAATATAAAGTAATGAGGGGCATTACATGGGGGCAGTGTGTGACCAAGCATTATTAGTCCAATTAATGCGGGCGGCTTCAACCAGAGGTACTTCCTCTGTGCCCGTTCATTTTCTGTCTTCAACACTTGCAACCATGACTGTTTCTCGTTGTTTAAAAAGATTACACAGTATAGCCCGAGGAGCACCAAGTTTCGCTGCTGCATCCCTTTGGCTTGTTTTTGGAAGTTTGTCATAAGCTTTGAGGAGACTACTTTTCATTGAGAGAAAATGACTTCCTTTTTCCCGTCAATTGCAATGTGCAGGCAGCACCAGCCTCAGGTAGCTGGCTGGAAGCTGACAGTTTACTGTGAGGCAAAGTATCACGGGAGTAAAGTAAGAGAAATAAATAACATTTAAAAAATAATAATAAAATGAAATAGAATAATAATAAATTATTATTTATTTCAGTCTTAGATATTAAACATACAAACCCCATCTCAACCAAGCCTAGATAGATAAATCAACCCATCAGCATCGCCCCTCTTCCCCTGCATATCTCCTAAATATACTGTATCTGTAAATCTTTATAAAGTGCTCTGCTTCCCTTTAACTCCTCATCTTACCTATTCTGCAAATCCACCCCACACATTGAAATACACACTTTTCAAGGCTGTACGAACACAATGTTTCTTTTTAGATTTCATTTTCCTCTTAAATTATATTTCCCCTCCCTGTCACAGATTTTTTTGAATATTGCTTGGAAGTAGATTATTTCTTGCTTTGCACATTATTTGTACTGTTTTAAATTCAAACAAGTCCTCGAATCTCAGTGCATGTGACTTTAAAACCAGTGTGTTCATGTGCTCCCTAAATCCAACATTATTTATAATCCTGTGCCTTTTTTTGGTCATATGTGTAATCCATATACATTGGTGTTAACCCAGACCTCCACACAGTAATTAAGATGTGGTAAAAAGAGTGAGCAGTAGATGATATATAGTGATTTATGATCCAGTATGTGTCTTGATTGTCCTATAACTGCAATGCTCCTTGCCAGCTTTGATTGAATGTAACTTATTTGGGGTTCCCAGGTGATTTTGTGATCCAGTATCACTCCAAGAAATTTATTTTCACACACTTTTTCTTTATCAACATTATCTATCTCAATTTACAGTTGTATATGAATTTTTCAATATCCAAATAACAAGATTCTGGTCTTTTTCAAATTTAGCGACAATTTGTTTTTGTCAAACCATCTTTTCAGTTTATTCATTTCTGTTGTGATCTCAGTCAAAATCAGCTGTAAATCCTCTCTGGAGCATAAAATAGCGGTATCATCCGCAAATAACACAAATTTTAATGTTTTTGAAACTTGACATAAGTCATATAATAGAAACAATTGTGGTCCCAATACTGACCCCTGGGGTACATCACAAATAATGTTATGACATGGTGATTTATATTCACCTATTTGAACATATTGTTGCCTGTTTTTTAAATAACTTATAAGCCAATTCAGTGCTATCACCTGATGCCAATTTTGTTCAGTTTTTCTATCAATATGTTGTGATCAGTTGTGTCAAATGCTTTTTGTAAATCTATGAATACTCCTGTTAATCTGAAGTTGATCTGTTGGTTCTGAATCCATATTGACTGCCGGTCCGCAGATTATGCTTCTCAATGAAGTTACAGAGGCAAGCAGTAAAGGGTTTTTCAAGAATCTTGGAAAATTGTGACAGAGCTGAGAGCAGTTGATCACTGTAACCATGATTACTATAAGCACTTTCCACTGTGTTTATAAAGAGAGTATACACTACTAAATATTGCTCATATAGAGGTTCTGAAATGTATTGTAGGTTTGTGTTGGTTTGAAGGGACAAGAGAAAGGGGAGACCATAAGTGATGGACATATTTCATAGTAGGGTTTCAAATTAAATAGGAACAAACTCACATTATACTAGAATCTGAATCAAGATGTTAAATCTAACCGTTAAAGTCTGCCATTTAGGTCATTGTGAATTGCAAAACCAGGCAATGAAAGTATGTCAAGAAATACATTTCAATAATAACAATAACTGTAGAAGTGCTTGCTATCAGATTTCTGTGCCCGTGTGAACTTATTTTCATACTTGTTTTGCTCTGCCACTTCATAGCGTAGCCCCTCTTCATCTTTCCCTATCTTTCATTCCCGTGGCTGCCACTGCAGGGCTCCAAGCAGCACATGTGAGAGGAGCTTTGGCACATGAACATGATAGACAACAAAGATGCTCCAAACATTCTGGCACAGCGCTCTGTGAATATCACATTGCATTTTGGCACACACTATTACTAGTGTCTAAACTCTGATTATAAATTAATTCCAAGCTCCTTGTGAAATATAAAAAGAAAATCTCTCTCTATATTTTACCCGTTGCTGAAAAGTTTCCTTCCATCTGTCCGTGTTGTTCTAGTCTGATGCATCCCACCGCACTCCCTCAGCTCTTTTTCTGTAAATGGGTGCTAACCGCCCCGGCTTGGAGACTCCAGCATTTATCCATGGCAATTCCACAGGCTAGATTATGAATTAGTTTGGGAGCTCAGAGGGAAAACAACAACATAATTAGGGAACTCCGTCACCACATTGTGCACGCTGTAATAAGGAATTTGTTTCTTTGTGTGTCCCTCTGAGACACACATAATCTGTGTGCACAATTTGGTAGAGGAGCCAAAGAGCAGGAGGGAGAGTGGAAGGTCTCTTGTAATGCATCAGAAAGTGAATATTGAAAATTTATTTATTCAGCTAAATTCCTTGGTATTTTTGGAAGCCAGGAAAGCTGTTTGCCCATAAACTATTTGGCAAATATGGGCCTTGAGTTGAGCAATAATAGAAAACAAGGATTCCCTTTTATTTTGACATGTCGGCTTCTTCAGGATTCCTCTCTCTTTGGCTCTTTAATTCTTCCTGTTGCTGTTTAATTATGAGATCAGTGCCTTTCATGTGCCAAAATGCTCTTGACCTCTTCAGTTGAATAACCTCATATGTGTGATTAAGGAGTCCACTTTGTAAATGGACCAAAATACTCAACTGTCTTGCACACTTGACTCCCTAACTAGTTACAGTAAATCTGAAAATTCTCTTTTATTGGATAACATAGACCATGTTTCAGAAATCTAATGCAGATCCAACAGTATAAATGCAAATCCCATTAAATTACTTGAATAGGTCAAAATATGGACAGCGCCTGTTGCTGAAATGTAATCTGTTCAGTCAGTGTTTCCTGTAGGTTTTCTTTCCAGCAGAGATGCTTAAATGTGTGACTTTTATTATGCATCACAGGAAATTATTAAACTGACATGAGAGGACACATATTTGCACACAGTTATAGATGTCAAATTCCATTTTATGAAATGCTTCCAATGCTGTTACAATAGCTCTTGCAGGTGGGGGCAGATACTCTATGTGACATCTGGTGTTTCAGTCAATATTGTGACGCTGACATTGCTTGTTAAAATAATTGATGATTATTAGACATTAGAACATAAATACAAGTTACCTACATAAAGATTTTAACCAAATAGTTTAAGGGGTTTTTGAGTAATGATATCAAAATCCTTGGGCAGAGGTCTTTTGTCCAAAAAAACTAAAACGAAAGGGGACAGAGCGTTTGTTGTCAGGCTCTGGAACAGTCTATCCGAGGAAATCAGGTCAACCGAGTCAGTGATCTCTTTTAAATCCCTTCTTTCTTCCCTTGTTTTGCATCATCTGATCAGCTCTCCTGATTGGCCTTCAAACTATTCAGAACTGAATGTTGGTGTCACAAGTGTGGTTAGAACGCAGATGCAGCACCACAGACAAGAAGGACAGTTTGGAATGGCCTTTAATAGACCACAGGAAAAACAGGTAAGTGTGACAACAAGAAAGGTCAACCTCTTGGCTTGAGGCCTCTCGAGGCACAGGATCAGTCCAAAAGAAGCAGAGAGTAGGACAGTCTCTGTCGTCTGCTTGATGCACACAAACCAGACAGTTCAACTGTGTGCAGCGGTACCCTGAGGAAGCAGGTGGGAGATGTCATTGGGTGAGCAGAGGTATCAACACCAGGTAACACCAATGGAGAGCAGACAGTAGGTCAGTTGGGCCAGGCGAGGAATTGAGGAACCAGCAGTGATGATGAGAGGATGCCACAGTGCACACTCAAAGGCAGAATGTGCAGCCACATGGCGAGGTAACAGGTAAACTCACAATGTAGAGCTGACTGACTGTCTCCACATAGCCACAGGAAACAGGCGAACAGAAACCAGGAATGTGGAAGCAGAACTCTTGGTTGGGGACAGAAGGCTGAGTGGTTTACCAGGGAGCAGACGAAGCAGGAATCAGAGACAGGCGAGGTCGACAACAAGAAAGCAGTCTGGGAACACATGTTCGAAAGTCTTGCATTGAATACAAAGTACAATCTGGCTAGGACTCTGTGAAGCTGGAGTCTTTATACTGGCAGGAGTAATGATCCACATGTGAGGGGCATTAGCTTGATAAGGTGGGTGTGGTGGACCGTCAGGAGTGGGAGATGTATGGACAGGTGATAGGCTGGCAGGTAGGCGTGGTGGAGAGGCGGGGTTTGTGGAAAACTACTGAGTGAGCTGAGACGATGGCATGTATGGCAGGTAAAAAGAGCCCACTGTGACAGTTGGCCGATAATGATTGGTGGCCACTCAATTGGAGCACTCTTTTCTGGGGGTGTTTGATTTATAATACTTGCTCTTCCCCAACTCTGGCTGCTTCAAGTAGCAATAGTAAGTTGACTGTGCATGGGGAGATTTATATAGCAGCAGTGCAGCGCCCCTGCTAGATACATACGGGAAAACACTGGTTGAATTTATCAGATTAATCTACCTTTTATTCAGTCATTCGTTCATTTTCTGTAACCACTTATCCTGTTAGGTGTCGTGGAGGGGCTGGAGCCTATCCCAGCTGACATTGGGCGAGAGGTGGGGTACACCCTGGACAGGTCGCCAGACTATCGCAGGGCTGACACATACAGACAGACAACCATTCACACTTACCACCAATTTAGAGTTACCAGTTTACTGAGCCTGCATGTCTTTGGACTGTGGGAGGAAGCTGGAGTACCTGGAGAAAACCCACACTGACACTGACCATACCCTGGGATTCAAACCCTCAAACCAACAAACACACATGGCCCCTGAGTCCACAGTGCCAAAGAATCTGGCCTCTGCCCAAGACTGATTTAACTGGAAAAACTTTTTTCTCCCACTCCTCCCACTGTCCCCTCATCAGCCTCATGAAGTGAGCATAATTACACACTGTCTGGATTATGGTCATTATAATCATCACCGTTGCCGAATACATTAATTTGTGTTGCTCATGAGGAACGCATCTCTTCATCTTTTGGGCCTCAGAGCGTCTATCTAGATGCCTCATCTCACTCCGGCTGATGGATGGGTGATGTAGACCCTAAGACCTAGTGGCAGGTCAGACTTATCCATCGGCATCTCTGAAGTCCGTGTAGCCCCCAGAGCAGCCAGGCAACAACCATCATTCATGACTGGAGCAGTCAGAGGGGATACCAGGGTCTAGTCTACAGCGCTTAGACACGCTCTGTAATCACTCATGTCACCCCGTAATGCACTGGGAGTACCTCCAGTGACGGATAGTCATCATCTCCTTTACTCCCCCATTTTGTTTCGTTCCCTCTCTCATCCTGATACACTCGTTCTCTCAGTCTTACGCTTTCTCATTTACTCAGCATTGCTTCATTAATCTCTTTGTTTCTCTCCCTCTTTCTCATCTTCTCTCTCTCAGGCTTGACTTCAGTGTTTTTTGACCTGCCAGATGCTGACTGTCTCTCTGCACACAGCACAGTTAAGGCGCTGAAAGCTCAGACTACAGTAATAGCCCATTTTGACAGCTTTCAAAGGATGCTACCTAATTTAAATTCCAATTTTACAAGCAATTTCCCGCACATACAGCGGTGTAGCACAAAAGGTTTCACTTCAGAGGGAGCAATTATATATGTTATACATGTGTTTACCTTCATATTGTATTCCCATGCTCAGTAACCTCTGCTCGTAGATAGGCGTTTATATTTTAAGATCAAATGTATGTTGTTGCTTTTTTTAATGTCACAGAGAACGATGAAAAGAATTAAGTTCAATCACAGTGCATTTAATTTGGCTTGTCCCATGTACCCTTTTCCCATCAGGAAACACCTGGCTCTCTATATGAACACTGGACCCTGCACACAGTGAATCAATCCATATAATGGACAGATCCAGAGGAGTAGTGCTGGATAAGTGCTTTCCAGCAGTGTAAACAGCAAGCACAGTTTAAAGGCACCAAAGTGAGGTCAGTGTGTAATGACCATTGTTCAATGTAGCTTGGCTCAGATGCAGCATTCTTCAGTAAATAGTGAAGAATATAGCTAATGTTTCACTATGAATTAGTTTCAGACCATTACACACTTTGGATACAATCGGAAACACTTTGTTGTGGTAAAGACATTTACACGTGTTAATTTGACCACTGTCTGCATTTGTTTATCAACTGAAGTAGGCCAACTTAGGTTGATCGAAAACAGTCCAGTAACCCAAAGAAGTTTGGACGATTCTGCACCACACAGTGTTCAGAGCCATCACAGGAAGCAGTGTGTCCCATATGTAAAAATATAAATTGGTGTTTTATACCCTTTTCAACGGGTTAAACAAATGAGACATGTCATGTAAATTAATGAACTTTAGACGTGCTGGAAGCCACATTTTGTTTCCTTCGGACAGATTCAGGCCACCACATTCTCACTTAAATATGGACGTGGCCCTACATGTCAAACTATGACGGTCTAAGTACCACTCCAGGATCCGTTTTTTTCAGGGATGGCGTGCATGCATTTGGTCTGTTTAAAATTCACTTGAGTTTTCACAGGAAATGTACAGTTTCCGCTAATCAAATCCATAGAGTCTCGTTTCAACATAAACTTAGAAAGTAGGTATAGGCAACAAAAGAATGTGGTTATACCTACTTTCAAAGTTTATGTTGAAACGAGACTCTATGGATTTGATTAGCGGAAACTCTACATTGAGTCTCGTTTCAACATGAACTTATAAAGTAGGTATAGGCAACAAAAGAATGTGGTTAGATTTAGAAAAAAACGAATAAATAAGTCTGCACACCAAGTAGCTAGAGGGATTTCAATGCAGATTGGCATTTTCAAACCACATGGACTTCTGATACATAACAGAAGGTTATCATCTTGAATACGCATAGTGCTGCCAGAGCCAGTCATGTGACCTGCCACATCTGTAGCTCATACTCATAATTAAAATAAGTCAAGAAAAAAAATAAAATAAATAAATATATATATATATATATATGTACCTGTGTACCCCAATATTGTAGCAAAGCTACTTTTGAACAATATATAAGGGGAAAATACCAGCATTTAAACATTTTATAATTCATGTATATGTATATATATATATATATATATATGTATATATTTATTAATACTTAATTATCTAGTTAAGTATTTGTCATACATATGTCAAAAAACACATCTTGATATGTTACAGTTGCTGCTAATCAGTAGCAAAATCCATTACAGTGTGAGCTTATATACAAACAGTCACACCACACATAGAAATAAAGGTAGCCTACATGAAGATGTATGTACCCTTTATATATTTTGTTTTGTAATAGAAATGGGCGGGGATATCCAGACAACGTGACGGTGTTGCCATAGGTATGGCACGTGCGTTACATGTAACAGAGACTCAGTATAGCTGAATCAAATGAAATCATATCCATTGTAATCTCTTCTTGCGACCCACTGAACACTTCCTTTTCTGTTGTACTACGGACAACAATTTGCGGAACAGCAATTGCGGTGTAGGTGGGTGTAAAGGCCAAAACGCACTGGCGGCGTCATATGACGGTGGCGTCATTGACGCCGGCGTCATTGACGCGAGTCAAGAGTCAACACACACAAAAAGCGTGGCGCTGTGGGGCGTCAACCGGATTTCTACTGCACACTCCAGTCCGCTAGGCTGGGAAGTACAAAATAGTACTTTTTCAAGGGCGGCGGCGCTGGAAAAATAGGACAATAGCGTAAAGTGCCGCGGTGCGGCACGTCGACGCGCGTTGAGCCGCCGCTGGTGTGGGTTTGTAAATAGAAAATAATGGGGGCGGCTGTTTTGACGCGCGTCGTACGCTGCCGGTGTGTTTTGGCCTTAAGGCAAAGCTAATCAGCCCTTAGCCGAGGAAGTACGGCAGCACACGGATTTGGATCCAATCACATCACTGCCGCTGGGAGCCAGCGCTAGTTCCATTACAACTTTCCTATGGGAATGTCCACAGACGACAGAGTCAGCCAGCACGCTGACGTCATTGGCGTCTGTGTAAGAGACTACCCTATGGGTATTTAAGATAGCGACTTTCTGTCACCTGCGGCTCAAACTCTCACTTTGCATTAAAATCCTTCCAAACAGAAGCTACTTGGTGTGCAGACTTATTTGTTTTTTACTTTTCACTGCCAGATGTTTCTTGGTCTAGCACCCACTCTATCTGATGTTTGGATGTGCGAGTCTTTTCTACTGATTTTGATAGGTTTAGAAAAAAACATCATGGTTTGGCTTAAAATAAGTATGTTTGTTACTAACAGAATGTAACGTCACGTGACAGATGTCACAAGCGTAGTGTGCTACACATACAAGCACACTACTTTAATAACTCGATTGACTTATGGTTTTATACCAGACAAAGGTCTCCCCGGTGAAAGTTTGTGTGACCCATCCGCCTCCAACCCTACCCGCCCACTGTGGACTTTCTCGCTCTTTATACTACAGCAGTTGCTCAGAATGACAAAAAATGCTACTGCCCAGGGAGTCTCATACCACCACCAAAGGTTGCCTCAATGCATTGTTATCTGACACTGAGGGCCACTGACCCAGTGTCAGTATTTGATGAGGTGGGAATTCGGGTTGGACAGGCGAGCTGTTTCCCCCTGTTTTTAGTATTAATGGTAAGCTAACCTAATCGGCTGCTGGATCCAGCTTCATATTAAACAGACAGATATAACAAGGGCATCTTCTTATCCATTTCTCCCCATTTCTCTTTTGCAGAACATAGAGCTATATCTTTAACTAACCCCCAACAACAAACAGCCAAAGAAAACAATGCAATGGGAAATGAGCCCCAAATGAAGTGCTAAAACCTTGCCCGCTGTGGCAGAGGGAGGTCTGTTAGTATCAGGTTGCTTTTACAATAGAAGTCACAGACCAAATGCTGTTTCCTAGTTTCCCCTAGTTTGGTTCAATTTAAGTGATGTATGACCCACTGGCGGTAGGGATATTGATGCACTGACCTTAGCTCGTCACTCCCGCAAGTCAGGAGCTTGTTAGACAAAAAATGAGTAACAGCACACAGAGCCAGTAAAGCAAAGCAGTTATACAACACCACACACACACACACACACACACACACACACACACACACACACACCCCACACACAAAAGGCAGCTTTAAGCACCAACAGAATATAAAACCACTTGTGTACTTGCTAGATTCCCCTCTCAGATGCCAGTTATCTACATTACACATTTATACTTTGTTTGTTTGTTGTGTTGCAATGCAATGTGTGATTTTGTTTGAAGTAGGGTAACAATTTTTCTATGATTAAACAAGAAAACATTGGGTTAAAATTATAAAACTTAACACACAGAAGATTAGCTGCATGTGTTGCATGGCAGCATTAGAAGAAAGTGTACCTGCTCTCTTTAGCAAGCCAAACTTTCACACCCTCAATTTATGCTGAATTCAAGGTTACAGGACCGTTTTCAGTCACATCAGCTCAACTCAGTGCGAATTTCTCTCAGTCTTTATTATGAGACAAGCCATGGTGCAATGCATTTTATTATTTTACCAGAAACTTGATATGGAATGAGGCAAAACAGGGAGGAACCAAAAAAAAAAAAAAAAAAAAAAGAATCAAAGTCAAAATTTTCAAAGTATTGATTCAGAGGCCTCAGAGTGGGCCTAAAACTGTGAGAAAGATTTCTGTCTTCGCTTTCATCCTCAGTTATCAAATTATTTATACTTGAAAACATGCACACACACACACACACACCATGCATAAAGAGAACTGGATACAGCATTGCAGATGGGGCCCTGCTCATTCCTATGAAAGTTGTTCAGTGGGGCATGAAGCCAAAAAAAGTTTTAACTGCCGCATTTAAACTGACTCAGATGATCGGCACTGCTTCTGCACTGAGCAGCCACACTACAGACTTCCGACATCTGAGTCAGCGACTTCCGGTTTAGTGCTCTGCTAACTTGAATGGGGATAAAATTATTAAACTGTGCGGCTCTTCTAGACTTTACAGATGTTATGAGACCTAATGGATCCAAGAACTAAGTTGTTTTGTGGGGGTTGTGACGCTAAAAAAAATACATCCATTGATTTAAAGACATCCCTTTCGCTATGTTATTTCTAGCCTGTTCTCACGCCCATCTTGTCAAATACCGCTGCCTTGTCTGTGATCTTTGCATCAGATACTGACGTACAAAGCCACCTTTCACAGTGGCATTAAACTGGGCGGCAGCTATTTCTGGCACAGCCGGAAACAACCAAACTTGTCAAATACCACTGCTTTGTCAGTAGATGTTGGCATCAGACACCGATGCAGAGAGACACTCATTGCAGAGATATGATACACACTTTGTGGGGACTATTCCTGATGCTGCCAGCAACTATTAGAGTATAAGGAGCGAGGAAGTCTGTACAGGGCAGGTAGGAGGGGAGGTGGATGGGTTAAATCAGGGATGTCAAACATACTGTCCAGGGGCCAGAACCGGCCCACCACAGGGTCCAATCCAGCCCACTAGATGACTTTGTACACCTAATATTGATGCACTTGTGAAGGCTGAGAGGTTTCAGGAGCAAGTTAAACAGTGAGCAGATACTTCATGTAAAATGCTGCCTCGGAGGCTTTCCACCCTGACCAGAATACAACTCTCTGAAATAACAATGAATACTTTCTGTGGTCACATTTAAAGATACTGAACACTGTGTAAAATGCTGTCAAGCAGCTGCTTCAGTACAAAAGAATCTGTATCAGACTTCTGTCTGAAAACAATGTAAGTGGAAACCTGCTGCAAAGGTGTTGACAAAACTTCAGACTGTAAATGGTTTGTAAGGCAGGGGATGACTTAGCCTGCTTCTTCAATAGCTTTTACTTTCAGGGAAAATTATGAAAAAAAAGCATATGTAATAAAAGTAAGTAGGAGACTGGCTAAATGTGGAAACACTGAGACATACTTATGCATTTGCACATATTTTTCTGAGGATATTGTGGGATGTTCATCATTTGTTTTGTAAATGCATGAACGTTTTCAGAATGGCCGTCTATACACAAAAAAAGGGTTGTTATTTACATATTATTATGCAACGGTTTCACTCATCCGATCCATGTGAGATCAATTTGAGCTGTATGTGGCCGGTGAACTAAAATGAGTTTGACACCCGGGCAAACAAACACCAGACTTTCACCCGGGAGCCCACTGTTCGTTTCCTGTGTGAAGCCAAAAGACAATGGAGGTATTTTAATAACAATGTAGAGTGCTAGTATATGTAGCATACTACACTAGACATATATCACATGATGTATGTCACGTGATGTGACATTACGCTAGTGAGAACTGTACTTATTTTAGGCCAAACCATGATGTTTTTTTTATAAAAATAAAAAGGTGATTTTGTTGCCTGAAACCAAAGAAATGCACTTAAAAACAAAGTGTTTCATCTTCTTGTAAGTTTATTTTGAAAAGGACTATATGCATGTAACAAGCAGAAACTGTACATTTCCTGTCAAAACGGAAATGTGCGTTGAAAAGACACAATGATTGAAACAAGCGTCAATTGAGATGTCATCCCTTAACATCCACAACTGACGCAGGAGGGTACCAGGGGGTTGGAATTGGGGGATTAGATCACCACATGATTCCCGAACGCGGCACCGCTGCTTACCGCTCCCTCAGGGGATGGGTCAAATGCGGAGAACAAATTTCACACACTCAGGTGTGTGACAATCAGTGGAACTTTAATCTTTAATCTTTAATCCATCCATCCATTCAACCATTTTCATCTGCTTATCCGTGGCCAAGTCATGGGGGCAGCAGGCCAAGCAAAGCACCCCAGATGCCCCCTCTCCCCAGCAACACTTTCCAGCTCCTCCTGGGGGACCTCAAGGCGTTCCAAGCTAGATGAGATATGTAATCCCTCCAGCGTGTTCAGCGTGTTGGGACGTGCCTAGAACACCCCCAAAGGGAGGCACCCAGGAGGCATCCTGATCAGATGCCTTAAAGGATAACTTTGGTATTTTTCAACCTGGGCCCTATTTCCCCATGTGTATGTGTGCGTATGATTCATAGGTACAACTCGTTTTAAAATTGGTTCAGTATTGAGGGAGGCGGATGCAGCCGGGAGCCGCGTTGGAGCAGAGAGGGGGGGGGCTGCCCCGCTTGGTACTGTAAGTGTAAGTGAGTATGTGTGTATGAAGTGTGTGTGTTAGCCTACGCTAGAAGAGTCAGAGTTTGGGACGGAGTCTTTTACGTGCTACCCCCTGGAGTGTTACCGGAGTTTTTGGAGTGCTCAAATAAACGGGCCTTTTTCCCGAACGCAAGAACAGGATGTCGCGCAACACCCCGTACAGCTTTCATAGGCTGCCTTTGTCGGACGGCGAGATGCTGAAGTTGTGGCTAGTTGTGCTACAAATGGATGCTAACACTCCTGTCCAGACACTGCGCCTTGCAGACCATCGGGTCTGCAGTGCTCACTTCTCCCAAGATGACTACTGCCAGCCGAAGAAGAGAAGACATCCAATCCCGAAACACCTCTTCCTCAAGAAAACGGCTGCCCCACGAGTAGAGAGAGCTACAGACACAGTGGAGCAAAGCTCGTGACATCACACAGCCCAGAGGTAAGGGAAAGGCTAGTATGCTATTTACAGAGATAGCACTGGCGATCTGAACTGGTCAGTGGCGAAAAAAAAGCTCGTTTGGTGGCTCCCGGTTGCATCCGCCTCCCTCAATACTGAACCAATTTTAGAACGAGTTGTTGTATGAATCATACGCACACATACACATGGGAAAATAGGGCCCAGGTTGAAAAATACCCAAGTTATCCTTTAACCATATTAACTGACTCGTTTCGACGCAAAGGAGCAGCGGCTCTTCTCCGAGCTCCCTCCGGATGTCTGAGCTCCTTACCCTATCTCTAAGGCTGAGCCCAGCCACCCCACGGAGGAAACTCATTTTGGCCACTTGTATCCTGCGATCTCATTCTAGTGGTCACTACCCAGAGCTCATGACCATAGGTGAGGGTTGGGACATAGATGGAGGGTACCTAGCCCATCATATTTTGATATGTAGGTCCACTGTCAAAGTATTTGACAAGTTGGGATGAGAACAGGTTGGTAAGTATATGGGAAAAACTCTTTTTGGGCCACAGGGCATCACGTGACAGGCCTATAAGTTGTGATTTGACTGTTTGGCCTCTCTGAAAGTTGGCTTCAAAGCCCGGCGCACTTCCAGGGGGCCTGACACAGACACACACCCACCCACACACACACACACACACACACACACACCACACACACACACACACACACATACACATTTAGTATAACGTTTCAGTCTATTCACTTGCTNACACACACACACACACACACACACACATACACATTTAGTATAACGTTTCAGTCTATTCACTGTCTATTTTTCCCTCTTTCTTTCTCTGTCCATGTCTGTGCAACAGAGAGAGACAGAGAGAGTGGGAGACATGAGGAGACTGGGCCACAGACAGGGGGGACAACCACTGAGCATGAACTGATGTTAGATACAGCAGAATGGGTTTGACAGACCACAAATGCCTAGTAAGGATAGAAAAAACTTCGAAAGGAAGCCAAGAGGGCTGGTAGTCTTTCATACATATTTTTATGACTCATACAGGATAAAACCCCCTCTGGGCTTGAGGACTCTGTTAAATAGATCTAAAGCTCTATCTGTCTGCGACTACCCCGCCATTTTAGGAGGCGCTGCTCTGTTTCCACTGTGAGAACC
Organism: Epinephelus moara; assembly: GCF_006386435.1. Classification (NCBI taxonomy): domain Eukaryota; kingdom Metazoa; phylum Chordata; class Actinopteri; order Perciformes; family Serranidae; genus Epinephelus; species Epinephelus moara. The sequence goes on along the minus strand of NC_065514.1, from coordinate 16,339,228 downwards.
AAAGAGCCGCTTAAACAGATTATTACATTTTGCATATTATTTCCCCTGCAAGCTGCACTGATCAGATTGGTCATGGATCAGGGGGCAGACGGGTTTAGGCAGAAATAGATATTGCATAGCTTCTGGCTTCCCAGCCTTATTACAAACCATTAAAAGGCATTTTGCACTCTTTCTTCTTAATGTCATTCCCTTCCCCCAGAGAGGAGTCTTGTTCAGCTAAATGGAGCTCCAATCACAGGCCTGATGCTTCCTTAATGAAAAGTAAATGGAACGTAAACAAATGAGACAGTATTGACATTGACAACACACACACACTCATAAAAAAAAAAAAAGAGTTGATCTGTATCCGCATTATGACTTTATTTAGTTATTTAGGCTGCTGGAAATCTCAACACACACAGTTGCTGGCATATTGTTGAGATGAATTTATCTCATGAGACTGGACAAAGTGTTTCTTTACAAGATTAGATCGATTCAATCTTGTTTCAGTAAAGCTAGATAAAAATGACACTGCACTCATACCTAAAATGCAAAGAACATCCGAGGCAAGGACGTCCTTGATTATGGGTTTCCAGTACAGCAAAACAGAATGCATATATCATGAACCAGGGTTGTATTTCTTTAAAAATTTGTATCTTCCATCAAAGACAAAAAGTTCATCTTCTGCCGAGATGTGGGAAGATTAGTGTCTTTGTGTACTGTGCAGCAACAACCTTGAACTAAAATCTCAAGATGGAGACAAATATTTAAATACTACTCTATCTAATCTACCAATACTTCAGCAGAATTATATATTCTACACCGACTGAATGCCACAGATTCTCTCTGGCATCTTACAAGGAAGCCTTTCGGCACAACAGGAATAAAACTAAGTAACGTTGCCTAAATAAAACTGCCCAAAACATCAATTGTGGTTTTAGATAATCACAAAATAATTCATTTTGTGTGGAACAAGAAAGAACAAGAAAATCCATTAAATTCCCCTGAAGGACGGACTCCTAAATGAAAACATCCGCTCAATAATGTAACTACCAAAAATCATTTGAGACCGGTAAAATACCTTGGTTAAGATATTGGCTTTCTAATCTCCAGGGCTGTACTGGCCCTATAAGGGTAAATTCTTTGACTGATGAGAGTGCTGGCTTTACTCAGATTTACACAACCGTATTGATATAGGATGCTTGATTAAGATGGCTTTCAAGCTCAAGGCTAGGTGGAATGATCCATGGGAGAGGTGCCATGAGCGAGTGGGAGTCCAGTGGATGCACTTGAAGAAATTAAAAAGAGGAGTATAGGCTATAGCAATTACAGAAATGATTCCCGGCAAGTGAGGAAAGGGGGTATAGTGAGATGTCTGTTGCATTTTAAGAGCCTTTACACTGAGCCACATCTGTGAAGGAGTAATGATTTAGAGAGGGCTTGCTGATCTTAGTTCTAGTCAATCAGCTAAAAGCAGGAATGGCTGCGGAAAGCCTCCAGTGTTGTCCATGCCTCCTTCCCTGTTGTTCATTTTCATGTGTGTGTAATCCTATTTAATCTCTGTCTGACCAGCAAAGTTTTGCTGAGCTTGCCACTCTCTCTTTCACTTACACTAATGTTAAATACAGTAAATGTCTCGAGACACACTTTACAAATTGCAGATTACAGCCTAGTAGACCAAAGTAAGTGTTAGCATTGTGCATTTCTGCAAACCACAGATACATTCCATTTGTACATTTCATGCTTATAATATCAACATTTCTCAAGTGATGCAGATCTTATTACATGTATATGAGCTGACTATGCAGTTGGCAGGCGGAGGAAACAGTTGATGGCATGGCACCAAGGCAAGCCATCCACCAAGCAGCAGCAGCAAAAAACAAAGCAAGGTGTTTTTTATACCAAGAAATCACTGCATTTCCAGCGGCGACTGTGACATCAAAACCAGGTGTTTTTCAGAGAGACATCAGTTGCATTTCCAGCTGTGATTGTGCAACCAAAACCAGGTATTTTAAGCCAAAACATGTTTTTTTCCCTAACCATAGCCAAGTGGTTTTTAACACGTACACGTAACCAGACATTAACAACAGCGTTGTTGAAATGTAAAGTTTCAACGTATCTGCTACATAATAACATACGGTTGTTACATATCCATAGCTCGCAGAAACTTCCAATGCCAACATTTATTACAGTGATTGGGTTGCAAATTACATGTAGTGTATTGAGTCTGTTTTTTCCATCCGAAATTGTTGCATGTCTAAAAATAAATACAACTTCAAGTTGTGTTGTTCATGATTGCACACTAAGTCAGAAACTAGGTCCTTCACTCAAAGCCCGTACTTTATTATGTGTCACTTTTAGCCTTAAAAATGTAAATGGGCAAATTGCATAAAAAGCCACCCCTTGTACAGTTGTCATGAAGGGGGAAATTAGCAATTTTTGTTTCAGGCCGTAAACATGTTTATTTCCGCTGTAAATTTTGGCATTTTAACATGGGGGTCTACTGACTGGTTCTTGAAAGAGCCTCAAGTGGCCGTTCAAGGAACTGCAGTTGTGGCGCTTCTGTGTTGGCTTAATTTTTCATTTTTAGCTTTGGAGGTTGCCGCTTATGAAAAACAAAATACATATTGAACTGATCTAACAGCTCTGTGTACAGTCCCGTATTTATTCTGCGTCATAACTGACAGCTGAAGTAAAGTTACATTTGTTGTGCAATATTATAAAATGATGCATGTTCAGCACCACATTAATTGTTGCCAACTGTTCTTTTGAATGAACTGTATTGACTGTCGGTGGAATGTTATTGGTATTATGGAACCACAGTCCCCGGTTGGATAGGTAGACCTGCACAAATACACACATTTAAAACTTTTATCTTTGTTGAGCAGATTATTAGCCTGTACGCCACCACCATTGACATATCTCAGACTCCTAACCTATCTGAGCCATTTAGGAACTTTTTTGGTCATGTAAATGGCACTTGATTATCAGTTTTGTACAGGTGTGTCCTTAAGTCCACCACCTCATCTAAAATCACACATCATCACTTTGGTCGTAAAACACAAAACCAACTGTGTGTAAAACAGGAGCTTACCGATGGCGCAGCATGAAAGCGCCTGCCATACACAGCTCTCTCCCTTTCTTCTCAAGTGCTTGAGCATTTAGAGATATATACTTGATATTTGCTGGTGCTGTTAGGCTCAGCAGGAGAAAGTTCCCTCCGAGTCTCCAGCTGCTGCTGCTCCAAAATTGTGATGGACAGTCAGAGACCTAATCTCAGGCAACAACATCAGATCTCAATCATATAAAATTTTATTATTTGGAATCTTGGGGTGAGGCATTAGTATTATGGCTCTCAAGCCACAACTGGTGCCTGTGCACTGGCCCACATGTGCAGGAGGCCCAGACTGCCCACATTTGGTAAATGGATTTGTTCTTATCTGATGATGCCTTGCAGGAAATGCCCCTGGTCAGTACTGTAACACAAATACATTTCAAATCTTATTTATCCATAACATTTCCAGCCAAGAAATAATGCATCTGCACAATCAAACATCTTCTCCATCAACAGCAGAACTCACACTGGACAAACTGGACTGTAACGTTCATGGTTCCAGAATTGAGTTATCTAGTTATGTGCACACATCAAATGCCCGTTGCTTTCACACCACATCAGTTTAAAACTATTTCACCTTTTCTAATGAACACTGTGATTTAACAGACTTGTTCAGACTCAAAAAAGTGGCTGATTTCAAACAGTTCAGGCCCTCCATCTGCAATCCGTCTACTTGCCCAGAGGCCTCTGGATCAGGAAGCTGCGATGAAAAAAGTCACTGATGTCAAATAATGTTCAGCAGTGATCATAAAGGTTGATGTATATCAGTAGTTCAGCCTACAGTTTAGCTTCGCAGCCTCCTGCTTTACATGTGGAGCTTTTATAATACACTGTATGATGTAGGTCATGATCACTGACCCTCTTGATATGGGAGAGTTCTGACTGCTGATGAGCAGGATTCCCACTGTAATGAGAGGGGATGAAGTCTTGATGGGTAATCAGTGTTATTTTAGGGGGCTTTGTTGTAGATTTCCTGGGTATTGTCATGATTTTCTTTTTTATCTTGGTCATTTCTATGCTGATATGATGCTGTAGATCAGTTTTACTGCTTTAAATTTGTGCCTGACTGTCAGTTGAACTAAGAGACACTGACAAGTGTGCGTTATAATATTTCCTTTTAAGATTACTGAGTCCTATTTAATACGCTGTCTCCAACATGCCTGATTATACAATGAAGGCATCATGTAATTGGTTTTTGACACTGAGATATCTGATCTCATATAGGTTACAACATACTCTGATGAATTCATATTTAATTTCATTATTTTGAATCCCCCTTTTCATGTCACCATGTGTAAAAGCAAACTCCCTGTGCACAAAGAATTTACTGGTCAGTGTGCACTGGGTTGTAATTGACCTCTGGTTTTATTTTTTCTTTACTCTTTAATGCCTTTATATATTTACAAGTAAAACCTAACATCAACTACACAAAGGTGGTTACAGTTTAATGAATATACAGTGCGTTTGCTTATCAAAACTTTTGTACAAAAGTTTGTTAATATGATTATACAGTGCTGATGTCCTTATTTCTAAACCTAATCTATTTCTCCAAACTCCTCTTCTTTCATTCTTACAGACTGAGTCATTTTCCCCTATCTCAAATATTTCTTGTACTACATTTAACCACCATCTATGTCTGGGTGGGTCTGTTTCAAGCCAGTTTCTTGTAATGGCCTTCCTGCCAGCTGTGAGTAGGATTTTGACCAAGTAATTATCTTCCTTCAGCACCACTTAAGTTATATTACCCAGGTATAAAATGAAGCACTTCTTGGAGATTATCCTAATAATGTCATTGAATACTGAATTCATTTTGGCTGGCTCTGTTTTGGGGCAACTGGAGAGGATATGTAATTTGCATTTGTATGGCCACATTGCCTCCATGCAGCATGTTTGTTTGTTGCCTTAGTGGTTGTTTGCTTTTTATGTTAGGTGTAATAAAGAAGCAAATTAGATTTTTCCAATTAAATTCTGTCCATGTGAACTTGTGGGTGTCTTTAGTGCTACACACATATGATGCAATTCTTCTTTTGAAGTCATGATGTTCAGTTCCTTTTCCCACTCAAGTTTTCCATTAAGTCAAGGCAGAATAATATATATTTGGAGGGTTACATCCCCCCAAGATTCAAACATGCTCAAAATTAAATTATTATCTAAATTAAAAAAAAGAAATTCTACTGGTGAGCATCCATCGCCATAAAAAAAAGAATAAATAAATGAAAACTAATTTGCAAATGTAATCATAACCATGAATAAACTTAAAGGGATAGTGCACCCAAAAATGAAAATTCAGCCATTATCTACTCACCCATATGCCGAGGGAGGTTCAGGTGAAGTTTTAGAGTCCCCACATCCCTTGTGGAGATCCGAGGGGAGAGTGGGTAGCAGCACAACTCCACCTAATGCAGGCTGGGCGCCCCAGATTCAAATGTCCAAAAAACACATAATTGAAACCACAGAATATCTCCATACTGCTCGTCCGTAGTGATTCAAGTGTCCTGAAGCCCCAACATAAAAAGTTGTTTGGAAAAACGTCATTTGAACTCTGTTTTTAGCCTCATTGTAGCCTGTAGCTCTAATTGCTTCTGTGTACACCGAGCTCACGTGTGCGAGCTTGCCCGCGAGACCAGCGAAAGCACGTGATCACTACGGATGAGCAGTATGGAGATATCTTGTGCTTTCAATTATGTGTTCTTGGATTTTTCATCATCCCATATCCCATATGTCAGTCGACATCTTCTACATTTAAAAATATATTGTATCAAGATAGAGGCCAAACCATACAAGGACAGAAATACAAGGACAGAAAAAAGTTAGGTAAAAAAGAAAATCCTAATAAGAGAAAAAGTGTATCTATTGTATTCTGTTGTATTCATAAAAATGTAACAAATGTAAAAAAAAAAAAAAAAAAAGGCTGAGAAGGGTCTCACTGTCTATAAAAATGAAACATATGGTTCAGCTCTGTTTCCGACCCCCAAGAGAATGTCCCTAATGATACCACAGTCCCCTGTTGGATAGGTAGATCTGCGCAAGTACACACATTTATGACTTTTATTTTTGTTTAGCTTTAAAAACAATGGAAATGGCACAGCCCCTACTCTGTGATGATACAGTCAGAGAGGCAGATAATTTTGCACACGCACATACACTCAAAAAAACAACAGAGTAATAGCCTGCACTCTACCACCATTGACACATCCCAGACTCCTGTCGTAACTGAACCATTTACTGTAAGAACTTTTTTGTGTGTGTAAATGGCACTTTAAAAAATAAAAATAAATAAACACTTGATAGTGATAGCAGATAATTAGAGTATATCTGCATGAGTCACCACTGTCATCATTCAGCCATTAAGACAATATCAGTGTGTGTGTGTGTGTGTGTGTGTGTGTGTGTGCGCGTGTGCGTGCGTGTTTACTGTCTCTGTGAAAAGTGGAAAAAAGCACTTTTTTCAAGGACTGTTTGACTTGGTTTCAGTGTTAAGGTTTGAATTACCTGTTTAATTACAACAGTAAACATACAAGGATATGTGTGTGTGTGTGTGTGTGTGTGTGTGTGTGTGTGTGCGCGCGCAGGATTTCTAAGCAGGTATAAGTGCAGTATAATCGAAATATGTTAAGTTCATTATAATTGAGTTTGTGATTTAGCCACTTACAGTCACAGCGTGGTAAACAGAATACAGTGAGTGCATTTTTAATAACTGCGACCTCAAATAAAACCCACGATGACTGACATTCCCATCAGGTAATACACACCTCATTACTACTACACCTTCCACAAGGACACATTATATTGTGTAACTCTCCTTTGCTACTGAAAATGCACTGCGACTACCTTCATATTTAAATACCTTGAATGTCAGAGGAAAGAGAAATGAGATATTGTAAGTCACTGAACTGTAAATCTTAAAGTTTATCTTTCGCCTGAAGGAAAACATGAGAATTAAGCACTAACGTAGGAGATGGAGTTTTGTCTCCATATGGCCGATGACTTTTCAACAGCTTATTGTAGGCAGTGCCGACTGGGATACAGCTGCATCCATCCATTTGTACTCCTGTTTGTCTTTGTTTGCACTGAGCAGTGAACATGTGTGAGTACGCTCTTCACTCCTTATTCTGTTTCTGCGATAAGCTTTGGGTCTGTATTGTGTTACATTTAATTAAAGGGACACACTGCCTCTGTGAGAGTACTGTGATCACAGGGAAAAAAAGTTCAACTTGGTTTTGGTGCCAGAGCTGCCAGGAACAGTCTGGTTCGGTCGCACACTTCGGCTGCTAATTTGGCAGCCTCCCCGTGTCAGGCCAATGCGACATGAGTGGCAGTTAGGATCTGAGAATTTGGCAAACAGAAAGCAAGCAGACAGCGTATTTGAGTGTGTTTACCCATCCCAATTAGCCAAACTGTTAATTGTTTTGTAAGAAGAGGTTTTGCATGTCACAAAGATCCACCAATATGTTCTACAAGAATGGGGATGGAAATGAGTGAAGCTGCACATCAACCATGATAACAACAAACAAACCAAGACACAAACAGGCAGGTAGCAAATGAGAAAGTGCTCAGTTGAAAAGGTATACTATGCAGGAATTGTCAGCTGTTTGAAAACAGCAAAACAAAAAATGAAAGCCAACTCCAGATTCATTATATTTGGGTTTTGTTTGCGCTGTGTCTGTGATTTTCACAGCTTCCTCTTGGATGCCTGCTGCTTATGGTCCTGGCGCATACGCCCCCCAAAAATGTGGGAATAATAAGCATAAAAGTGAAAGTGATGTTTCCTCTGCAAGAACTTGATTTTTTTTTTTTTTATAACAATACAATATAAAATGTACAAGTACAGGTTGTGATGCAGAACAACCGCCGCTCCACCCAGCTTGGTCTTGGCAAGGTGCTGGAAACATCAATGCCAGAATACAAGAAAGGTTGTGGAACATACTGACTACAAAAAACATCTAAGATATAATATTACAGTTTAATCACATAGTGAATGGGGCTTTGAGAGGAATCAGGCAAAAGCCATCATTAATCCGAGATCCCCAAATCTATACAACACACATCTGAAAAGTATTTTTGTATTCTGGTATTGTATGACCTCACAGTTTGCCATTCAGTACTTTTAAAAAAACACTACAACACCCAGGAGGTGGAGCTTCACCACCAGGGTAGTGCACAGGTATGTTGCATACTGCCAGCGATTGGACTTAGATTGGTTGCTTTGACCTGCCTGTCCATTGCTGCCTTATGTTTTCTCTGATGAAGGTCAAATAGACCGAAAGCTCAACAATAAAGTGGAACACTGCAGAGATGTAAGGGTGCGGAAATCTTTTTCTACCAGTATGGACAAATAAGTACAGGAAAAAACATATTTTTGTGGAGAGTACGCACCCTTTTCCTGGCTCGTGGAACATAGTTACCTGAGACATAATCCCTGCTTCCTCAACAAAATATCTTAAGCTGGATAAACTACCACAAAAGCATGAAAACGTATTATACAGATAAGAGTGCAAAATATAAAACAATATGAGTACAGGGGAGTTCAAAGGTTTTAAAAATGTCTTATGTGGATATTTTGAACTTTTAAAGCATTTTTGGGGCGGCTGTGGCTCAGAGGTAGAATCAAAAGACCAGCAGTTCAATCCCCGGCTCCTCTAGTCCACATGTTGAAGTATCCTTGGGCAAGATACTAAGCCCCAAATTGCTCCCAATGGCTGTTCCATTGGTGTGTGAGAATGCTGAGTTGTTACTGAATAGCAGGTGGCACCAGTGTGTTAATGTGTCTGTGAATGGGTGAATGTAAGGTGTAGTGTAAAAAGCCCTTTGAGTGGTTGGAAGACTACAAAGGTGCTATACAAGTGCAGTCCATTAACCATTTACCATTTTATCCGTGATTGATTTTGCTTTCTGATTTTGCTTTACTTTTGTATAAGTCCATGCATTTTGTTTTTTAGAAAAATCCTGCATAATATAACTTTTTGGCAGAAGGAGCTGAATACAGATTTTCATCTACAGGCTTGAAAAGATTCACAACATTTGGTTACAAAACGATGTTACATTTGTCATGAAGGCAGACGTGGCCCTTCTCTTTGCAATGATAGCAAAACATGCTTCTGGATTTTAATGTGAATGCATGATTTTTTCATTTGAAAAAACAAAAACACTTGTGTTTACTTTGCTCAACAAAACACTGAGAATAATTATAATAATAATTCTGTTTCGAAATGACCAGGTTCAAATCTGAGATACAAAGTTCCATTAACATGGCAACGTTCTGAGGAAAAAAATTGTGTATTAAATAATTAAACTGTGTATGTGACCTGAACAAATTGGCCTCAGTGATGATGAAGTTAAAAGCATTCATACACTTTGGCTGTGATCACAGTAAATGGAGGAAAACACAACTTATTATGGAAATCCTGTGGGCGCCTCTGCCCTTTTAATTGCTACGCAGGCATCCATTATTTAGTGTAATGATTGTGCCTTACACTTCAGCAATCAGTTACTCTAAACTTTTATGCTACACAATGAAAGGAATTTGTGGAAATCATGTAAATTATTCCGACTGTGTTACTCTCCAAGCTCAATCCCAAAACTCACCCTCATTATTCTCATTCTAACTACCTAATTATTTCCTGTGCAAAAATATGGGGGAAGAAGTTAAAGTACGCAACCCTAAAAAAACTGTGGACAGCAATATAGCTGAGCGCCTAGAAACTTTAGTGCTCTCCCTACCTTATGCAACCCATGGCTCTCCATTACTCTCTGTCTAGTTCCTGTCTCTACGTGTCTTTCTTTGTCCTAGTTCAGTGTCTGACTTAATGTGTCTGGGACATTGCACTAAGTCAGACTGCTGTCATTGAGATTCTGTAGAATACAAGTTAAGAAAAGTTTCTCTGCTACACTTCAGCCTCCCTGTTATTACACCTATACTATTTCTACCTTCTCATTAGGTAGGAAGAATTGTCCATGCATACAGGCCCTTGTATAATGTGTATTCAAATAGTAGGGAACATGTGAAAAGATTATTGCCTTGAGCATATTGATAAATGTCTCTTTTTCTTTATGAATAACTGCAAAATGTCCAAGTTTCTGTCAAGGATACCTGCCGTGCCTAGAACTTGATAAGTCTCCAATCACCAGAAACTATGTTGGCAATGTCTGTTTTTTGCAAACGGCGGATATGTTACATTTTTACATTATTATGCGGCAGATTGAAAATTCATCTTTCTTTACGCTTCATTAAGGTTGTAGTTCAGGCTGTTGCTTGCATTGCTCGTACATATATCTACAAAAAGTAGTGCATCACAATTTGTATATGTAATCCAAGTAATCATGAGCCAGTAATTTGTGTTTAAACCACGTAATTGGCATGGCGATTATATGACAGTAGTAAATAAGTAAGTAGTATAAATAGCGAAAGTCTAAGTAAGGTCGAAAGGTTGGGGTGGTGGATGGGTCAAACAGACACAGGACTTTCCAAGGGGATTGGGGACACCATGTCGGTGACACACTGTCACCATGTTACTTCTCGTAAATGTAACCTACATAATTTTAATTGGTTATAACCACAGCTACGTAACTTAACGTTCAGTGCATAACTTTACGTTAAGTGCGTAATGTGTCGATGCCATTCATGGGGCACTAATTTGTTAGATATCATACAAACCAAATTGCACAAGGATACACAGCCTGTTCTCACTCCTAACTCATCAAATCGAACTGCTTTGTCTGTGATTTCAAAGTCAGATACCAACACACAAAGGTACCTTTCGTAGCAGTATGATGCACACCGGGCAGCAGCCATTTCTGACGCTGCTGGCAACAACTTAACTTGTCAAATATCGCCACTCTGTCAGTTGATGCTGGCATCAGACACAAACACACACACTCTATTGTGGCTGTATGATACACACCAGGCAGCCACTATTTCTGACTCTGCCAGCAACTGCCGTAGTATAAAGAGCAACAAAGTCCACAAAGGGTGGGTGGGAGGGGAGGTGGATCGGTCAAATAAACACGAACTTTCCTCTGGGGGCCTGCTGTTCATTTTCCCATGTGAAACCAAAAGTCACTGGAGCTATTTTGATAGCAATGTAGTGTGCTAGTATGTGTAGCATGCTACACCAGCGATGTATGTCATGTGACGTGACATTACGTTGGTAAGAACCATACTTATCTTAAGCCAAACCATTATATTTTTTATGAACCTAACCATGGACTTCTGCTGCCTAAACTTAGGGAAGTAAGGTAAGAATGAAGTGTTTTACCTATGTTGTAAGGTTATTTTGAAAAGGACTGTATGCATGTAATGAGGAATCTAATGTGCCCCGTGAAAACAGAAATTTCTTTTCAAAATACACAATGCATCAATTGAGACACAATCCCTGAATGTCCAAAACCAACACAGGAGCCTACCTAGTGTGCCATATTTTCACATTTAGGTCCACTGACAAAATGGCAGTATTTGACGAGTTGGGATGAGAAGAGGTTGGGATACATTGTGTGGTTAGAGTGTGTTTAGGTCTAGGCACTTTTCTAACCATATTATGGTTAGGAAAAGATCATGTTGTGGCTTTAAAAGCACGGTTTTGGGGGCACAATCACTGCTGGAGAAGCTGTCAATGTCTCTGTAAAAACAACTGCTTTTTGGGGCCCTATACTCGGTGGGAAAACAGCTGTGGGTGGCTAAAAAACTCCCACATGTGGAGGCTTGAAAGCCACTGGAAACATACCAATACCTTACTAAAGAACAACCAGTTTTGCTATTTGTTGGGTTCCAACAGTGTTCCTCAGCTTGGTAGGCGTCTCACAGAAGTGCCACGCCATTCCCCATCCCCTCCACCTACTGATGACAAATTCAGCTCATATACTACCTCACTCTAGAAATGATGTTTTACGTATGAGACATACATTTGTACAAATGTAATGTATCCTTTGTTTACAGAAACATATATTGCCAACATTTTCTTCTGGTGACTGGGTTGTAATGCGTTGATTTTTAAAAATAACACAAAAGAAAAACAAGGTTAAGGGTGTCTTCTGAAAATTAAAAGTGGCTGACATTGTAAATGGATGGAGTCCCTCTGTGAAACTATTTAGCTCACATATTGGAAGGCTTTAGAAAACAATAGAAGCTTCTCCCTGCAGCTCCTGTTTCTCCCAGGCAACGCCGAATAAGCTCCGTATCCAAATCTCATCCAGTCACTCTGTGGGTGGAGTGTGGGTGCACAGATACATTTTGATTACAGCAGTAAGTCAAAGGTCAATCAGCAGGTTGACTGTCAGTCCATCATATGTGGCCATTAACGGGCTTAAAAGCTGCGCTGCATAATAAACATCATCAACATTTACTGTCTTGGAGTACTCTTCATCTAAATGCAGCGCGACCCTTTCAAGCACTCAGGCCCAGCTTTTTAATTACAGGTGCTTTTTAAGAATGTGTGAAGTCTGAACTCTGAATTTAAAAACCACTGATGCTAAGCCAACACTGACTAGGTGCAAGATAATAAAATGACTTACCTTAATACTTGTTTAGAAAAGTACATCACTTACAAAGCCAATTTCTTTGTGCTGATGGCAAAATTACTAAACACAAAAAAAACTCTCCTTAGTGAATGTTATGCTCAGCTCACTGAAGCTTTAAATGCCAATCATTTAATGTGTAATTTCCATTGACGACACTAAATTGGTTTATATAATCTTAATTTAAGGTAGACACATCTCATCAGAGTGGAGACAGTTGAGACAGAGAAATTACTTTTAATTAAAAACTTGTTTGCTGCTTCACTTTTTTTAGTGTAGTTAATCATGAAGCATTTTCCATACTGTGAGTCATCTTTTATTTTTCAGCCTCGTTTGAGGAGGTGGAAGGCAGTGCATTCTTTGTTTTAGTAGGGATTCTGATAAATTGTCTTTGTTTGCAGACCCATATATTTAGTGCCACGTCATGCTCAACCACAGTATGCCTTTGTCAGCTCCCCTTCATATATCTCTTTCACTATGATCTGAATTGCAAAGCAAATAATCCCACCTGATATAAAGACAATGGATTACAAAAGTTACAGGCAGCAAAGTTTAAATCTTAATATCCTGTGCTCCCAGAGTGGTATCATGCTCTTTCCAAAAATAAATATTAAACCACCAAACGATACATCAACATGCTGGAGCTGTAGCAGGACTAGCTGGTGCGAGTCACTGGTGACACACAGGCTGAATTTGTAGAACCTTCAGTCATCCCGATTGGTCATGGTATTTCGATTTTGCCTCCATCAAAACTCAGGCAGTTTCACACATCCCATAAAATCAATCAAATCAGCTGAAGAAAATGCAGATCTGTTCCACAACCCAAACCTCTCGGCAGCATACTTTACTTTAGTCAAAACAATTGCAGCTGGTGCATTTCATGCCTTATTTTGTGTTTTAGCCTTTGCTCAGCCAAGAAGAATGTGGAAGTGGTTACAGAAACAAAGCAGCAGTATTGTAACTTCAGTCAAATTGGCAAATTTATGCATGGGCTGGGAAGTTGTACCTTTTCCTCATTTATTTTACAACACAAACTCTCGCCTCTGCTCTGCCACCACTTTGCACCTGTTAATGGTAAATCAGTTGCTCAGCTATTTGAGGCCCACAGAGCATCCATTATACCTGCTCCTATTGATTTTAGTAGTGGGATGACCTTAGTGGTCATTGGGCTTAGTCCCTGCTGAGGCCATTTGCAATTGTTCCCAGTCTGAATGGGAGCCGTGCCATGCCCTGTCTATATACAGCCCCAGGTGAGTTCTTTTTGGCATGGAATTTGGTGAAAAATAATAATGCACCTGCAGGTCTAAAGTTTAATTTCCTGGATTTTTGATCCATTCACTACGACCACATGGCATCATGACGGGGACATAAATCACAGGGACAGGGTGAGCAGCAGCAACGGCCATAACACTCCCCAGATGTAGCCTGGTAGGTATCTATAATTTCTGACTCCCACAGATGCAGAGCTGAGTGGAACACTGTGATCAGTTTCAGCGACACCGGCACCTTAGGGAGGGTTTATTAGTTCCCCAATGCGGGGTCTACTTCATGCTCCACAAATTTGGCGTAGGAGTTTTACACATGTGTGCACCAACGTAAATCAAATCAAATTATTTATATGGCACTTTTAAAGACAACTGCAGTTGACCAAAGTGCTGTACAAAATAAAAGAATGACACACAAATATATAGCAATATAAAATGTGCCCAAATAGAAAACAGAATGACACCGGTAAGAACAACTACATGTAAAAAAAGATTGGAAAATACTCAAGTATTAAAACCACTACAAACAACCAAAGGCCATTGAAAACATATACATTTTAAGATTTGTCTTAAAAGTGTCCATGGACGGGAAGCATTTGATTGAGAGCGGAAGACTTTTCCAAAGCTTTGAAGCAACTACCGCAAGGGTATGATCCCCCCCTACCCGCCAGCCTCGATCTAGGACAGTTAAGAGGCATTGGTCTTTAGATCTACTACGTCAGGAGCTGGAGTAGGGGCAGATATGATCAGCAATATATTGGGATGCCAGCCCATGTATGGCTGTAAAAACAAATGAAAGAACCGTAAAATCAATCCTGTATTTGATAGATAGCCAGTGCAGGGATGGTGGCACTGGTGTAATGCTGTCTCTTTTTCTGGCACCAGTGAGGAGTCTCACTGCAGCATTCTGCACCAGCTGCAGGCGAGACAAAAGCTGTTTCCACCAAATGCTTTTGGTATGGTACCTTTGGAACCCAAAGTAACCCTTCAGACATGGTACCTAGACACTGGCATTTTCACTGCAAACAGTACCCTTTAATGTGTGCGGGGTTGTTCTCACTCATTGCTCCGTCCAGCACTCACCGTATTTCCTCATTACCGGTGACACAGATGGAAGTCTGCACCTCGTTTATCATCAACAGAACAAGGCTGCACGCCAACATTTTCAGAACAAAATAGAACGGGCTGCAGTGAGAGTCTCTCTTGATGGGATATTTAAAAACAGTGGGTTTGTGCATTTAGTCCTTCTCAGGGAAGCTCAGGGGTTTAGTGTTGCCGGAGTGAACCGGAACGATGCTCCTCAGCGCTTCTTTTTCTCCGAATGAGGATTGGGATATATGCTGTTTACATATCTTGGTCGAAATTAACATATATAAATGCTTGAAGATCCACCCATTACTAAAAGTAATACTAAAAAGTAATAGTCAAAATTGTTACAGTGATTTACTGTGACAACTTTGTCACAGTGAAATTTAAGGTGTGCTGATGGATTCACAACGTCAACTTGTGCATTGAGTAACATAAGTTAACATTCCACCTTAAAAGTCACTGGCAGTCGGCCCAGTGAAGTAAGTTATTTTTTCTCCAACTACAGCTGCTGCAAGAGGCAGCAAAACATCCTTTCATTTTATAGTTACAGTCTACTAATAAAACTCTAAAACCAGCCGCAACTCATCCCTGAGCAAAGTGACTGTCCACTACTGACCAATCAACGGACTCCATTGGTACCATCCACAACTTTTCACAGTGTAAACGGAAAAAAAGCGTACTGAACTGAACTGTGATGTACTCTACTGCTCGGTGGAAACAGGGCTAAAGATGACTGGCCGACACTCAGATACAGAGAGTTGCAATCGTCCAGCCTTGAAGTGATTAATGCAGTGGTTACAGTTTTCATGTCATTGTGAGAGAGGATGGAATGGAGTTTTGCAATGTTTCATAGTTGAAAAGGACAACCTTTCACCACAGACTTGATTCGCTTGTCAAATTTAGGAGCAGAGTCAAAAGTGACACCAAGATTCCTGGCATGGGTATGAATGCATGATGTGAGTGGTCCTAAGTGGCTGACTCTGCTGTCTATGGCATTGGGGGGACCAAAAACATTAACTTCTGTTTTGTTATCATTTAACTGAAGACAGTTTTTCGCCATCCAGGATTTCACATCCTGGAGGCAGTCAAGGTTGGATGTGATGAATCTGGAATCCCCTGGGAAAGGAAGGTAAATTGGTGTGTCGTCGGCATAACAGTGAAAGGAAACATTGTGCTGGTGGAAAATGGAGCCTAATTGAAGTGTAAGCAAACTAATACACAAACATAAAGAGATGTGGTTTGCAAAGTGTTGTTTACTGCCTGTTCATTTGTAATTATCTGCTAAAGCTCTGTAAATGGCAATTTGAAGGCACTTTTGAAACTTTTGGAGTTGGATGCTACTGTTGGTGTCACAATAGCTGGGTTTCCATCCAAATGAATCGCAAATTTTAAGCGAATTTTGTGAAAATGTGCAAAAGAAAATGCGAATTTATGCACGTTTCCATTCATTATTGTTTTGCGAGTATTGGGAGTCAACAGGTCGAGCAGAAGGTGGCGCTTCTCATGAAAAATAAAATGCAAAAGAACACCCGTAGAAGAAGAGGGCGCCGTGAGATGACGTCATTGAGAGCGTCTCATGTCTGCAACTGATGTAAACAATTACTGGCACATCCATGACTACGACGAGATGGAGAGATTCCTTGGGATCTTCTTGGCTATTGCGAGAGCTCTCATCACACTCATATCAGCGTTGTCAGCGTAGCCTACATAATGCCGTGATGTCTGTGTTGGTACACCAGGCAGCGCACATGATGCAGCGGTATTCAACACATCCAGTCTATTCAGGTAAGTTGTGAAATAGCCTACACTCACCTGACACTGGAGTAATTACCTCTCTCTAAGTTCACACAGGTGTGTGTGTGAAGTAGAAGTAGGATTCGGTAGCCTACGTCATTGTTTATTCGCTAAATCTGTTTCCATTGCCAAAAGTCGCATTTTCCTAATATCGATACGCTGACTTTTCCACCCCCTCCAAGCGTAAAAACTTTTTTGCGATATTTCGGCCCTTTTTCGAATTTCTGCCGTTTCCATTCAAGTTTTTTTTCGCAATTGTTGAAAATGCAAATAAAAATAGGTAGGTGGAAACCCACCTAATATGTAAGCTTCTTACTGGCTACTGAAACTTCTTCTAGCTGAGTTGTGTCATCTTGATGCAAATCTCAGTTTACGCTGGAAAAAACCCCAACCTAAAATCCTGGGGGACATTTGCATTATAAACTTCAAAAGGACTAGAAAATAAAGAAAATTAAAATCCTCACAAAAAAGTAAATCATACAGTGAACTGGCTTACTGTTTGGGTAAACACTTGAAAATTGTATTAAGACATTCATGTCATTGTCATTGTCATTGTTTTGACAGCACTTTCATCATATCCTCTGTACATAAGTATTTATGAACTAAAAAATGTAAATGTTATGATATACAGAATACAGTTTAATTATTAAAAAAATACTGTTAGCTCTCTTAAAAATAGACTGACTTGGAAGTCAGCAGCAACTTGTAGCAGCCATTGCTTATGAAGAATAAGAAATAATCACATACTTCACAAAGAAAATAAAAACAGTGTTTTTATACAAGAGCCAAGACACAACATTTTTACAGAACTGATCCAAAATACAATATCACACAAACAGAAGCTTAAATAATAGGGAACATATTTGGAACTATTGAATACAGTTTTCTGTTGTTCATTAAGAACTTATTTTCTGTGTCTAGGTCGATTATTCACTCAAACGCCTACATCCTTCCTCAGCAACAATCATGAATTCAGGCAGGCACTTGACGTGTGGCATCGTCAATTTCCCCAAGAACTTTGTTTGTTTACCTTTTTCCTTCCTAGCTCGGTGAGGTTGAGAGGATTTTAATTTGTTGAGCTACTGATGGTGGCTGCTCGCCGCTCAGACGATTGGATATCAATAGCAGTCACAGTCAACAAAACAATGGAATAGGGCTTGTATTGTAGGGTAAGCGCCAGTCTACTTGGTGCTGTAATATATCAATCAACAGTGGATGATTTTGTCAGATTCATTGAGACAGTGCAGGTAACAAGTCTTAACTTTTCATCTTTGGTAACAAACAATAATGTAATGTAAGCGGCTATACTGACATTATCAGATTTTTCAAAACTCATTATCTCTCTTATGAAGACATAATATAAATTGATACAACTCTGTTTTACTGGTTTGTCAGTCATTATCTGTTTACACACCAGCCTACACTTATGTGTGCCCACAGAAGACGTTATAGTTGCTTACAACTTCATTATAGTATGTTATCTAGAACGTGGCATGGAAATATAAGGCTCAGACAAATTAGCCTAGGAAGACGATTTTGAACTAAGTTTCAAAAAGTAATCCAAAGTTAATCAGAGAGTGTTTATGTCTGGTATTACCATGCATTTCCATAGTCCAAACACAAGTGGACAACCGAGACACATCGCTATTCACACCTGTCTCTATCACGTGTGTCCAGCTG
Source organism: Epinephelus moara (assembly GCF_006386435.1). Classification (NCBI taxonomy): domain Eukaryota; kingdom Metazoa; phylum Chordata; class Actinopteri; order Perciformes; family Serranidae; genus Epinephelus; species Epinephelus moara. The sequence goes on along the minus strand of NC_065514.1, from coordinate 16,320,796 downwards.
ACCACTTGTATTGAGATTTCGTCAATGCCTTCATCACTTTCTCTGGAAGGTCAAAGGGCCCTGTCTACTGTTATTACGTCCACACTCTCGCTAGATGTTCACTGGCATGCTCGCTGGTCACATTGGCAGTTGTGTCGGTACAGCCTGAGATATCGCTGTCAGCAAAATACTACATGTCTCCTTCCATAGGGCATAGGCATATCTTTTGCATTTACATTACAAAAGATATGTGGTCAAATGTGTCCCAGACCACCTCACAAAGAACTTTGAGTGATCGGATCACAATGCGTTTAGGTGATCATTTATACTTGTATTTAGTGCTCTCCACTTGTGATTGGATCACCCAAGACATGTTAATACCAGGTATTAACAGGCTGTTGGTTTAAGGGTGTTTTCACACCTGCCCTGTTTGGTTTGGTTCAATCAAACTCAAGTTTGTTTGCCCCCTAAGTGTGGTTCATTTGGGCAGGTGTGAACACAGCAAGGCAGTAGCTCAGTCCATAGGGACTTGGGTTGGGAACCGGAGGGTCGCCTGTTCAAGTCCCCGTCCGGACCAAAATATGGAGCGTGGACTGGTGGCTGGAGAGGTGCCAGTTCACCTCCTGGGCACTGCCGAGGTGCCCTTGAGCAAGGCACCAAACCTCCCAACCGCTCGGAGCGCCTGTCATGGGCAGCCCACTCTGACATCTCTACACTTAGTGCATGTATAGGTCCTGTTTGTGCATGTGTGTGTTCGGACCTGTGTGTAATTGACAAACAGAGTGAAAAATTTAATTTCCCCTCTGGGATTAATAAAGTATATAAAATTAATTAAAAAATTCAATGAATTAAAATTCATCTTGCAAGTGTACTCTTCTTCAACGTTTTGTTTACTTCCTGGATTTTTCCCACATGGAAATTCTGACCAATCAAGAGCAGCTTTCTCACACAAGGCATTTTATCTGGTCCGCTTGTAAATGCTGCCTTGAGAACATGAACCAACTCTAGGCAATTATGCAAGTTACTAACAAAATTAGTTCCTGATTTGGACCAAAGCACGACAACTCTAGGTCTGAAAGCACCCTAAGTAATCTAATGGAATACATTACAAATTACATTTTCGAGCATGTATTCAGTAATCTGTAGTGGAGTAAAAGTAACCCTTCCAATACTGGTTATAAACCATTTATCCAGTGTTTGTCACTTCTAACTAGTTTATATTTATGACACTGACTTACCTGAAATAATTTTGTCCATTGCTGACCTAAATGCTATTTATAATGTAAATAAGTGAAAAATATGGAAACCTGCCATTTTGAAATTTGGTACAAAATCACAAAACCACAACAGGTGCAGAGCACTACATTTATTTATTTATTTTTGGTAATTTTCCAACTCACAGGGCTCAAGTACACATAAGTAAAATTAATAACAAACAATAGGAAGCATTACTTTTGAAGCAGTGACAAACCAAAGCAATAGCAACTTGTTTTATTAGTCCTTGAAGTGGACAAAGTAACATTAGGCAGTGTCAGCAGGAGAATAAATGTTTAACCACATCACCACATAATTTTAAGTTACATATTGAAGGGGTACGATTATTTTACATCACACAGAGATATTTATGGTCACCCAAAGCTTTGGCATGGAAACACTGCCTGGTGTCAGCATTATAAATAAGATTATAGTAGCTGCTTATTTTCAGGGTTTTATCCCGCTCTGGAAACAACACCCGGCGGTGCACAACAGGCTTACACAATATGCATGTTTCTTTTCATGTTGGAATGGATCCAGATGTAGACGTCTGCCAAGCTTGTAGATAATGCTTTTATGTGGCGCTGGTGCTTTGGAATAATGTTCAATCATAAACTCCCATCTGCCGGCTTTACTCTTGACAAGGCTCTCAATGGTCTTGCGCAGCCTCTTTGACTATGATCTACAACTTAAATGTCTCATGGAGAACCCGGGCCATTAACAACTTCAGAGTTCCATAGCTGGAATCAATAATGCATCGTGTTTTGCTTTACCAACTCCTCCACAGCTCATTACAAAAAGACTTTAAGGGAAACAGGTCCAACGGCAGACGGTAAGATAAGACAGATGGATAGATGAAAAAGAAAAACAAAGATAGAGAATGACAAAAAAAGAGACAGAACAGAAGCAGAGGTAATCAGCATTGCTAGCCTGAAGAAACTAGTCCAGTGGGAAAAAGCATGACTTAGGTGCTGTATTACTTCCCAGCTTCCCATCCTGATTCGTCCTGCCGCTACAGGCTGCCCATAAACCTCACCATTCGAAGAATCGTTAATGCCTGCTAAGCAGCTCCTTTCAGATCTCTGAAAAGTATTTTCAATCACTTCTTCACATTACAAATGAGTTTTGTTCCACAGGTAGAATTTGATATTACTTTTTTTTTTTTTTTTTTTAGTGATATTTAATAGATTCAAAAGCAAATCATTTGTAATATTTTGTCGTGTATTTCTTGAGAACGTTAGCACATCCAATATAAACCTGTGTGCAAAGCTCCTCCACACCACTGAACCTAGGTTGCTCATCATAACTTCAGACAGTCCTCAGGTCAGTCTTCCTACTGTTATTAGTCTGCTCTTTTCCTTCATTTTTATTTTTCATCACTCCACTGAACAGCAATAGAGGAATTAAAGACAATATTACTCACTAAAAATAACTCATAGCGGCGGCTTGACTTGTTGACCACAGATGGAACTAATATGGCAGCATTCCATTAAAGTGTGCCTGTTCAAGGGCACTGATTGCCAACCTTAGTACCCCCATAGCCCTATCAGATCACTTCAAGTAGGGAAGAACACTTTTAACATGCATGTTTTCTCCTGCTTTGTAAATGTCATCATGACGTAATCATGTAGGCATGTGGCCAGTAGTTAAAATCTCTGAGAAATATCCAAAAGATTTGTCCACTCTGCAGGGGACAGCAGCTTGAAAGTAAAAGTAAAAAATTAAGACCATGTCATGCATGTTAGGTCTGGTCTGTAAGGAACGCCAAAGCACAGTTGGGCCAGCGAGCCCGGTCTCACTTCAGAGCCATCGAAATCCAGTGCTTTGGCAGTGGCTTGTGCCATCAGAAACCAATGAAAAAGGAGTCCTTTAACATCTGCATGATACGCGGCCGGTTGCCGTTATAGTTTAATGGTGCCCGGTGGCATCGGGGTAAATGTGGCGGGACAAGGATGAAAGTTAAGGCGGCAAAAGTCTGAGTGGGGCAGGCGGAAGAGGTAGTGTATGGGTCCAACAAACACCTACTTTCATCCGAGAGAGCGGTATTGGGTCCATGTCTTTGGTCCGACAGCCCGTTGGTCCGACGTCCCGTTGTTCCAATATGTGACTATACTAGGCTATACTGTATTTGTGTACCATAGAGGATCAGCAGATGCAACAAAAGCAGGCTACTGGTCGAGATACAAGTGTCATAGAGAGAAGAGAATGAAACACCATAACCTCCTGTTATTAACTCTGGGGTCCGGGTTGTGTGGGGAGCTCTCCGCAGTGCTGAATGGCTCCCGGCGGCTCCGCGACCGGCTCTGGGTCAGCTGGGAAAGGCTTGAGGCGAAGCAGGCTCACGGCTTATGTGTTTGCCACTTTCTTTTTCATTTTAACCCACACCATGATCTTTTCCTGACCCTAACCAAGTGGTTTTTGTGCCTAAACCTAACCAGACCTTAACCACAGGGCATCATGATGATTTCGGAACAACGGGACTTCGGAACAATGGGTTTAATATGGTCAGAACAATGGGATGTCGGACCAATGGGTTGTCGGAATAATGGGCTGTCGGACCAATGGGCAGACCCCGCGGTGTTCACGTCCCATAAGACTCCAAAACCAAACCCTGTTCTTTTTCCTAAACCTAACCACGTGTTTTTGTTCCCTAAACCCAAGCACATGCGTTTGTTGAAGTGTCACAGAACGTCAACAACCAACGCACCCAGGATACCTTTGCCATCATATCTGGACCTGGAAAGTCCATGACCAAACATCAATATGTGACGAGGTCAGAGTGAGAATGTGTTGGCCCAGTGGCTCATTTGTAACAAGTTACATTTGTAACTGCCTGGAGTTGTGAGCACAGCTTGATTACTTAACATTTATATACATAATATTATATACGTATGACTTATATGTTGGCTCGTTGTCAGATATAAATAGACTGTAAACTTATAGTTACTTGTGGTGTTGTGTCATTGACCCTCTAGGGGTCAGTGCACAATTAAGCACAAGCCAGATGTTATTCATCGTATCCTAAATCAGATTAGGGCTGTGTTGTATTTTTACAACTTCCATCATTCAAATTTGATAACTACTGTATGTAGGTGTAATAAGTTGTCAAGGAAGACTCAAATGTGCCACCTGGTACATGACTGATTGATTGATTTTTATTTTTGTGTCATGCACACTTGCATGTGCCCGACCCTCATGTGTTTACAAGACAGCATTACAATGACACTGCAGTAACAATCGAAAGTAAATGTTATTTAAATCCAGAAACAGAATACTCTGCCTTCTATCCCAGGTTTGGCAAAGGAATTCAGCCACAAATTTCCTTTTTCTGAAAAAAAGAAATCAACATAAATAGAGGCCACTTTGCTGAAAAGTGCATTCCTTATATCTTCATATACAGGACAGTAAAACAAAAAGTGAACCTCATTCTCAACCTCCCAGTCTCTAAGGCTAATGGTAATGTTCCTGCACACAGGGATCTTTATCTTTTGTTTAGATTATACTTCATGTAAGGTTCTACACTGTAGGTGTCTTTTATGAGACAATAAGTTCGTAGTGTTGGTTTACACCACATGTCAACAGACCATTTTTCTCTAAACATGAGAGACATTTCACTCCTACTCTCCTGAATATCACAGGTTAACCTGTTCTGGAAAATAAATGACAATTTGTTAAAATAAAATAATGATGTCAGCTCATTAGCCCTGGAATGACAGTGGGAGATGTCCCAATTAAAAATCTGATCCGACATCTTCACAAGTCTATTCCAAAGTCAAAGCATTTGACATTTGTGCCTGATGTTTGGAGGTACATCTGATAAGTTTTAATAATTCCACTGAGTTTTATTTGATCACGCTTGGTATGAAAACAATGTAAAAACAGTTGCTTGACTAAAATATTGCTAATTTGCCATGAAAACTATCTGTTTTTTTACGTTTTTATGTCAGCTGTGTTACAATTGTAGCTCACACTGTTACAATTAAAACTCATTTGCTTCAATGGTAACATCAGACAGAGTCCACTTTTGGTTGAATACCTCATGGCTTGTTTTCTCTATCCAACAAAACTTAATATGGTTTTTGATAGCAGACACATGTAGGTTGTTTACCTGAAAATATTATATATATATATATATATATATATATATATATATATAGGTCATAAAAACTGTGAGTAAAAGAGTAAAAAGTGAGAAATGTCACCACTCTTTTGAAAAATTGTCTTATTCAATTCTGAACTGTTATTTATAAAGACACAACCATTATTATTTTTAGCTAAATCACCTGTTTAGTCCTACTCTATTATGACCTGGCTCGTGTGAAGGAAGACTCACAAAAGAAGCTTTATTTAACTATTAAACAAAATTAAGAAATTAAATAAGTATTTAAAGTGTGGAGTGTGGAAATCAGTGGCATCAGTAGGTGCATGAGTGGAAAATATATGTGTGTGCAGGGGTTGTTAATGCATAGTAAAAAAAGGACAAACCTAAGCCAACATAAATCAAAAGGGAGCCGACTAAAGCTGCAGCAGCAGCAGAGTGGAGAGCCAGCCAGAAACTACTCTACCAGCTGCACCTAAACTTAAATGACCCTCAGGTGTTCACAGTTACCGTAACGATCACCTGCCTGCAGAGAGAGCACAGACAAGTGAATCACACAGTACACTAAACACTTCCTTTTAGCTGGTTTAACTGTTTACTCATAACTTTTAGTTCACTATTTCAACTGTTTCAAATTTTAGCAAACTAAACTTTTTATATCTTTGGCCCACTTTTTAAACTTGAAGTGTTTTTACATTAGTTTTAGCTGTTCCATCTGTTAACATTACTTTAAAGGACACCTTTTTTCAGCCTGGACCCTATTTCCCTGTGTAAATTGATCAAAGAGACTGATGTGAACAACAGTTTTTTAAATTGTTCCAGCAAAGGAGGCACACGAGGCAATTAACCATCATCACTGTATGTCTATAGTGATAATTATAGAGCAGAGTGGCTTAGATTGCTATTAGAGGTCTCGGTCTGCAGGTCTTTAGTGACCACAGCGATGACAATCTGTCAAAGAGGAGGAGAAATCAGGGTGTTGGTGGCTTAGTGGATAGAGCAGGCACCCCATGTAAAAAGCCATGCCTTGCTGCAGCGGCCGTGGGCTCGATTTCAGCCTGGAGCCCCGTGCTGCGTGTCATCCCCCTTCACACTACACTGTCATTTATAATCTTTAAAGAGGAGAAGAAATCCAGAGCATATTTTCCTACAGAAAACTACTGCTCCAAGAGTGGATTTACCTGCTGCGGACAAGTGGAAGTAGGCTAATGCTATTCACTAACGTTATTATGTTTATATTGCATTACATTACACATGATAAAGTCAAAAGCAATAAATCAATGAACGATTGGGAGGTGCAAATTATCAACCGATTGAGCAGTGATGTTAAGAGTAGCTATGTTTCCATCCAAAAGTGATTCGAATCATTGGGAAATGTGCATTAAAAGAAATACGAATCCTGTGTGTTTCCATTAAATGTATGGACTTTGGTGAGTTGGCGAGTTTTCCGCAGAACCGGAAACAAAACAAGTCTCGCATTCTTCTTCTTCTATGTTTTCTGGCGGTTGGCAACCAGCTTGTAAATGCATTACCGC
>NC_065514.1:16312381-16313588 GCF_006386435.1 Epinephelus moara | reverse complement strand
TTTTAATCAACTATAAATCTAATCATAATATACAACGCAATATAACATACCTCACAGCCTGAAAATTGGAGGGAAAAATGTACATCATTGAACAACAAAGTCGTTGTGAATTGAATGATTTCATAAAGTTTAATAAGTTATAATATACAGTAGTAATAAATATAAATAAATAAATAACTTCTTCTTTTTTCTTTTGTCCTGTTCGCGGCAAGGAAGTGACGATCGATGACGTCACGTTACGTTGCATCTTGGGTAATTTGAGTGTGAGTAGTAAGCTCATGATATATACTCAACATTTCTGGCGAATCTAGTATGCATCCGGGAACTTCTTGCATACTCAAAATCACATACTGCGCAGTGTAAACACACTACATACTCAAAGAGTTAGTATGAGTAGTAGGTAAGTATGCGGTTTTGAACAGAGCCATGGTCTTTTCTAATAAGATAGTCATTCGTTAGTCCTAACAGAGCCATGGTCTTTTCTAATAAGATAGTCATTCGTTAGTCCTACAGCGGGGAAATTTGTGGTGTTACAGCAGCAGAGGGGATAGTGTAGTAACAAGAGGCATCAGCAAGATGGAATGAATATGTTAAAGAGTAAAATAAAAACCTCCGCTGCCTTTTTTTTCTTTCTCCTTGTCTGCTCTCCATGCGTATATTCCATCACGGGGAGCAATTGAATACAGGTCAGAAGCCTGAGCTGGGAAATCAGGTAAATAATAATCAATGATACTGAGAATTTTTTAGACAACACTCAAATACATTTTCTGTAAACTACTCTGGTTGTTAAACTCCATCAAAATCTCATTCATGTTTCCACCGTTGTTTTCCTGCAACAAGTGACATCTCCTATTATTATATTTCATAGAGAGACTACTGCTTAACGAGGCGATAACAAAGGTAAAGAGACACTCCAGACACTTACAATACTGAACCGAATCAGATTTATGGATAGCGTCCTCTTTATTTTAAATGTATTAATTGCAGATTCATAATTGCGTTCATGAAATAGAGATACAGTCAGGTCCATAATTATTTGGACAATGATACAGTTGTCATCATTTTGGCTCTGTACACCACCACAATGAGTTTTAAATGAAACAATGAATACCTGCTTAAAGTGCAGACTCTCAGCTTTCATTTAAGGCTTTTTTCAAAAATGTAGTATGAACCGTGTAGGAATTACAACCATTTCTTCACACAGTCC
>NC_065514.1:16287228-16311369 GCF_006386435.1 Epinephelus moara | reverse complement strand
TTCCTACACGGTTCATACTACATTTTTGAAAAAAGCCTTAAATGAAAGCTGAGAGTCTGCACTTTAAGCAGGTATTCATTGTTTCATTTAAAACTCATTGTGGTGGTGTACAGAGCCAAAATGATGACAACTGTATCATTGTCCAAATAATTATGGACCTGACTGTATCTGAGTTTAGCGGAGTTGATTAGTTGAGCTCTCACACACACACACACCCCCTGGCAACTGCAGGAGTACCTCCAGGGTAAGTAACCCTGATGGGGAATCACTGTGCAAAGGCTCAGCGCATGCTGCCTCACTGGCATGACTTAGTGTTGTGCATAAATGGAAATGAGCTGTCATTAATGTCATTAGTTACATCTTTGTCTTTTTGACAAGTCACAATATGTGCCGTGTTAAAGCTCTACAAGGACATTCTTTCAGTAATTACCATCATTGCAGTCACCTGTTAGCACCACCTTGCCTGGCCTTGTTCGAAATTTTACACACTGATGAAGGCTGAAGCAGAAATGTGTCAGCTTTGCCTTTTCAGCTAATGAAGTCCGGTGTTAAGTGAGGACTATTTTTTCCATCTGCTTTCTCTTTTTCATGTGGGTATGCTGCCTTCCTCTTATAAGATTGTTATTTTTCGGTGGAGCACTCATCAAAGGCTTTTATTCAGTGAAGCACACTTCTACCTCCGCTGAGTGTAGCCTATGCAATATATTCATGCTGTCTGTAAAATATTCAGAGTGCATCTGAATACCGTATGGTATGCAACAAAGATCAGCGACTGTTTATCTGTGGGAAAACTGCATGCTGATTGCAAAATACTGATTGGTGTGGGTGTCATTTTCTTCTATATGCCTGTTTCAAGGTCACAAGACGAACCTGTACAGAATCCAGTACTTTCATATTTTCACTTTGACAGTGATTTTTGGAAAAGGACATGTAATTTTTTTGCCTCTCATGGTTTTACACTTGTGTGGCACTAACGGCACGGAGATAAAGAAACAATTCCATTTTGTTTCTAACTTCTGCGTCTCATGAATTATTAAATGTGGAGCAGCAGTCACTCAGCAGTCAGGAATAAGAAATCAGTGCACAGAGGAGAGTCACCTCAGAAAAAAAAAAAACGAATTGGAGTTGTGCTCCTAATGAAATGCTTGCTCGGGGAGGGAATGAAGGATGGGAGGTGGAAGTGGCTGAACGAAATTGAGTGTATGACGCAGTGTAGAGGTCGATGCATTGGATCCGCTTTTCCTTCGCCCCCCGCTCCATTTTCCTCTGCATGGGTGTAGCATGCATGAAATTAGCATACAGTAGTCTTTAGGGCAAAGGTCCAACGCCAAATCCTCTGTGTATGACAGATAAAAAAACTCTTTGAGAATGAGTCTGATGGGGCATTAAAGGACATAATTCAAACTAGCTCAAAAAGATGCTTTAACTACACGCTGTACGCTGGCTAAATCACATGCAGACACACACATGAAAGCCTAGTTTAATGCTTTTTTATTGTGAGTCCATGATCCATCTCTAAACAAAACTGCAGCCCCATCACTAAACATGATTAAAGAAATGTTCTAATCAAATTGGTATAAGAAAATATTCTTTGGTCAGGTTAAAAAACAGCATTTCCTATCCTTTAAACTCATTGGAATTGTACTGTATTATCAGTTTTTACTCAATTCTATTACTTGTAAGTCTTTATTTTATCACCTTGAATCCCATCGCTTGACTGAACTTCCATTTATAGTGAAGACCTGACCATGGCAGTGTTATGAACAGGCCCGAACACTGCAATATATATCACACAAAATAAGTCAAATGAAGTCAACGCTGTATGTATGTATCAATACCAAGTCAATTACCTCAAATGAAAGGGGACTCTGGTTTCCAATTATACAATGGCTGAACTCTTTTTCCCATTTACATACCAATATCTTGTTTTTCTTTTTTTTAATAACTATAGGCCAACAGGCTAAGTCCATTTTTGTTCACTGGGCTGAAGTAATAGTGTAATTCAATACAGTGTAACCACTTTCTGATTTATCCTTAAAGTTATTGCAGAACTTTTTTTTAGGAGAAGTCAGCAGAAGTGAGCCTCGACGCCGCAAATGCTTAATTTGGGGTGAAATAAGTAAAGGCTATGAGGAACAGATCCTACAATGAAAGTCATCCAAACAGAACTAAAAGAAAATTGACAAGTAATTACATGCAGTTCAGTACATCATAAATGCATCCTAATGTCTGTGCAATGTGTCGCGATTTATCTATATCCAATTGACAATTGCTACAGGCTTGGCAGAAATGAGTTTGCACACTTCCATTCTTTTCACTCACAGTATGCACGTTTGCTTGGCTTGGACAGTAATGTCAGGTGACAATGACAGTAAACATCTGGTTTTATTTGTACTCCAGCCTTTACCTTTATGAGTACAGATAGTAAGGAATAGAACGGGTAATTATATTTGACTGAAAGGCCAGCTGTGTTTTTTTTACACAGTTTTAATACATTTAAAAGCAATATAAATCAGATATTTCATGTTACACCTGCATAGTATCTATAGGTCTACATATTTAATGTCCTATTTTAAGTAATTTAAACGCAAATAATTGGTGTGAGCAAATATGTGGGTATCATTTCAACATTGGGGGAACACATGAAACGGGGTTTGGGTGTCCTCTGTCAAAACAAATTTTTATGCAATTAGTGGGTAAATGCATTCTGTGCCTTTTCTGCCTCAATTAATTGTGTAGATGACATCAGTTTTGTAAAAATAAAAGTCCTCTGCTACATTCATTTTGCAGCGGCAACCTCTGAGGCTTAAAAATGAAGCCAACATGGAAGTTCCAGAAACTACAATTCTTCTAATGGCCACTTGAGGGCCAAAACACACCGGCGGCAAATGCCAGGTGTCATGCCACTGTCCTATTTCCAGCCTCACCATCCCTGGAATTAAATGCATTTCTCCCCCACTCAATCTCTGCTTGTTCATACCTGCTCCCGTAGCAGCTCTTTTTCTCTGCTCCTATGAAAGCCCGACTCCTCTCCTCACCATGGATGTATAAAGAGAACCCTGTAGCCATTGTTGTGTCTTGTGTGTGACAAAGAATGGATGAGGAGAGTCTCATTGTTGAGGTCAGGACATATCCCAAGCTATCAGACTCACAATCCTGTCATTAAAAAGACAATGGCCAAAAAAATATTGCCTGGTGAGTCATAATTCTGGAGATCGGCAGTTCAGGTGAGAAACGAAGTTTAAATTGGGGCTGTCTACACATGATTTTAAGCTAATGCAGAGGTAGAGGAAGCACAAATCTTTCAGTAAAAGTAGTAATGACTTTACGTGGTTGTCTGTTGATGAGCTGCAGCATGACAGTGTCCAGTGTGTGCTAGGGGTTGCGGTGGCGCTGTTGTGTTCCTATAGACCCCCATGTTGAAATGCACAACCTTACAGCAGAAATAAACATGTTTACAGTCTGGTACACTATGATAACTGTACAGGGGGTGAATTTTATATAACTAACCTATTTACATGTCGTTAAAGTTGTGTTTAATTATGGGTGGGCCGCTTTGAGTGACAGGCTTCCTGCCAGTAGTGTCCTCGGCTTCACAGTCAGATCCACCCCTCGTTCCTCCACAGTGACACCCTCTTTTCCAAATATGGTCATGTCTGACTCCAAAAATCCAAGATGGACAAAGCCAAAATGCTGAACTAAAAGTCCACAAACCAATGGGTGACGTCATGGTAGCTATGCCCATTATTTTTACAGTCAAATGCTCTAAATATTGAGGAGGATGCCTGCCCCACTTTAAAGCTACATCAATGGGTCTTGTCTAACTTCGGAGCATCGCAATGCCTGCATGTGAATCTAAATCAAAAGAAGTGAATCTGTTTGGACCAAACTTTTCTTCACTGCGAGCTCAAACTCAATTGCTGTTGATTTCCAATTCCCAGTAATGCATAATATTCAGGCTGCATATACAGATTGACTCTAATACATTCAGACGATAAACTGTTTGGATGGACATTGCTCAACAACACAATCTGGATGCTCGGATGTCACAGATACTTAAGGCATGACTGTAATATGAATGTCAAACTCTTTCAAAGTCACTGTGGGGATGCAGAGCCAAGTTTCTCCATCTGAAAGCATTCCTGCTCACTCCCATTAAATCTGTCTATATTTATGCATGTGACCTGACCCAGTGTGGAAGGCAGTGCTGACTGGATAATGAACACTGAGTTGGGTGAGCCTGATCTGGTATCAGTTCTACAGAATCCCCTCTCATAGGTATAGACAGCAGCAAATCAGACCTCACATCAGTCTCAGAAGCCATTTCACCTCAGAGCTAACAAGCACAGGGCACCAGAGACAAGAAGCTTGTCAGCCATTTTTTCCACCTCCAGGGGCGTGTTCTTCTGAACTTTTAATAACCTTTAAACTACCATCTGATTGGAGGTCACAGGCCTTTGGGTAAGTTGTCTCTAATGGGCTCATTTTCTCCCTTCCTCGTGGTGACATTTCAGGTCTTCACATGTCCGTCACCGCGCCCCTACCCCATGCTGACCGTAGCTGTCTCTTCCAACAACAGAGGCGCAGCACCCACTGAGAAAAAGCATTTGGAGCTTCTGAAATTCAATCTCACTGTTAAGTGCTTGGATGTCATCCTCACTGGTTATTGAATTATTTACATTGCAGTGAATTTGTTTTCTTGCTTTTGCTATCTAGAAAATAGGCTTTTGGATTTGATTTTCACAAAAAGCGGGGGTTAAGTTAATTAATTCTGTCGAGGACGAGGACGATCCACCACAAAAAAATCATTCCTGTGTTTTATTTACCGAAAAAGGTACATTTGAGTAAATAGTCACAGACAAAAAGAAAAAGTGACAGCAGAGAGAGACTGAGTGCTGAATAGACGGTAGGACAAATGAGTCATATCACCCACAAGTTAGTGAAGTAGCAGCCCACACGTCAGTGAAGACATGTTTTGTCCATGACAGTAATTAGTTGGAGAATAAGCTGTGTGTCTGACAGGATATCCACCCACATCTGATTAGCGTGGCTTGCAGGTAAAATAGTTTCTTTCAGAGGTTTTCTCCTTGGATGCGTACAGGCTCTGTATTAGTACACCAGTATAGTGTTATTTTTAAAAGAGTCTTACTGCTGAATACAGTTGAACTGTCAATAAGCTTGGTAGTGGAGTGACTAAATACATTTTTTGTCCACCCTGTCATTTCCAGGGACTGAAAGCCACCCGTCTCACATAGCATGTGTTAGAGACTATCATTTGTCGGTGGCCATTTGCCATCTCTTGTTGTCCAATTGTGTACCTGGCAGGCAGCAACAGGACTGAGCCGTGCCAAGAGGAGGCGTTTGGCCAGACACGTCCTTGACTGAGAGCAATAATGCAGCACATATGGTGATAGAAAGGATGGGAGTCATTGATGGCTGAAGAAGCTGTCTTTCTTTGGTCTGGATGTATCACTTGGCTCTGATCAAACCAAAATCTGTGTCTACGTTTGTGAAAGCCCCAATCAGAGAACAGACCAGAGCTAATTCATTGGCCTGAAGCAATCTACCAAGAAAGACAGAGGGAACATGAAAGCAGCTTTCCCGCTCACTCCACTTCTATTGCAAAATACTTTCTTACATCTCACCCTGAGTCTCACGCTGTCCTCTTTGTTTCTCGTTTTTCATTTTTGTGCCATTGCTTTAACTTTCATTTATATTTCTTTTTATAGGCAAATACCGTATTGGGCACAGACTGTGGACTTCTGACCAATTATCTGCCTGGACTTGCTCTAAATTTTGGTATCTATCGCCTGTCCAATTAGTGGGCAAGAACAGAGTGAAATGGAAAAGGAGAAAAAGGCTCAAATGGGTGTAGTAATGAGTGGTGGCTGGCAGAGAAAAAAACAGTTTCACGACTACGTGAGCATTTAAACTGTGTTAAATACTTAGGTTTTCTTTAAGGAGTTGTACCTCTTTTAATTAGATACCGCAGTTGTGATGGTTTTAAATCATTTTTTAATTCATAATGTGCCTTATTGTTATTAGACGGTCACAAAATATATTCAACAAATCAACCATTACCATGCTTACATGAAGTGAGTCGAATGTATTGGTAACAGAACTGTGCCCTTAGTCACAAAGCTGCAGACAGATGCAGGATTTTGAACCACATCAAATCTCGTATTGTATGCTAATAGTGATGCTGCTGTTTCACACTGTGGCTTTGCCCAAATCTTATCAAAAACTCAGTTGGCAGCAACCCAGCATAGAAATGAGCTCTAACAGGTTGGCACAGGACAGCGGTCACTCATAAACCACAAAGCCCCTTAGGAAAGCAGTCACTCACCGGTGAGCTCGGCATTATACAGAATCCTTACCAATTCCCTTTACATCTACATCCTGAGCTGTGATCCTCTCTATAGATTACGTAATTGTCAGTTTATTCATTCTTCTTTGTGCCATGTTGCTCCACGTACAGTTTCTGGTTAGTTTTGATTTGGGAAAAGACTGCTGTGTCGTTGTGACTCTGTGGCAGGTGTTAATATCCTTAGGTTCAGACCGCTGTGAGTACACCAGGGGGAAATTTCCAGATTCACTCCAACTGTACGGTCAAACTTTATGTTTCTTATAAGTGATGGAACTGATAAACTCAGAACAAAACAAAACAGTCATAGGGTAAGATAGGCCCGTACTGTAGCCTATGCTCAGTCAATTGGCGGCCAATGGGCCATGACTGGCCCATGAGTGAACTCTGAGTGGCCCAACACAAATAATTCTGATATACTGGTATGACAAAAAACTACATATAGTGTCTCGAAGTATCAAACAAGTGAGCCATTGCTTCCTTCTCGTCTTTGTTGAGTTACACATGTGCAGTAGCAATCAGGCAAGATGTTCGGATTGATGTAGCAGTGTTGGAGGTGCTTCTTGTTCATTCCTATGAAAGTTGCTCAGTCACATGTATAGCCAAAAAAGTTCAACTGCTGCATATGAAATTAAACAAATGATCGGCACTGTGTGGCTCATAAAGCAGGCGCACTAGAGACTTCCACCAGTTGAGCCAGCTACTTCCAGTTTCGCTTTCTACTAACTTAATTGGGGAGCTCTTTTTAGACTTTCCAAATGTTATCTGATCAAATGGATCAAATTATAGCTAATGGTGAAACGAGTCATTGTGACCCTCAAAAAGTGAGGGACACCGCCAATCATATCTTTCACTAATAAACATTTTGTAATGTGAAGAAGTCCCAACCATGCTTAGTACTAGGGCATTAACAGAAAAGTTGATTTGTCAATGTGTTGACGTCAGTGGCACAAGTCGACACCCCCCGGGAGGAGTCGACAAGTCGTGTGTTTTTTCCCTCTCTCTCTCTCTGTGTGTGCTTGTGTACGGAATGCAATCGCTGCCTCTGATTGGCTTCCGCTGATACTTTATCCTTGACTAAGTGAACATACTCGGGCGTACTATAAGCGGAGCGGACTCGCACTTCCGCGTTGTAGTTTCCTGTAAAAATGTCCGTGAAAAATCCCCGCAATGTGAAAAATACATGCCGAGTAGTCACTGGTGCGCGGAGCGGAGTCCACGCGGTCATAAAATCTGAGCTTTGCGCGCACAGGGCTTGCAGACATCCGCTTTGAGTCCGCGCGGACCTCCGCAGAGTCCGTTCCGCGTACGTTCCGCCCGAGTATGTTCGGGCCTTGACAGACACACATCACATGTGTGGAGATACTTCACTTTCCTCCGCCGTGTCAATGTGATGACGTCATCAAATGACTTGTCGACTCGACTTAGACTTTATTGACAGATAAGTCGACCTGAAAAAAATCAAAGACGTTAATGCCCTACTTAGTACTTTGATAAAACACCTTGGGTGTGATTGAATAGTCAAAAAATATGTTGTGTCATTTCCTGTACACTTTTGCTTGACCTCGATGGAAAACATCATGTGATGCATTTTGTGATGTGCCTGGGTCAGATATGTGACCCATTTGTTCTCTATTTCCAAAATAAAACAATAAACCACTATTATTTACTGCATTTATTTGCATTATTTTTTAACTGTCATTACCAAAAGCTATAAATAGATTTTGAATAGGCTGCTGAATATGTCTGGCCCATCTACATTCCCTGTTTTAAAATCCAGCCCAACTGAATTTGTAATTTAACAGCCCTGCTCTAGCCCACTGCTCTATGTAGCTTTTCCCTCACTGTTGTCTAACACACACACACACACACACACACACACACGCGGCTATCTCCCCTATCTCCACATCAAGCTGTATTCCAAATTACAGAGGCCCGAATCTAACACTGGTAATATCAAAACAGCAGCGAGGCGGTGGAGACACATCACAGAATGTAAATGCTACTGAGAGAAGATCAACAATAAGCATGAGACTGAAGATTGCTGCTTGGACAGCTCAAGTGGTATTTTTAATTGAATAACTAACAATTGGAGTGTCATAACAAGAATGGAATTTGAAGTTGTGGGTGATGAAGGCCACTTTAAACATTTATAACAAATTGCAAATGTGTGACTTGGGAAATCAGGGTGTGATACATTATGCAGAGCATCAATAGACTAAACTGACAATGTTCCTTTTATAAACAAAGAGGCCTGTTTTTTTTATTGAGTCTAGCACTATACTCCCTATTTAACGTCACTATAAATTTTAAGCACATGTCATGGTGCAGTAATGCAAACCTACCTGACAGATCAATTAATAAGCTTATAGATTAATGTAACTGATGGTGGATGTCAAAAAGAATGAGTTACTAACACAGGGTGTTAAGGAAAATGTAAACAGCTGGTTTCTACTCATAGAACAGTCGTCTTAAATACTAAAAATAAAATATTAGAATTTTCTGAAAAGGACCGGGAGCTCAGTTTTCCCCTTCACACAGTTCCCACGGGATCAGAGATCTGTCGCACGAAAATGCGACACAAAAAGAATCTGCCTGAGTCGTATTTCTGTTAAAGACCTCTGTGCACCTTCCTTTCATACACTCTTGTCTGTCATCTCCACTTTCCTCCCGTCCTTTTATTTCCATTTTATGTCCTCTCTCCCTCCTGAAATCACTGGATCGCGTAGCTGATATCCTCCCAGCAGCCCTGTTATCAGGACACTTTCAATAGTGTGGTTGAAAATAGAAAGAAGTGGTTGGCAGGTTGCCTTGCTGTTGTCACCTTTGGGTTATAGATAAAAAAAAATCCTACAGCAGCCCATGTGACCATCCAAATGAAAGTGCAAGACTTTGAGCACTTTATTTAACTGACTTTATTTCTGATTAATGCGGAAGTTAACAGTTCCCGTTCTGAGTTGAGCCAATGTTTAACCGAAAGACTGAGACTCCTACACAAGTAGAGTGCTCCTTCACCTCTGATGAAACCGCTGGAGGAGACACAAAATCAATTTTTCAAGCTATTTGCAAGATATATTTTTTGTTTGTTTAGTGAGACTACTACCTTTTAGGACCAAAGTCATAATGACGTAAGTTTGTTAGCTGGAGGCAAAACACGACTCAACACCACAGAGCTGTAGGCTACACACAAGTCTTAAAATGTTGTCTTGTTTTGTTATTTGGTGCTAGAACAGGAGTCATGGCTTAAAACTTAAATTTGAACCCATACCAGCCGCTGGTCAACGAAAACAAAGGCACCTAGGGTTAAATGTGATTAGACGAAAGGACTAGACAAAGGTGATCATCAAAAATGTTCACGTATGCAGCGCACACTTCATATCAGGTTAGGGGAAAATGTTTCCTGTTGTAGGGATGAATAACGTTATGTGCATTAAGGGTTATTATGTCCACCTCATCAGAAATCAGTCCCTCCAGGATCTCGCAGCAAAAACCCCTTGAATTTGTGGCCAATTTTGTAAAAAACTGTGATAAAAATTGTGGAATTTTTATGTGATTTTTTGCAGGAAATTGTGGCAAATGAGAAAAAAAAATGTGATTTTTTTTAAACTACTACCTCCAAAAAAAAGTCATGTAATCACTTGCTATAATAATCATACTGAATATTACAAAAAAGCTGCAAATGTTTTTTTTTATAGTTCTCTTCTTTAGTTTTATTTAATTAGTTTCAAAACATGGACTCCAATAATTTTGCAAAAAATCCTTAGTGAATATTGTAGCTCTCAAACATGACAATGTGACTGTAAAACAACCTGTAAGCTACATCTTCTGTAAACATAACATTTTAATAAATTCAACACATATTATATGCATTTAAACAGTGCAAATTATTAGAGGAATATTGGATTTCTCTGTAACGCTAGCTTTGTAGTGCATTTGCTAACGTTAGCTTCGATAGCAAAACAAACTGGAGGAAACCATCTAGGTGGCGTCCTCCTTTGTAAAATTGCCGTAGTCATCAACCACAAAGCCGACCATCCCACATTCAGCAATCCTATCAAATCATCCATCCACTGAGTGAGAGCATACAGGTCGGCCAGTCTGGTCCCGTTGGTCAGTGTTTACTTATTCAAGTAACACTCATGGTTACAGAGAGTGAGTGACCTGACATGACCTGACTCACTAACTGAGTCAGGCCTGATTAATTGTGACTGATCTTTATTATGTTACTTTTAATCTTTTCCTGTAAAAGATAAAATGAAAAATGAAATGAAAAAAAAAAAAATTGTGCGTTCATAAATTCAGTCTGATGCTCCACACTAAAATGAGTGCCCTGTTGGTCGAAAAAACTGAGCTTTCTATTTCTATATAAATTACTGCGGTCCTCACCAGAGAAAGTAAAATGGAAAGCCAAAACTGGTTTCACATTGTACTGGGGCAAGCGTGGTCCGCTTGGCATTGGTTTCTATATTTCTGTTTTTTTGGCACTGTGTCCACGATTTTCCTAGCTTCCTCTCGGATGCATACTGCTATGTCATCATTACCTTTTTGTAAGCTCTCGACCAGGCCTCTGTGCTGTTTTTTTTTTTGGCTACACGCTCATAAAAGTTCTGAACACAATAAAATAAGAAAATACAGGCAGAGGAGAGAGTCTGCAGAAAAATACACCGCCACACTTCTGGTGGGTTATAGGTGATGATTGAGAGGGATTACTATTACTATAGGGATTATTATTAAGTCTAAATATAGGCTTTTTAGGATTTGCTGCATAGTAAAAATTGTATTTAAAATATCTTGTAATCACATGATGTAATGTCACTGTTGGAACTGAAGACAAGTGATAAATGTAATAACTCCAAAGAGTGAGCATACTGTATGCATTGTTTTAGGTTATTCTAAAATATTCACTCTGCTTCTCTATCTTTCTTATTTTTTTGTTTATGGTCTTTCTGCACTTATATGACTGCACCTTTGCCTTCTAAGTTTGTGATCACACACTACAGGCTGCTAAACTTTTTCTTCATCTGTGCGTTCCTCTCAGCCCGGAGCTCTACATGACATCAGTGCGGATGCAGGCCCTGTAAAAGTGTCTGTGCTGTCTGAGAGGATGTCACTGACTCATCATTGTCAGGGTACTTTTCCCTTTCTGAAAAATAAGGTTGTATCTTGCACCTTCCACTGCACATACTGAGTTATTGTCTTCTCAAGTGTTGTCATAACTTAAGGACTTTTGAATTCTATACAGATCCATTTTGAATATTCATAGCGGAAATTAATGGAATTTTTGGATCCTGTTTGCCCTCTTCCTGTTCTTCAAACTGGTGAATTAATTTCAAGTATGCACTGCTGAATTTTAAGCACTGTGTTTCAGCAACACTTAAACATTAACACATTTTATGTAGCCTCTCATTTTCAGTTTAATTCAAAAGATGTGCTAATGGTCTGACACACAAATTATATACATTACCAAAGCTGAGAAAATGAAAAATATTAACTACAGAAGAGATCAGTTATGTGAAATATAATTCATTCAGCATTTCTCCCATTCGAGTAACAACTTCCAGCTCATTATGCAGATAAAATTGCTAATTCATTCTTCTCACTACATAAATATTACATTTTGGAATAAGGTATATTGGCACACTCAGGGTATATTTTCTTCACTTTTTCAAAGTAAAGCACTCACAATGTTGTGGGTAGTGAAATTCTGTCTCTTTGCCTTTGTGGTGAGAAAGATTAACAGTCTGGCAGGTCTGCATGTGTCAGCACTGTGAATATTTAGTGGTGAAACCTTGTTAGAGAGACGGTGGGAAACCATGATTGCCAACAATGATAACACACTGTCATCAGCAAAAAAAGTCACAGGTTTAATAACATGTTTGTGTCATGCAGTGTGAAAACTACAATAGATTTCTGTTGATGCTCTAAAGAGAAGGGAGACAGAGCTGGTTGTCCTGGATCCCTATCTCATGCCATGACATTGGTTGAAGGAGCTAGTGCTTTTGTTTCTAGCTGTCATTTCATCATGATCATATCATTTCATTCAGTGTACATCTTTGACAGAATTTCAGAGGAAGTCTATAGCCTGGCATTGCCAGAGCAATTGGCATATGCAAACTAATCTGGAACCTCTCTGTTTATTTTCAGTTTAGATCAAATTTCCTCTGGATGCAACTGGATAGACCTAAACCAATCAGAGCAACTAAATAAATGACGTAGTGCTGAGCAACTGACAAATGTAAATGGACTATAGAGTGCAGAGATGAGCTCTGATGGTGTAGCATCAATATGTCTGTGATCGAGTGTTGCTGTTTTTGCCATCAGAATGTTAAAACAGCACTTCAACAGAAAGTTCCACATCAGCTGCAGCCATCGTGGTTGTTTTCAGAAATGCCTCAACGGTGCTCCTCTTCACTAAGCTTTACTAAGTCCACCATAGTGTCCCCAGAGCAAGGGTGCACAAGCCAAAAAAGACGTCATCACATAATTTGTGTTAAATGTAAAGGCTCCGGAAGTTGTAAATCACACCCACCTCATATCAGATAAACATTGTGATTGGACTGAAGCAGGACCAGAGGCGTCCGTCGGGGCAAATAAATCATGAGCTTGCAGATTCGTCTGATTCCCAAGATAGAACGACTCAAGGTTGAAACTCATTCCTCGAGTCTGGGATGACTATAAAGAGACTACAGTATACAGTATGTTTTTTTGCCAATTTTAAAGCTTAAAGTTATCATTATTCAATTGCTGTAATGATAGGGATACTTTGGCGGTTTGCAACCAGCTTTTTGTCCTAACAGTGTGGGAAGTATGTGTAAATAAACTAAAGTAAGCTTCTTTGAAAATTCTCAGTCATCCAGGTCATGGTTATCCTAAGTGCTATTTTGTAGGCAACTGGACTTGCTTGAGTTTCTTGAAGATATTTCACCTCTCATCCAAGAAGTGTCAAACTATAGATTGTACCTCTGCCATTTAGTAACCCCACCACCACCCGACACAAGAAAGATACCTGCCTCTCTCTTTCTCTCTCTCAAAGCAGACCAAAGTCAGATCAAACTATAAAACCATGCAGTGCTGATCAAATATAAACCAAGATTATGTTACTGTATTGCCTATTTCCTACCTACACTGTCCTCAGACACAAAATTTAGTGCACTGTTTGGCTGTGATATGAGAATTTGTGAAGAGGAAATGGGTGCCATGCTGTTTCAAACAGGGGCTGAAAAAACTGAGATCTAAATATAAAACTAGCCAATGCCGATCAAATAAGAGCAAAGATTCTGTTACTGTGTTGCCTATATTTCACCTAAAATGTTTACAGAAACTTATTGTAGCTTACTGTTTAACTGTAATTCAAGACACAGCCATATTGTTCCCTGTGACAAAATGGCCAAGCTTGCATTATGTCATCCACCAGTATGAACATTGATTTTGTTTTCCGTCTTGCACAAAAGCAAATGCCACAGTCCTTTTTCTCAGTTTTTTCTGGTCATATGGCACCAATTTCAAAAGTATTTTCATTTTTCTACTGCACAGACAGCTGGGTTTTATAAAAAAAAAAGACCATATTTCCAGCAGTAAAATACCTCTCAAAGTCATGTTTTCTTCCAACTAAATGTGTTCCAAATGTCAAAATATTATAATAGCTGTCTAAAGACAAACAAAACAACACGTTAGACTGTTCACACATTGCATTGGTGATGGAGGCATTCATAATGACGAACAAAATTCCCTATCACAGTAAAGTAGGTTTTCTTTTTCCCCTGGCCTAAATGTTTCTAACTATTGTACCCTGATGGAAAATAATGGTAGAATGCGGGCGAGAGAAAATGTGAGGCAAGCTCGTGTAATCAATACTGCAGCGCTGAGAACTCCGTTTGCTGCATTTTTATCATTCATGGTGTCAACATCATCATCAACAACACGCTAGAAAACGGCGTGGGTGAAAGGGATAGATGAGAGGGAAGGATAATATGTCTTTCAGTCCAGCAGACAGCAGCCTGCCAAACTGTGATCACCATCTCTTTTTCTCTTGGGGGTCAATTCAAAGCTTTTCCCTTCAGATACTAAAATTCGTTATTTTGGTTCAGATTCGCCACCCAACTGCCACATCTATAGAGACCTACCCTGGAGCGAATACTGACACCTTTCCCAGGTGTCTTGGCTGAACAATAAGCTTATTGGAGAGTATAGAGTACCATTTCTTTCTGTGTGCCAATTGTTTCCCGCTCACAGGTTATGGAGAACGCTGTGAGCCTTTTTCTGATCTGTCACACACTAAATCATGGCGGATCAACATAGATTGAAATCATTTTCTTTTATACCACATTCACTCCGAGCAATTTAAGAAGAATATCCATGTCACTGCCTTGGAAAATATGTGCAAATTTAATGCAACTGTTAAAAAATGAATCTGATATCTTCTTAGAATCAGCAGAAGTGATGGAATATTTATTTAGTTGAGTTTTTTTTGTCAGGTTGTATTCATATTTAGTGTGACTGTTCACAAGCTAAGCCCTGTAGGCTTTCTGAATACATTAGCGATTACTATCTGATATTATTATCATGAAATACAAGTCCTTTATCTCTCTGCTCTCCAGATAAAATTGAGCAACTTTAAATTTTGCTTTTTTTTTCTCCCAAGTTGTTAAAAAATACAGGCAGGCAAGCCCTCCCTCTGCTGATTTTCCTCTTGTATCCAACTGTGTCACACAAGAAAATCAAATCTGACAAGTAGAGAACATTTGAAAATAGCATTTAAACAATCAGCCCTGTTGCTTCATGACATCATCAGGAGCTTGGTGTTGTTTGACAATGCCAGTCGGCTACTTTTCCACTTTGTTGTGGCAGAAATGTTCAATGTCTGATCACTCAAAGAAAATTTTAAATCCTAGAATTAAATCACTTCAAACACACTGATTGAAAAAGAGCACACAGTAACATATTCTCTCCCCCTCGATCGGATTCGCTGAGGGAATCAGTGTGTAACGCCCCCAGGGTTTATACATCCATATAGCTTTGAAGAATTTGTTTACTCTCAAGATCAAATAATGTTTTTGACCCTGACTTATTTTCTTTTGTACCAGACCAAGTTTTCTATTTCATAGTTCATCCCTAAGGGGGTCGGTAAGCTTGACCAGCCTACAGGGTCCTTATCTATATGAGCAAGGGCATGCTGAGCTCCACGGCCACAATCCAGGACCCCTGTGGCTGTTTGGACTGCAGGGTGCACCCCAAAGTCTACTGGCAGCAGCGGCGGGATTTTCTCTGCAAATAAGAAAGTGGAAAAAAACATAATGGCAAAGAGATTCACGATTCCTGACCCACTGCAACCAATGACCTCCAGCTCATTCTCCAGACTTTACCTGCAACTACTCCGAAGAGACACGGCATTATCTGCAAACTTCAAGTCTGTGAGGTCTCAACAAAACGGACTTATTTCTTGTCACTTGTGTGACCCTGGTGCCATGGATGGATTACTGAACAGGCCTACCGGGCACAGGCCCAGGGCCCTGTGGGATAAACATCTTTTCTCAGGGCCAGGTGCAGTAGATCTTTCACCCACACTGGTTACTTTTCCAATAAAGACAATGCAGTCCATCAGAGTTCAGAGTGAAACAGGTTTACTGTGAGTCTTCTAAGGTTGCACACAGAAACTGAGCTAGTCCCAGGAGCAGACCAGGGGCTTATATATGCTCAACATTAGATACAGAAATTGAGATGGACGGAGCCTTCTGTTGGTACTCTTCATCTGTATTTGTGTACATTTTCTGAAAGCTTAAGGATACAGATGAGGCAGGGCAGTACCACCGGAGATAGTGGAGGTAGTGAGGCATAGTTCAGGTGAGATACAACAACAGGAGATGCTGAAGAAATTTAAATAATGGCAGAGCAAAACAAATCGGTAACATAGTGAAAAGGAATTCTCACTCCACATGTCGGGATGTATGTATATAATGGACGAACAGACAACAATGCTGCCTCTGTTTAAAGCTACAATTTAACAGCGTCCTCCACCGTTGCCTCATTTGTTGTTGTGTGAAACTTTTGACTCTGCCCTCTAGTGCTACCTATTGGATGAATGTCTGTCAACACAATGGACACATGAAAGTATGAGGGCAGTGACAATTACAAGGTTTGAAATGGATTTACCTATTTTCATACATAANCCGGAGAAGAAGCCGAGTTAGTGACATCCAGAATGGCCGAGTTAGCAAGATGCAGTAATAGAATACGAGAGAGAGAGAGAGAGAGAAGGAGAAAAGAAGAGAAGGTATTACATTCACTTTTATTGCCCCGCCCGCTGTGGGACTTTGCTGGCCGAGCTGTCCTGCCACCATCTGATCACTACTCATTTACTTTCAACACTGTTTCTTGAACTCAGCACACACTCTAGGTATCAACCCGTTCCTGACATGATTGTTGTGATCTTTCTGCGTATAGTGACATTGCCTGTATACATTTTGCAGTTACACACACTAACTTGTGTACAGGCTGCAAAGGCATATACAATTGTCTTTAGCTTTTCATCCAGGGTTAGGAAAAAATATGTGATTATCCATGATTATTGGTTTATTAATTCTGACTACACAATTTATCAATACACTGAGTTAAGTAAAAAATGAGTCAATATTACCCACAGGCCCAATGTGTCAGGGCCCAACTGGCCTTCACCTGCAAGATATCACCTAAAGAAAAATGTACTGAACTAAAAGGGACTCAAAATACAAAACAACCACAAAGGGACGCCAAACTCAAATGACCACAAAGAGATGCAAAAAAACTACAAAGAGACTCAAAATGACCACAAAGACGCAAAACAACTACAAAGGGACCCAAAACATCCACAAAGACGCAAAACAACTACAAAGGGACTCAAAATAACTACAAAGAGATGCAAATCAACTACAAAGGGATTCAAAATAACTACAAAGAGATGCAAATCAACTACAAAGGGATTCAAAATGACCACGATGAGACACAAAGCATGTACTAAGGGACTCAAAATGATCACAAATACACACAAAACAACTACAAAGAGATTTAAAATGACCACAAAGACGCAAAACAACTACAAAGAGACTCAAAATGACTACAAAGAGATGCAAATCAACTACAAAGGGACTCAAAATGACTACAAAGAGATGCAAAACAACTACAAAGGGACTCAAAATGGCCACAAAGATGCAAAACAACTACAAACGGACTCAAAATGACCACAAAGAGACACAAAACAACTACAAAGGGACTCAAAATGACCACGACGAGACACAAAACATGTACTAAGGGACTCAAAATGACCACAAAGACACGCAAAACAACTACAAAGAGACTCAAAATGACTACAAAGAGATGCATATCAACTACAAAGAGACGCAAAACAACAAAAGGCGCTAAACAACTCGTCTGTGTGTCCTCCTTAAGTAGGAGAGGTGGTGGGGCCTTTTACAGGTCTGTGTCCCATAATCTGCCCATGTATGGTGCTAATGAATATGTTCACCCTTTATGTGACAAACTAAGGCTTAGTTTTATGACCTTTACGGACAAAATTTGGATTGCTTTGCCTCTTTGCCTGTGCCTCTAACACTGGATAGAGAGACAGTAGATTAAGCTGATGTTTTATTAACATGCAACACATGGTTAGAGTCAGAATGTACTACTGTAGTGCAGCATAGTAAAATATGAGGCTGTGTAATACAAGCTTTTTGAAACCTCCAACTTTGTTCTATTTATTCATATTATAATTTGGTAAATTTATTTCTCGCAGACACCTACACTGGATTTTGTAAAATCAAATATCATCCGACTTTGAGGATTGTTTTCTTGCATAAAGCGTGAGCAGAGCTATTTCATGTTCCCAGTCTTATTGTCAGTGATGAGTTGTTTTATACTCAATCATCCATTTCCAATTTCCAATCATCCATGTATTTTCAGGCTAATCATCAAGAGTTTCTGTAGACTGCACCTGCGAAATTTATAAGCCCTCAGCAAACTCTGGATATGAATTACAAGTGGATTTCTTTGCATTCTAGGTCTGACACTGTGAGTGGTGCCTGCTGTGTATTTTAAAACTGTAGCCAGAGTAAGCAGAGTATTTATCCCTGACACTTGATTGGCAAATTAGTATCAACAAATTATGATACACTGCGTAAGTACAAAAATAGGACACCCGATTCTGTGCACATAGTCAAATTAGTTTCAGAGGCAGTTCTCAAATATTTACTCTCGGTGAATAAATAGATTTTAGGTCTTGATTCTAATCAGAATGCAGCGACTAATGCCGGTGTAATAATGCAAGGGAACATTTACCCGACAAAACAAGATAAGCACAATTATGTGGTATCTTACAATACACATTGTGGCTATTTGTATTCAAATCAATGCACAAATCATTGTCGTCCCTCATAGAAATTATTTGCCTGGTCCTTGCAAAAAGTGACCAGATGTCCCCTAATAACTGTCCAATAAGAAATAAGAATACCCATTTTAGCTTGCAGTCTTACAGAACATTAAAATGTTGCTTAATCATTAATAATCAATACTGGTCTTCTCAAATATGTGTTTAGCTTGCGTCAGGTTCTATTTGTGGCCACTTTAACCAATCCCTAAACTTTTATTTTGACCTACAGCTTTAGAAAAGACAGTTTTTACCCACCAATAATATGTACAATATATACTGCAGCAGAGACAGCGCCCTTCACACGGCTTTTAAAATCTGTTGCGAAAGATTGATTTTAGTTCTGTTAACCCTGGGTACAACATTTTACACCATCTATCATGCAATGTTAATGGACTGCCTTCAGCAATGAGTTGGTGTGGATGGCTCAGCACCGAGCTAGATGAGTTTGTTTATGTCAAACGTAACATTTTCAGTGAAAGTAGGCAGTATCTCACCTCCCTCGGCACACAGTCATGATGCTTCCTTTTTGCATCAGCAAAAGAGGTCGCACTGCTCTCATAAGCTGTATCCCACAAGACATTATGTCCACTAAAAATGTGTGACCCAGAAGTCCATTTGCCTTGATGACCTGATGATCCCTGTTGGATGCTGGATCTGAAAGCAGTTATGAAATGCATCTGTTTATGTGTCCATGCTGGTGAAGGTGTGTCTTTTAGCACAATGTGGAAGCTGTACCTTGCAGTGAATTATGAGGGCGAATATTGAAGAGCAGGTAGAGAAAGTAGCGGAGTCCTGACTTTGGCAAATATATCTAGGAGCAACTTTTTTTAAAGGTTAGACATATCTCATTGCAGATAAATCTAAATTTAAGTCATGTTTATTCAGTCTCCTCACATCTAGAAAAGGTCATCCATGCTGTTGGTGGATCTGGTTAGATAAGCTCAGTCATCCAATGGGGACTAAAGATTGCATCAGCTATTTTTAAATTTTAATGTTGAGTCTCCAATTTTTCATCTCTTATTGGTTCTTTTTATTTTCTTATTGTCATATTAAAAGCTTTGCGTCCAAAACTGATACAGGAAGGGCACCTAGCATACCATATTTTATCATGACGGGCCACTGGCCAAGCTTCGGTCTGATGAGTTGGAAGTGAGAATGTGTTCAAAATTAGCACGGAGGAATCAAACACCAGCTGTGGATCTGTCTTCCGAGCTAGCATCCTGCTTGCTATTTTACCAGCGCTGGACTTCTGCACCTGCTTCAGTTTCCAATGCGATATAACAAACTGCAATATCCTTTGTTTCCCCGAAACATGGTGAATACCGGACAGCATTCAACCAGGTGACTCTTTTCTACAGCCCAGTTCAGACCAATGATTCGTAACGAGACAAAACCATTTTAGAATGTTGCAGAGAAAAGTTGCAGCGGTGTGAACTGGTCGTCCGAGCTCGACTCAAGCTGGGTGATGGTGTCACCTCGAACTCCGCTGGTCAAATCGCCAGGCTGGTTTTTAGAACGTGTAGTTCTAAAGGCTCTGAAGGTTTGGAACAGATGACCAGTAAGGGGCCCAGGGTTAAAAAACATATATGGTCAGGGTCAAAGAAAAGGTATTTATGGCTCAGGGTTAAAGTAGGTGAAGTCCAACTAGGGTCACCCTTGGTTGTTTGTTTGACTTTGTCTCACATTTCACAGAAACAGCGAGTCTATATAATGGGAGTGATTTGGGGTTGCTTTTCAGAGTAGTTCACATTGGCTGAAGAACCTCTCCAAGCATTCTAGATGCTTGATAGATGCTGTACTTCTTGTAATAAACCTTTTCTTTATGCAAGCAAGACGGTGTCATCTGGAGTCTTCTTCATCACCTTCACATCATCGCTATTTAATAAACAACAAACGTAAAGCATGTCACCTGTTTCAACAGCCAGTCGGCTTGTAGTGTCCGCTGGTCAAGTCAAAATGACCCCAAATGGTGTGTTCACTTGCTACAGCAGGTTCTCCGTCCCCACCAAGCCCTCTATTTCCATCCTCATGATGTGCCGATGTCAGATGGTGGGTTGCTGCTGCTGCTCGCTGTATGTGCTTATGCTCCCCCGCACAGTTTTTCGTCCTTTCATCACTACTACAAATGCAACTGAAGCCAGTCTCTCTCTATCACTATCCTCATTCATATTTTAAGATGCAACAAATTATATTCAGACACAAAATAAGCCTGAAAAGCTGGAAATCAGAACGGAAGTACAGAGAGTTGTTGCATAGAGATGACACACCATCTCATCTGGTTGCATTGGTGTGAACTGGTAGGTTTTTAGAACGTTGCGGAATGGTGCATTGCAAGTAGTTGCCTGTTTCACCTCATCTTATCGCCAATCTTTGGTCTGAACTGGGCTTAACAGAGCAGAGAACTTGAGAACAGGAAGACGCATGTGCTATATGGCGAATAAGGACTGTAACAATGGGAACGTGAGGTGCTGGGGAATAAACATTCTGGATCACTACTATACAATGTTCAGAAGTGTCTGCAGAGTGGGTCACTACCTGTGTTCGGGAGGAGCAAACATGTGGCCATCTTGTTGAGGTTAAGATATGTTAACGAACAATGGCGCATGGTGCCAACCAGAGTCTGGGGCATGCTCCAGGACACAACCGTCAACGTCACCAGTGCCATTAATGAATTTACTGAGACTGTGGAGGATTTAAATTATAAAACAACAGAAGCAACTGTACCCAAAGCTTCAATTAAATCACTCCACAACCAGAAACCATGGACGACCAGAACCGTCTGGAAAGATGGACAATTCTAAAGGGCAAAAGGGATTAAATTGCAATGCACAAGTTGAAGCAGCTGATGGGATCACATGTCATTGGAGTTGTCCCTATTATGACTTCATGTGAAAAATAAATGATTGATTAATTGATCTTAAGTATAATTTTTGAATATAAGAAATGTGGAAAAGCAGAGATTGGAATATGATGCAATGCAGCGGAGCTCAGACTTTCTGGAGGAAATAAAATTCTTTCTCTGAGAGAACTCTTTGCTATGCTCTGCCTGTGCACCTCATATGGAAATGCATAGCTGTGACGACTGACAATTCATTGGAAAATTCACTCACACTAAAAATAAAGTTCAAAGCCTCCCTAATATAAACCTCCTCCCTACCTCCTTGTTGCTGTGCTACTTACTTGATACCTGTCTTGTGAGCAATGACAGATGCTCGAAACCAATATCTCATGCGGATCAACATTTCTTAATATTGACACTACAGTATGGATACGCGACTTAGTCAATTAATGTCTCCAGGAATCCGTAAACAGTGTGCTTTCGTCAGTGCAGTTGGCTAAAATTCGCACTGTTATTGCGTATTTTGGGTGTGCTTAAGAACTTTGGGAGGGAGGTGTCAATCACTTACATTTTGGCGTTGTCTTACAGGTCTTTCAGGCTTATTGCGTGTCTGAATATATGTTTATTCACAGCAGTAGACCTTGTTCTGTGTACTTGTACAACCGAAGCCTCCTTTATACTCGATGGCTGCTTCTTTCTTTTCCTCTTTCATCTTCATCACATCCCCCTCCCTCTTTCCGTGCAGGTGTCCTTGATGATTTCCACTGCCCCTCCTCTTGTGCGACTCCTGGAGTCTTTGCTGCTTGTCTAACCAAGTAAATTATAGGCAAATTTAGAATGCTGGTTAGCATGGGAGTCAGGATCTGGGCTCCCTTAAACACCCAGTGCACATAATTCATCAAAATTAACATCAGTTATAACTCTGCAGTATCCTAACACTCCTAAATTGTTTGCTCTCTCCCACTGTCACACGCATATGCAAACACACACTTTGTCCCTACTCCAGTTTGGGAATAAAGATGACGTGATGTGAGGGACTTTGCTGGAGTTGCAAAGAAATTCATAAGTTATAGTCTGGCTTTGACATTATGAGTCTCACTCTTGTGAAATGTCAGATGAGCAACTGATGCCAGGCAGCCTCATACATCAATGTTTCAGTGTTTACTCTCCAGCTAAAACTTGAGGCTTTTACCTCAGATAAAAAGCAATACCTCATTATATTTAATGCTGTCTTTGAGCTATGAAGATGAGGCGTGGGAGTGACTTGCATTACGTGCCCATACTGAAGTGATAAGGTTGCAGAGGTGTGTCATTGTTTATTTTTCTTAATATTTCAGCATCATAACTTCCCTGGCTGTTGCCTGGCCGTGTAATGCTGATGTAATTTTCAATCAGCTGTGTCAATCTTCCTCCTTCCTCACACCATTAACATTTTTATTTGACATGCATATAGACCGATGCTTCTGTCATGTTGATGCAATCTGAGTCAAATTCTGAACACGCATATCCATTTCAAGCAGCACCTTAAAAAAACTGAAACTTTTTTTTTCCATGTTTAAAGCATGACAGATGAAATATTCATGCGTCAGACAGCATCTCACTTCAATCATCACAGTTTGTGATGGCATTTTTCAAAATACATTTTCCATTATGTTGTGTTCTGGATTGATTTTACCAGTCCACAGTATGGCATAAGGTATGAAAATGTCATCTAAAGTCTGTTCCCGTTAGCTTAGATTATAGAAACTATTATTTGGTTGTTAGCAATGGCGTCATATGGCTCCAGGGACAGCAGTGTCAGTATGTCGGTGCAGCAATTTGGTCCAGACTGAAATAGCTCAACAACTTTTGGATGGATTGCTATGACATTTGGTGCAGACATTCATGTCTTCCTCAGGATGAATTGTATTAACTTTGGTGATCCTTTTTTCAGCCAGCACCATCATCCCTAAAAACTAAAGATCCAGCTTTGGAACACAGCTTCTCTCAACAGGAAGTCATGTGGCTCGTTTCATGAGTTTATATAAAAGACAGTAGTTTTCAATTATATTGTATATCATATTGTTATTTTAATAATAACGTTTCTCTGTGACCTTTGACAAACAACCTTTCCCATTAGCCCAATACGTTCAGCAGCTTAACGTCTCGGCTCAATAACAGATTGTGTAAAATAATAGACACTAGTCCATACCCATTGGTGGCTTTTTCACCTTCTACCTATGCCAATCCTCAATGCCTATGTGCAGTTTCACATAGACTGACCACGTCAGTGGGTAGAAAAACGTGGGACAGACAGAATGACTGACTGACAGAATGACACACTGACAGTTTCCGTGATTATGTACAGCATACCATACCATGACTTAGTCATACCAACAATTAGAAAAAAAAAGAAACATTCTTTTTTTTCTGTTGTTATAGCGCCACCCAGTTGCCAATTAGAGTTAAATTTCTCCTGTCACCTTGAGGCGTCCCGTTCTACATATCTACCAAGTTTAGTCAAAATCGATATGGCGGTTAGCCCTAGATAAGAAATTAGCT
>NC_065514.1:16254955-16287215 GCF_006386435.1 Epinephelus moara | reverse complement strand
TTTATCACCGGAAGTTATGGATTCTAGAGGCAAATTTGTTCCTCATGAGGAGAGGCATCTCTGTACAAAGTTTCATGTCTGTATGACATACGGGGCATGAGATATGCCCATTCAACGTTTGCAATTTCAATCGGTTGCTATAGCGCCCCCCAGTTGGCAAACTGATGTAATATTGCTTTATTCGCATCCTCCCATGACCCTCTACCACTGTGGATTGACCAAGTCAGTGAGGAGAAAAACGTGTAACAGAGACACACACAGACACAACCACAGACAGAGTTTTTGTCATTATATAGTAAGATAAGATAGCCACAAGACCTTACCCATTAGTTTGTGGACTGTCATTTTGAAGCTTTGAGTTTTGCATTTTGGTCATTGCTATCTTGGAGTAAGAAGTGACCATATTTAGATGACAGGGTGGAGCTAACCCATAGATAGACTGTATAATAAAGATGAATGACATCACAGCTCTCCCAAAGTTCCCCAAAGCGAAATATTTTGATCGCTCCCTTGTGCTGGCTGCATTATGGGTCATAAACCCCACCTCCACCATGTCAGCAGGTGGGACATGGGCTAAACTGAAAGATCAAAGTACATGTCAAATAATTTTTGTATTAAGATGGCTTCCATCATCATCATCATCATCATCATCATCATAATTAGTCAGACAGGTGTACAGGTGGAAAGTCGATACTGTGGAGATCACTACTGCACAGACTTTGGCTCCAAATGATGTCACCAACGCAAGATAGCAATGGCCTATCTGGGACATTTTGCCTTTATTTTTGTACAGTGAGAGTAAGTAGGGATGCTGGAGTGAGGGAGCCCTTCTGTGTGGAGTCTGCATGTTCTCCCTGTGTCAGCGTGGGTTTTCTTAGGGTACTCCGGCTTCCTCCGACAGTCCAAAGACATGCAGGTTAATTGGTGACTCTAAATTGTCCGTAGGTGTGAATGTGAGTGTGAATGGTTGTCTGTCTCTATGTGTCAGCCCTGTGATAGTCTGGTGACCTGTCCAGGGTGTACCCTGCCTCTCGCCCAAAGTCAGCTGGGATATGCTCCAGCACCCTGCAACCTCCAAAAGGATAAGCGGATACAGAAAAAAAATTAAATGTACTGTACTTAATGGGAAAACTGAACTCCCAGCTCCTTGCAGAGTCTTTTAGTAAAATCAAACGCTAAACAAGACTTTTTAGGCAGCCAAAATGTTACAGTTATCTTTAATAAAGTGAAAATACACTGAAACAGTGACAGCTACAGCTATGGCTATATCTATGAATCTGGGATTACGCCATGGTTACATTACTCAACGGATGGCATCCACCAGTCACACCCGTACATAACCTGAAGCCTCAAAAAAAACTTAAAAGGGTAAGTAAAACTTCATCTCCATACTGTTGTCACAAACAGGGGAATACCTTGACCAAATCTGTTTTGTACCATGCTGTAAACATGTTTATTTCCACTGTAAAGTCAGGCATTTTAACATGGAGGTCTATGGCAATAAGAGCGCTCCTGGAGCCAGCCTCAAGTGGCCATTTGAGGAACTGCAGTTTTGGGCACTTCAGTATTGGCTTCATTTTTCAACCCTGGAGGTTGCTGTTTGGGCTCGACAGAGGAAGTGAGTACATGAGCGAGCTGAGGGGTTGTGGTTAGCTCAGGCATGTTTGTAATAACAGCAGGACAGAGAGAGAGATTGCATTGAGTTACACAGGCTGGTGGAACAGAGGCTAGCCCATTTGTGATGTAATGACTTTGGCTTTATATTGGAACATTTTAAATTTTGATCTAATGCTGGAGCGAGATGAAAGGTTAAGGGATCGCCAAAGTTATGCATCCCGAAGGGGGCATGAATGTCTGTACCAAATTTGAAGGCAAAAAAATAAAGATTACAAAAAGCTAAAACATTAAAGAGTGGCTGTGATATAACTTTCTAATATGCAGTGCTTTCCCTCTCTTCTTCTGTTTCTAAACTTTACTTTTTTATATATTTTCACCCTCAGTATGCACTGGAGAAGAGAAGAAATGAGAAGGAGAGACGAGAAGAGAAGAAAGGGGATGAAATGTAATTTGATCCTGAAAAGTTATGCTCATGTGGTCTTGCATCTTAGATAACAAGCCACTTTGACACCCTAGTAATGACTTTTATTTTATTTAACATTTTATGCTCCCTCACAAAATGTGCTTTTTAAAAAAAACACTTGCCACTTGCCAAACAAACAATCGCTCTATTTTCTGCATTCATTGGTTCTTACATAAGCAGACGGCCTCAATGTCCTGCCCTTCCTGTTTCATTTCACAGCTTTCTAATCCCACATGCAGTTAAGATGCTCCGACAAAGTGCTGCCGTCATAAAAACCTTTTTATTACAGTATGCAGCTTTTGATAGCGAACGTGGTTCCACATGAGCCTCCACAAACTAAAATTTCCTGAGAGGTAAAGGCAGCGTGTGCTCTCATACATGGTTTGATCTTTGACAGCCTTGTCAGATGTGAACCACTTTCACTCGAATGACAGTTAACCACTTCATGTCACTTCAGTCATAAGTGCCAAGAATATGATTTGTTTTATCAGGGTCCTCAAAAGGAGCAGGTCGAGTACATCTCTAAAATAACTTGATTCAGTCCTTCATAGCTCTCACAAGGAGAGTTGTGGAGAGTATTGTTGGTTCAGCAGGCTTCTTCAGCAAAGTGAATGAATCAAGGGTACTACAGCAGCAGGCCACTCTGAGACATTTACTGCGAGAGCTAAATTATGACCTTACTTTGTAAAAACATATCATCAAAAACAGAACCCTAATGCAGCCTCATTAGCCCAACAAGCCGTCTTTCATAGCCACTGATCAGAGGACTTTGATATTTATGTCCTCGTTAAGACATCCTCGCTGTGTAGATGATAGATATCTGGTAACTCTCTCTTCAGTAAGCTGCCCACTTCAGCTGCAGTTGCATATAAGAAAATATTCATTAAGTGAAAGCATGTTTTCAGAATTTTCTTCACTAATTCACATCAACTATCTGGCCAGTAACTGTCTATTGGAGATGTAGTGATCTAGTGTTGGACCACCCACCATCAACATCCTTAAGCCTGCCGCCTGTCAGCAGGATGAGGACAATGCTGAGCTTTTGATCCAGGTATTTACTGTATAGTAGGGCTACACAGCATGGGGAAAATAGCTTGATGGTATCAAACAAAATCATGTTGGAAACATTTAGGAAATACTTGCAGAGAGCAATGGTAAGTTACTAAAGATAGTCGCACAGTGGGTGCTCTCTTGTCAGTATGATACCTGATTTTACTTCCCAATCAACAGCTCTCACAAGCAAACACACAATGCATACACACTGTGTTGGCTTTAATTATCAGTACATTTTTCTTTATTGATTCAATTTATGCTTTGAAGGAGTTGTATTTGACATTCAGAGCACATCTATGATTTAGAGTCAACATGGAGGTGTCTGAGCTGATGGCTAGCAATGCTAACAACAGCAACAGTGCTGACAAAGCCAGTGGTGGTGGAGGGGATGGTGGGTGGTGTGACTTCTAGGCAAGATGGCTGCCAAGCTGCAGACCACACTCAGTACGTTTACATGCACAGCTTAATCGAGCTATGCTCAAAATTCGATGTTGGCGTCTAATCGGACTTCTGTCCTTGTCCCAGTTTACAAGCAACTGAGAAAATCGAATTACTGACAGGAACATGTCCTCCTCCTCAACACTAGGTGGCGAAATGCATCGTTTCAGCGGGTTAATACGGCCCCCTTTTCGGTTGACCTATTACGTCACTTAATAATAAACAACTGGAGTCAGGCGGCAGACCGGCATTTTCGAACAACAGCAAGATGGATAATCGTACAGCTTTGTTCATCTTGTACGTAATGTACGCGTTACTGATTGTGCAGATAAGGTGCATGTTATCCCTCGTGGTCATGGTGATTTCGACAGGCAGACAAGAACGCCGTATGCTGTTGGAGGGCTACAACAATAGCATGTCTTGTCTGTTCCAGGGCCAACGCGGGGGGTGTGGAGCATGCGCACATGCATTGTCTAGTTTAACTCCGATTAAGGCGTATACATGCCGGAGAAAACCGAATTCCAATTGCATTATCTGGGTGTCTTAATCGGAGTTGGAGAACTCCGATATTAGTCGGAGTAACGCGTTTACATGCACTTCAGTTGTCCAGTTATAGTCAGATTAAGGCAAAAATTCGTTTTTTTTCAAGTGTGATGTAAACGTACTGACTGAGACCAACAAATAACACCAGGTGTTCTTTTGGTGACCCTTTGCGGTCAACCTTGCAGTGTGTGCGACCCCTGAAGCAACCCTAAAGAAAGCAATGTGGCACCAAATTTAGGTTTTTTTTAGTGGCACATCATAAGTTTCCTAGCGGTGTTTGAGACACCAAACCAAACCTAGGTGATTTTCACTGACCAATCCAAATGTGTCCCGTTGGCGTTTGAGCCATGGAAACTACTAGTTTTTCCACCCACCTACCCCTGCTTTTTCAGCAGCTTTTGTGCCATCAAACATGGGTGTTTTTAGGCCAAAATATGATGTTTTCATAACCATAACCATGTGGTTTTGTGCCTAAACATAACAAGTTAACCAAATTGTTGTTGAGGAACATAAAGTTTCCATTTATTTACCACAATAATAATGATAATATACAATTGTAATGTAAGTGGC
This sequence comes from Epinephelus moara, assembly GCF_006386435.1. Lineage (NCBI taxonomy): Eukaryota > Metazoa > Chordata > Actinopteri > Perciformes > Serranidae > Epinephelus > Epinephelus moara. The sequence goes on along the minus strand of NC_065514.1, from coordinate 16,282,531 downwards.
TTTGCAGAAATGACAAATGCAAATACTTTTCAAACACAATTTCAAACACAAGTACACAAATCAGCTTCACTATAACTCGCAGGATTCACAGACAAACACTTGTCTTTATCTGGACACATTTTCCCCACAATACAACATGCTAATGTTTTTAGCGCAAGCCTATGGCATTTTACATTGTATAAATTAGCCTAGCAGCTAGCAGACTTTTCCTGTTCTCATATAAATCCAGGGACAACAGTAACATTTAACAAAGGTAACGTTACAAAATTCATCTTTATTACATCTCAGGTTCACAGACAAAACAACTGTCTTATACTAAACACGTTTTAAAAACATATATGACATGCTAAAGTTATTAGCACAGCCTATGGCATTTTACATTGTATAAATTAGTCTAGTGACGAGCTGATATTTCCTCTGCTCATATGAAGCCAGGATGAATCACACACAAGAATTAAAATGCTACTCATGTGGGGGCTTTATTATCTTCTCAATTTATAGTTTCTTATGTGTGAAATTAAAGTAAATAAAAGCTTTGTTTCCACTGAGGGAAATGGTTTCAGCTTACAAAAATAGACAGAAGGTCTGCGTCACTGCGACACGTAGTTACCTTTCTGCACGTCAGGCTACGGTGTACCATGATGTGTTATATTGCTTGGTGACTGACCATCGGTTGTACACTTCTTGTCACACACATTGTGGGATACTCTCAGTCCACTATATAGCATATAATAATTCCCACGATGCCTTTGGACAGCACAACAAAATGGCAAACTCGCTATGTAGTGGACTATGGAGTGAGTAGTGAATAAGTTTGGACACAGCCAATTACTTTTGGGGAATTATTTGCAAGACTGTAGACTCCAGCCTTGTGGTTTGACATTTGGTGGTTGCATTACTTTTTCTTGACATTTGGATCACGAATTGTGCCTTTAAAACACATATCACACAAGCAAGACATCTGTTCACCAAAGGATTATTTCCTCTGCAGTCTCCCTATTTGGAGGGTGAAACAATTCCTCTCCAAATCATCTCATCTCTATGGAGCCTTCTTGACCATCTTTGATTTCCTCCTGGCATCTTTACCTCGTTCAGCCAGTCTATCAGTCAGTCTCTCTCCATCTCCCTCTTCCTCTCTACCTGTTTTGTATTCCCTCCAGTGGCGGCGAAGATCCCAGCAGCTGACTGCTGGAGACAAGGAGTTCTTGTGCAGTAATAGCCTATTACAAGTCATTTCTCAGACACACTGTCACTGGTTCGCAGCCAGTCTTGTCACTCCGTCACTCTGTGAATGAAGCCATATAATCAACAGTAAATGGCCAATTCTACTGTGGGGCACTGAACCCCAGACACATATAACACACACATGAATACACACTTGCAAGCAAATTGTTGAGGCACACATTCACCACTTCTGCTGAACTGGTGAATTGGATTTTTATGATCGCTCTTGTAAGCCAAATAATCCTTTGAAAATTCATCAGCCTCACTGAGGGAGAAGACATAAATCAATTATTTGCAAGAAATGTAATCAGGACTGGTCATTTTAGTTCTTGAGGAAGGTCTGTGATGTTCAGTTAGCACTGTAATAATGCCACACATTTTTTTATACGCTTGCTAAGAATTGAATATCTTAAAAAAATGAGACTGAATATGTATCGACGGCCCCCACACATTTAGGTTTTATCAATTATTCAGTTGTTTTCCCCTGTGCAAATGGAAAAGCAATATAATCAAGGCTTACACAGATTTGTTTTATTTATTATTGAAACCCCATCTCAACTCTTTACTCCTACTGCTCTTTCTATCTCCCCACCCACTCGCTCTCCCTCATATTTATTTCTTCGTATTTATTCTCTTGTTTCCTCTGTCACTGCACGACTCCTGCACCACAAACCCTCGCTCCTCCTCCTCCTCCTCCTCCCCCTCCTCCCCTTCAGATGTAATTGAACTCTCATCAGCAGTGAGTTCAGTTCACTGTTAATAAATAATTCAAATATTTTTAATGGGTGACATCCTACTCTGGTTTCAATTACATCTCCGCTGACTCTTTTCTTAGAGGGATAAAAGGGAAAAACAAACACAAGCAACTATTCAAAATGTTTACATTTTAATAAATCAAGCACCCCGGACCCCTCATAAATATATTCAGCAGAGCCTTCGAGCCAATACAGTGTCACACTTACTCAGCTCTTTAAAGATGGTGATAATTGCTGTCATGCGGAACAGATTCAAAGAATAAATAGCTACAAAGCCCAAGCAAATCAACACAACAGAAAATATCATCACCCGTTTCAAATTAACAGTACAAAAAAACAGTCACCTATCTTAAATGAACATCACAAAACCCATTATCAGAGAATCAGTATTACAGAATAAAATACAACGCAGCAGAAGTCATTGCATCTCAATTTAATTTCCTCCTCAGTTCCGTCTCTATCCCTCCCCCTCCCTTTATGCTCATGATGACTGTTATTAAATACACACTAGACTGTCATTATACTGTCATAGCAGCGAAGGTACATTGAGGCTTTATTAAACTTCCCTCTATACTCTCTACTCAGGTGCATTTTCTGTACAAATTGAAATCTGCTATAGTGGTATACCATTAAACTTGGATGAATAACTGTCTCTCACTTTTCACTTGAGTTTCAAATGAACTGAGCGGTGAGTGACAACTGTGCTCAACATACTCTACGTCTTTTACTCGACACTTAACCTTTTCTGCACCCTGTGGCCAGAACCAACAGTTTTTGTGAAATTTGATCCAAGGACTAACACATTATGCAATAATTAGCTCCTGGGTGACCAATGCTTAAAAACTGTAGCATTTAAACAACGAAAATCTCTTAAGCTATAGCAAAAATAAGCCAGTTGATTAGGAAAATTAATTCATAAGACCGAAACAATTATGTGCTAAATGGTCTCAGTGCAGCAGGGAAGAAGGGTTTTTAGTTAAAACATTATGGATGTAATCAAATAACTTTCTTATAATTGTTTAATTTCCCAGTAACAGAAATTCCAAAGATATGTCAATGAGAACAACTGAATTTTGGTTTTAGAAAATAGGAGGTGTCTGAGTTAAGTGGTTACTTCTAGGTCTGAAAAGTGAAAAAAAAACAATATCTATTCATCTATATCTATATCTATATCTATTCATTTTGCAAATCAAACATTAACCATCACGCAAACCTACAAACATCTTGGAGTATTCCTCCAGCATGTTGGTTAGCATTGTCGCCTCACAGCAAGAGGGTTCCTGGTTGGAACCCAGAGCGGAGGGTTCAAACCTAGGATGGGGGGAGCCCTTCTGTTTGGAGTTTGCATGATCTCCCCATATCAGCATGGGTTTTCTCAAGGTACTCCGGCTTCCTCCCACCGTCCAAAGACATGCAGGTTAATTGGTGACTCCAAATTGTCCGTAGGTGTGAATGTGAGTGTGAATGGTTGTCTGTCTCTATGTGTCAGCCCTGTGATAGTCTGGTGACCTGCCTCTTGCCCAATGTCAGCTGGGACGCCTAACAGGATAAGTAGTTACGGAAATCAATTAAGAAATGAATGTCTGACCCTATTCATTTTGCAAATCAAACACTAACCATCACAGAAACTTACAAATATCTTGGAGTATTCCTTGACTCACATCTCACTTATCGACACCACATTCAGAACCTAACAAAGAAGCTCAACCAGAAATTGTATGTCTGTAACAAGATCAGACCATATCTCACCCCTGATGTTTCAGACACATACATTCATGCCATCATTCTCCCGAAAATATCCTGCTGTCTCCCTTTTTGGTCCCTCACCACAAAGGAAACCATTGAAGTAATAGCAAGACTATACAGAAGGGCTTACAAGATCCATGGTAACCTTCCCCTTTGGACTCATCACTGTACCACACTCTCAAACTCTAACACCTTGACTTTTCAAAACTACATAAAAAATCAAGCCATTAAATTCAAGTTTCAAATCCTAAACCACAACTCCAATCCTACACTTACTGCTTTACTTCCAAGTCACAACACAAGACAGCAACACATCACTAGATCAATTTCGCATGCATTTATTCTTGTACCACCTTACAAAAACAATTATGGTCAGAGATCATTTTGTCACACTTACACTAAGATCCCATACTAAATTAGAGCAGTAACATCTATTACACATTTCAAACATGCATATAAACACTATCTGATTGAAGGACAAACCTGCAACCACTGATTTAAATCCCATATCTCATTTTGCTCACTCCACTTAAGTCCTCTGACCCTACTTTATTTATTACTTCTGGTAACATTTTTTAAATAAGTTTATGGCCTCAATAGCTAGTTCTAGGTCTTCCTCAACACAGCGTGATTTTCATTTTAGAAATTATGGTCCAACTTAGAGTTATAGCTGGGCATGCTTTAGGACAGTGGTTCCAAACTAGTGGGTTAAGGTCCAAAAGTGGGTCACGGGCCCATTCTGAATGGACTCAAGTGTCAAGTTAGTTAAAAACACACTGTATCATTGAAGTTCAGTGAATTTCCAGTGCAGGCTTTTATTCTGAAGTGCCATTTCCTGACTAAAGGAGAAATCTGGACCCTGTGGCTGGACCAGTTGGGAGCCACTGCTTTAGGGGTGGTTGTGATTGACAAGTTGCTACCAAGGCACTGTCCTCAGGTTCCTTGTCAGATCTACTAATCACTTCTGCATAGCTACACCAACTTCTCCAAAACTTCTTGCTCCAAAAAATCAAGATGGTGATGGCCAAAATACCAAGGCAAAAACTCAAGGCTTTAAAACAGTAGTCCATTGAAGTTTTGCGCTCACCTTGGTTTACCACCTCTCAGCTTAAGTCACGCCCATCTCATCAAGGCCTGTCTCTGATTACTCACAGCCAGAATATATACCCCAGCCTGACAGACAGTCTTTGCAAGAAGAAGAAGAAGAAGAAGACTCTCCGGCAGTCTTTTCTGGACTGATTTCCCACTGCCGACCCTCCCTGTCTCTGACCTACCTGCCTTGTCTGATCTTCAGTAAACACACCAGCCCTCTGTCCCCGACCTTAAGATCTACTTCTGGGTTCTTGGTGGCTGCTTGGCATTTTCATCTGAAGATGATGCTACAGTGTGAATGTCCCCATCTGCTTACCTGTGGTTTCCTGTGGTCCAGCGACTTTTACCATGTTGCCACACCTGTGAGTGGCTTCTCGATTCTCTACCTGCCCTCAACCAACCTGCCTATTTCCTTCTGTTTGTCTGCTTGGGCTGTGTACTTACCTGGTTCTGGACCTTCTGCCTCCACGTCTACGTCCCCTTTCTGCTCCTACAAGGTACTGTTGCCTGTCATTTAACTAAACTGTGTGTATGGTTGGGCAGTCGTCTCCACTTACTTGCCTGCCTCCCAGCCGTTCGGCGTACCAAACAGCCTCACTGCCAAGGATTTTGTGAAGAGACTGTGCAGGAATGTTGACCTGTATTGTGTACTGACTACCTGCCCTGTCCTGTACCTGTTGTGTTGTGGCATTTAATCGCATTACCAACTGTTGCTGGTATCCTGTGTTTGGATCCAAACACAGGATACACATAGCTAGCAAGAAATATACTCAGCAATCCTGTGTGTGGAGTATGGCTGTGTGTAAAGGCAACTTATCCATTCATGTCTATCCACTGACTTTCTATGTAACTGCCTTGCATCTGATGTAAAATTTACTTTGTTTAAGCTGCAAAATGCATTGTTGTCTGCCTCTGGGCCTTTTTGTGACACTACCACTGAGGCCACCAAAGTTGAACATTTTCAAATTCTGCATATAGTGACTTCAAAGTTCATAAATGTTCATACAAGTTTAATGGATGCCAGTAATGTCACATTAAAGTAAAGTGTCAGGTCACACAATGTGAATTCTTTCCTCTGTTTCGTTGCACAAAGTTGCCGTTCTCTGGCTTTGTAGAGCTGAGTGGCACAGTAGATTAATTTTCTGACAGTTTTTCCAGGCGCTTTACAATGCTGTTCATGAATTCAAATCCCATTCTGCTGCACTATATATTTGCCAGCATGTAAAATGAATTTCTTCATTATTAATACACCTGCTTGACATTTCTGTGTAGCAGCTTTACCATTGTATGATTATAATCAAGCATGACAAGAGGGCAGGAGGGTCAAACTGACTGCTGCTGAGAATGAAAGAGATATTTCCAACTAAATTTTTTTGTGGACAAGCGGATGAAATGTAATGTCGACACTTACTTGTCCCTATAATTGGAAAAAGAAATACGGCATATGCTGAATGGAACACTGAATCAATCATATGTTATTATATATGAGAGGATTATGTCCTGTTGAAAAAATCTGAAATTGTGTTTGCCTGTAATGTGTCAGGACAACATACTATATGACTTGTTCCATGTGTTTTTCATTCCATTATAGGTATCCCTGTTATCCTCTGTGTATTCTACTTTATAATATATCTTGCTTGTGGAATATTCTCTATCGAGTATCCAAAACACGCCTTAAACACCTAAAATATTATAAATAGTTGCAGGCATTATCTTGCATGAGGGCATTTGGATCAAATATTTGAATGAATATTTGACAGCACAAAATGTATTTCCATCCCAAACTATTTTAAAATCCTAAAATATTTTTGTCTGTAACTTGCATTCATATTGTTCCTGGAACAAGTTTGTTTTTCAAGGCTAGCGGTAGTTATATGTATGCTATGGATGTGTCTATAGCCCCATTTCCACCAAGCAGTGGGGAACAGTTTAGTTTGGTACGCATTTTTTCAGTTTCCACTGTGAAATGTTGTGGATGGTACCAATGGAACTGTTCCATACCATTCCCATTATTGGTGCCCCCTCTGTTGGGGTACCTAGCTGGACGGAGCAGCGAATGACAACAACCCTGCCCACATGAAATAGTAGTGTTGTGGTAGAAACGCTAAGCAGACCAAGGGTCTAGGTACCATGTCTGAAGGATTACTTTTGGTTCCAAAGGTACCATACTGCAAGTGTTTGGTGGAAACACGGCTCATGTGGTATGTGATAGTCAGTTTGTCACATTGTGCTCATAATCAGATTGGAAAAGCGAGGGTTGACAGCAAATGATTCCTGCCTTCATGAGACCAATTTACTATGGCTGACTCTATTTGGTTTTGTGAAGCCAGATATTGCAAAGATAAGACATGCCCCAGGTGTTGTGACAAGTGACTCAGACACAGAGAGGTGGCAATAAAGACTTTTCAACAATATATCCAACAATCAGCAGTAGAGGTTTCTTCACAGTGTGACCTTCGGAAAAAAACAAATACTACTACTTATCCTTCAGTCCCCTACAATTAAAAGGGGTATTTGAGGGGTAGAAAACAAAGAAGGAGCTAGTTGGATGACAAAGTGGGCACATTGTTGCATCTCATACACTTATGTTGTTTATCAAGAAAAAAAAAACAATCCACTTGAGGGACCTTGCTGAAAAACTAGCTAATGCTTCTCAAACAACACAGCTGAGATCATAGTCTATGATCTCAGGGAGTTGTCTATGACATAGACAATGGCTGCAGCTGACCGACCGGGCTTTGACGCCCATTTTCTCATTCACACTTCCCTGTCTTTCTCCATCTCCACTTTCCCCCTTTATCTCCGACTATTCAGAGGTCTCAGTAGCGCTGTGAGTGCAACCTCTAATCTCTTCATCTCCTCTTCTTCACTGGTGGAACAATGTGTCCTGACAGTCGACAAGACTCCGTCCTCCCGGGGGCATAAACAGCTGTGACTTGTAACCTGATTAAGAGGTCCAAGATAGCATCGCATGTGGAGATTGAAAGAGAGAGAGAGATTGGAACAATAGAAAGAAAAGATAACAGCCACAATGATAAATGACCACCAGCGCCGGCCTTTGGTTCCCAAGTCCTTGCGAACGCGAGATTGACATGGTCTCTCGGTACACATTCAGGCATTTACGAACACGCTAAAGGCTTTCAAACTTTTACAGAATACAACTCATGTGCTGTCAGAGTTTGTATTTTTGAATTAAACTTACATGGATGCACATATTTTTAGCATTCTTCTTTGTTTGTGTGTGCACCACCTTGAGTGACACATTATTCTCAAGGTCATGCACTGAGCTGCAACAAAACGTTTAAGCAGTGTACTTTTTCATGAGATGAGTTGACCTAAAATTGGTGGTACAAAAGGTTTCAGGGGAGTTATGCAACTAATGCAGCCTAATATACATTTTGACTGTCTGTGTACTGTCGGGTGCCGTACATAACTTTAAGGTCAAAGCACTGTCTTCACTCTCATCTCCTTTCTTCCTGTTTCTCTGTCAGACTTTACTTCGTGGCTCCCTTAGAGATTTAGCACAACCCCCCTCTCTTTCTGCTTTTCATTCTTTTTCTTTTCCAGGCTTTATTGTGTTCTCAAGTGTTTATTAGTAAAAAGCCTCAGAGGATAGAAACCTTGATAAAAGATGGAGGTGGTAGACCAGTTAAAATGAAAGATAAATCCTCCTCATTTCAGAGTTATGAAGCCTAACTGTAGTGACATTTTAATTACTTACAAAACAAACCATAACCATTAATATGCATAACAAATGCTAAAGATTTCAAATGTATTGAGTCGATCCCAAAGCCAGTTTTTTGCTCTTATTCGATGCATGAGTGCAGCAGCGTAACACTGGTGCCACACTTGTCATCAGACCCACGCATCAACTATTAAGTATCAACACAATAATCTCTCCTTGCTCAGGGGGCTTGTTGCTCCAGTGAATTTTCCCCTGCACCCTGATGTGGAGCCATTTGATTTTCAAGTGAGACAAAGTTACACAAAAACTCTAAATGTGACAAAATATATGTTGACAAATGTTAAAAGTTACACTCGAAGCCATCAACTCAATAATTTGCAGTCTAACCAGAACTACATTAGAATTTAATGGTTGGTTGGTCTATAGCCCCTGCTGTAGCTCAGAACACTAAGCTTCAAAGGAACACAACCTTCTTGGCACCCTACCAGTACAAAGAGGAAACGACAAGACAGATACTCTCCACAGATCTAAAAAATAAAAATAGACAGTAGTTACAGGGGAAAAAGGGATTTTGAAGGCGGCTCTTTTAAAGTACTTTTCTAAGCTGACAGACTTCATGAAGAAATCATTAAACAAAGAGTATGAAGTCACTCTTGGAAGTCTTTCTGTCTGAGCATCAACTAATCTGGAGCTCCTTCATGTCTCAGTTGCAGGGTTTGGTCTTTAACATTATATTAGACATTTCAGTGATGTGAGAAGAGCTCACGTTGTCAAAAAGTCTCATATTCATGGATTAAACAATTGTCTGTGCTACACTGTAACTACGTCAGCGCAGAAGGTAGGGGGGTCGTCCACTTATCGGAAGATCGATGGTTTGATACCCAGCTCCTCCAATCTGCATGTCTGGATACTTGGGCTCAGTATCTTGCCCAAGGATACCTGAGAAATCCGAAACCCGAAATTGCTCCGATGGCTGTTCCATTGACGCGCGAGTGCATGTGAATGGTTACTAAGTAGCAGGTGGCACCATGTATGGTGCCTTGGCCACCAGTGCGTGAATATGAAAAGCAAGTGGCCAGAAGACTAGGAAAGCATCATACAAGTGTAGTCCACTTACCATTTACATCAAGGCCCTGATATCAAGGGGCCCATCAGTAGTCATTATCCAACTAACTGGCCCATTTGGCTATAACACTACAGTTCAGTACAGAGTGTAATGCCCAGCGTTGCATTCTAATCCCAGAATAGTTTGTTGTGTGTTGAATAACTTGCAATTGATCTGTACTGATTTGAACAAGATGTATCCCCATTTGCCTTATTGTGTAAGAAAGATGAATCCTTTTTGTTTTCATACTGGTAATGTAAAGTTCAGTAATGAGTTCATGCAGCACACAGAATAGGAAGGCAGTTTAAAGGTAATGGCAAACTGAGATTTGTTTAGGTAGGCAAGCAGGACAAGTGTTCATTGGGCTGATCCAGTGATTGAGTAGACAGGAGTGATGAGCTGAGTTTGATGGTCGAGACTGAGCAGGCAGGCCACAGACAGGAAGTCCAGAGTGGCAGGCTGACAGGCGGAGATGAATGTGAGCACAAGGAGACAAAAGGTAAACTCAGAAACAAAACCCAGGAATCTAAGGAATGAAAACACTACTTTGGCCTGAAATGTAGCTACCACTGTTGTGGACGATCTGACAAAGTTTGAGAGGAGAGGGTTGATATACTGCAGCCGTTGATAAGTTAGAAGAACAGATGTCCACACATGCCCACAGAGACAAGAGTACAGGGAACACAAAGAAAGAAAAATGAAGGGTAGAGGAGAGGCAGAGACTATAACAGATAAATTCAGATAGTTTCTATATAAAATGGAATACTGTGCCTCATGTCATGTCCAACATTCCTGAATTGTGGTAATCCGCAAGACCCAATCCTGGGCCCCCTAATTATTTTCTCTTTCTGTGCTCATCCTGGGACCCACAGTTAGGATTAATGATGTCTTCTCTTATGCCGATGACATCCTGCTTTACCTCTTGATCTGACCAATTCTGATGTACTGGATACACATGAAAATTGTCTAGTAGACAAGTACCAGAGGTCACAAAGCTTCATGCAGCTTAATATTCGTAAATCTAAGTTCTTACATTTCAGACATCCTGTCTTAGCCTCCTAAAGCTGCAAGAAATAGTATTAAATCCCCAGGTTGTCTTGCCAATAATGCAAAGCCCGACACTAAAACTTGCTTATATTTCTGTCAGGGAATTAATATGTCAGTCTGGATCATGAGAGAGTTATTCATGCTTTTGCCATCTCTGCAAAGGGATCTAAAAATCTCTGTACTCCTCTGTCAGCAACAAGACCAGCTACTTCTTCAAAATTCAGCAGCCAGACATGGGACTAAAAACAGGCAAATTACCAAGAAAATACTCACATTGATCTTATTTTGACTCAATGGTTTAGCTCCTTCAGGTATTTTTGAACTTTTTAAAGCCTCAGAACTGCTTACCATACTTCTTCAAAACCAAATATGATGTTGCACTTTATGGAATAGCCCTCCTTCTTCATCTTCCATGATATATTGGCTAAGTCTTGGCTTAAAACTCATTTTGATTCAAAAGTCTTGGTGCTATTTAATGCTCTGTCAACTTAACAATATTTTATTTTGTTCAGTTTTTTCTAATATTTCTATTTTTATATAGATTATTATCAGTGCACTGGTATGCTTTTGTCAACATTTCTCTGTTTTGTTCCTGCTACAGTTGGGTTTTTTATATTCAATTCCACATGATCCACATGGTTTCTTTTCATTAAGCAGAAGCAGAAGAACTAGGGGTAACATGATTAGAGGCTGTAACCTGTCTGTTAATAGTACGGAGTGCTTGGTTTTTCACAATTAAACATGTCTTGGGAATTAACTGTTGCTTCATGTCCCTCTACTCAGAAATAACCAGCGAAGCAGTGCCAGACTTTTGCTGGCACAGTAAGCCACCATGCATTACTCATTCCAAGATCGGTCCTCTGAAGTGGGGAATCATGATTTTACACTTCAGTCGTGGAAGGGAATTTAACACTTTTTAATTTATTCAGTTTGCTTGATGGTAGGCCCAATTGTTACATGACAGTCAAAGGTAATTTAAAAATTAGCCTAAGCTAATTATTTCCTCGTGTATGCAGGTGATCTCCCTGGCTGTTTTTGTCCAAACCTATGTTTTTGGCTGTTGTTCTGCACAGCTTTGCCTTCTGTTTAACAGTTTAGCTCTGCCTTTCTCACACTCAGATCTTCTTGTAAGCCAACGGGATCCTGTGATGGGCAGAATGAGGCTATGCTGGCTATCCTGTGTTGTGTTGTACTGAGTCTGGAGACAGTAAAAACCTGTGGTGAGGGCTCAGGGTACAAGGGTTCTGCTTCTCTGCATGCCATCATATTAGTTGGTCACTAACTGTTGTTACTCACAGTTGCAGTGTGGTGATTTTGCCATATTGTAGCAAGAATCGGTAGTGGATCAAAACCATGCCAGGCCAGGTGCAAACTGCTCCACTGGGCCCTTTGTGCATACCATGTAATTCCCTATTTAAAGATAGGCACTTGTGGCCCATGCATACAACAGACTACCAATTATAAAATGCAACCACCGTCCTCAGGGTAGCCTTACTGGAATTCATCTGGGAAGATCCTAATACTAACAAAAGCTGCCAACCATAATTTAAAAAATGTGTTTGAGATTGTTGTGGTTGTACACTGCATAAATACATAAATTAAACAGCAAAAAAATGCATTGCCAAGAGCCTGCACAATTTTTGCACATAACAATGCTCACACAGGAAACATTCCATTGCTATAAAACACAGTGCCTTGTGGGTTGTTATAGGCTTTGGTCACCCATCAGTGACTACTCACAAATTTGAACACCACTTTGTGTGCCTTCCATTCTGCAATTTCTTCAACAATCTGCCATTGGTATATTTTTCTTCATATCTTGCTTCATTCATTCTTAATAGACAATATTACCAATCTACTCTGCCTCTCTTGTTCCTATTGTGCTCCGAAAAAGTTTTATTTTTTGAGCTTGTAGAAGGAGCACTCAATAGTCATAGTGGTGAAAGGGATCTTAAGAAATACCTGCCAGACTGTGTGCACCTCATTTAAGGTAAAAGTCAGCAATGGATAATCCATTATGAACATCACCAGACATCCCATGCTGTTGGCTGTGGAATGAGCCTGTGGACGTGTTCGATTTGCATCACTAGCATGCTCGCTGAGTGGTGCATTGAATCAATGATTAATTAAGTACCAATAATGTAGTCAGCCTTAATTAATTGCATTGCTGTATTTATGTTGTTTACCAAGTGCTAATGAAGTGTAGCATACCTGAGCCCTGACCCTAGGTTTGGCCATAGCCCATGACACTTCACCATCGCAGGAATGTTGGAAAGATCCTTCCCTTACTTTCAAGTCATGTCAAGTACCTGGATTTTTTCCCCTTTTCTTCCTCTGTTGGTCCTGGTAGGATGTATACTATTGTGTTTATTCTCCAATACACATGTAGTCAACAGCAGCTTTTACTTTCACATGCCTTTTACCACCTAGTGTCTGGCCACTCTACTCTGCTGTGTTGGGGTTAAGGGGTTTGGAAAAGCTAGGGCAATGCCATTAATCGTTGTATATCTGAGTAGTAACACCAACAAATCCAACCATGCTCCTGTAACCAACCAGTAGGATCTGCTACTGCTTCAAGAAGGACATGATCCCTCAGCAGCTTCCCATTCTGTCAGCACAAAGCATTCTCATCCCAGGTTGTCAAATACAGATGCTCCTGAGTCATGTAATACACTTTCTTGCTGTGAATGGGTTTACACTGGAATCAGTTCAAAGCCCAGTGCATCTCAGAGAGACCCCAAAGGGTTCCTTCGGCGTCGGTATCACACATCAAGGGGCATTACAAGGCACTAGTATATGATGACCTGGGAATGACAATGGGCTGGTCAGCAAGCCTTTACTTTATGCTCCATTTTATTGCCTTCCATAAATTATGCAAGCATTGTGAAGCATCACCAAATCATTATGCATATGGATCCTTGCCAGTGTCAACAATTTAAGAACAATTAGAGGATAAACATTGTTGTTACATGCAGATTTTTGATGAAAATAATTGTTAGTTATCTAACAAGTGGTAGGCTCAAAATGTTGTCATACTTTGCTCAGTGCAGATGATAAAGGAAAGAGTCAAGGCTATACCAGGGACATGCATACAATAATATCAGGTTGCATGGAAACAGTGAGTCCCCAGCAAATTGAAGATAGAAACACTAATACCTCCCTGTCTAAAACTCCTTTTCACAAAATAGCCGAGGGACATATTAAAAGAACAGGACAGGCCAAAAAGCAAAACAGCTCACAATGGTGCCAAACAAGCTGTTAGAGGAAAACAAAGTGACACATACAGCATCTCAAACACAAGGCAGGTGCATTTAGCAGCTGCAAAAGACTGAGCACCACCCGCAAACAAGAGCCCTTAATAAATTAGATTTTTTACTTGGACCAAACCCCAAAGCACAAACAATTGAAGTATGCCAACAGGACACAGGCCTCATTTGATAATCAGTCTTTTTTTTCCAATTCAAAATGGGGGGTTAGTTATATGCTATACCCTACTGTGTTAAAGTCTGGAAAGGTAAGGTACACAGACTACAAACAGTTAAAACACCGAGCCACATCCTGCACACACATCCACTGAATAGCTCCCCTCTGGCAGGCGTCCATGCTGCCTCAGATGGAGGATTATTTGTTGGAGGGTCAGCTTTGTTTCAGAGGCTGTCCGTCTTCTGAACCTCAGCCTTTGTGCTCTCCTGCCCTTTACTGACACTAGCTGCAACAATGGCAGTGAATGTGCACAATAAGAAATACAGTATGGTACAATGAAATGACAACACTTTTGCTTTTTTTTTTTTTTCAGGGGAAATGGAGGAGCTGCTCAAAGCTGTAAAAGGTAAACCACTATGGAATAGCAAAATTGTTGGTATTATGTTTTTTGTTTTTTTGTCCATGTTTGTGTGTGTACTATGATTTTATGCCCACCAGAGGAGTAAGAAAAAGAACTGAAAAAGAAAAACTTACTGCTCCAGGTGTCTGGGCTGCTAGTCTTGTTGAACAAATACAATTTTAATTCTTCTTCTCAAAAATGTCATATTTGTCAACAATTCTTGGCTTCTGACAGACCATAATTTTACTGTGAATATGCTCATGTGGAAACATCCGTTACAATTAATACAATTTCATGCAGATTGTTGGTTTTATCTAACAGCTGTGACTTCAACAATACAGAAAATAAACTCACGGAAGCAGAATTGTTTTTGTGGGTGTTTCAGACAGGCTTTTTTTTTTTTTTTTGTAAAGGTAAGCTTTCATTCCCACTTGCAAATCACAAGCACTGATTCTTTTTCAAGGGAAAGGCACAATTAAGCAGGTAATTCTAGCTTTACAACCGTGTCTTCATGACTGGCGCTCTGCAGACGTTCTGTGGATATTAACAGCAGCTTAAAGGCAAAGCAGATCACTGCATGTGGTTAAAAGGCTGACAAGTCAAGCAAACAGCTTCAGTAGTTTGGGACATTTAAGGAGCAGGGATGAGGAAAACAATGGTTCACACATTTAAATTCATGAAAACAAGACTGAGACGACAGAATAAGCTGTGGTTTATGCTATGTAAAGCATAGTTTGCATGTTGCAGGCAAGATGCTGCTGCAGATCCAGATATCTTTACCTGGGGAAAGTTTGTGGTCTGTATTTTTAATGAGATTGCTGTCTCATTCTGAAACTTAAAATTGAGACTATTTTGGCTTCTTGTTGCACAAGTATTGACTTTTAGTGCCCGGAGTGGCCACTGGAGTCTTTTTTGAAATCCTCCAGAAAGCAAGTAAACCATGTTTGAATGTTGATGCTGTTGCAGTTTTCTTCAAGTTAAGACACTTACATCCCCTGTGGGACAGGGGGACATCAATACTATTGGATCTAACCCACAACTGTCTTGCAGCCCATTGACAGATGACGGCTTGAAAGCTTGTATCCTAACTATAGGCCCACATTCAGTTAAGAGAACCACGAGAAAAATCAGCCCAACAAGCTGACATCGCATGCAGTGAAAAATCAAAGGACTCCTTTTATCTCGGATTTGTATCGTCCAAACTGACGGAGAATAAAGGCAAGTGACATCTGCCTTGTCAACATCAAATGCTGTAACTTCTGAATATACTGTAGAAAACAAGTGACAACTCAACCTATAAGGATGACACTATAATTGAACTATTTGTATCAACAGTACTTGACATGAACTTCTTTTTTTCTCAGTTACTGCAGGTACCGTTTGAAGGAAGCATAAAAGAAAAAGAATGCAGCCATATGTCCTCATTTATTTTTCAGGAGCGCTTTATATGCAGACAAACATCCTGTACCATATGTGCCAAGCTGTATACAAACACCCTGTACCGTATGAAACAGCTTATGACAACACAACAAAGACCTTGCAGCTCGTTCAGCGCTCCGACCCTCGGTTGAAAAAAAGTGCTGGCAAATGTTCTGTTAACTACTTACTGGTGGTGTCAGTTGTTATATGACTGTTCCCATCTTCAGACAGTATCAGAGCTTTTGGGGAACAGTTCCCACTCACTCTGGGTGCCATGTGGACTTGCTAAAGTGAAAACAAAAGTATTTGGATTTCACAGAGCCACACAGATGGCTACCAGGGTCTTTGCTGGTCTTAAGTCACTGAAGTTAAGGAGTTGACATTGGCGTTTATAGCAAATGCTTTATACAAAGAATTTGCTGGGTAAATTACTACCACTTTTTTTGACAAAGAGTACCAACGACAGCCCACCCAACACCACCAAATAAGGAGGAGTTTGTGGTAGCAAATAGCGTTGGCAGGTGCAACACATGAGTGAAAAAATTATTGGTGAATTACTCGCCTCTGGGTTACTTCCATTCAGTGCAAGCAAAGGCTCAAATAAAACATTCGCATCATAAGGCAAATCATATTTGCATCTTGCATTGGTTCAAATTTGAACTTTGACTGGTAAAGTCAAACACGTTCTCAGCGGGTGTTGGCCTCCACCAGGATTGTCCTGTGTCTCCAGTTGTGTTTATGATATTCATAGACAGGATCTCAAGGCACAGGCTGGGGGAGGAAGTGGTTCGGTCTGGTGACCTCAGAATTGCTTCTCTCTTCCCACCGTGACCTCCATCATGCACTGGAGCAGTTTGCAGCTGAGTGTGAAGTGGTCAGAAAGAGAGTTAGCACCGCCAAGTCTGAGGCCAATGGATCTCTGCTGGAAAACGGTAGATTACTCCCTCTGGGTTGGGAAAGAGTTAGTGCTCCAAGCAAGGGAGTTCAAGTATCTTGGGTTCTTGTTCACGAGTGAGGGTAGAATGAAGCGTGAAATGGATCGGCACATTGGTGGAGCATCTGCAGTGATGCAGGTGCCATTCCAGACCGTTGTGGTGAAGAGGGAGCTGAGCTGGAAGATAAAGCTCTCCATTTACTGGTCCATCTTCGTACCATCCCTCACCTATGGTCATGAGCTCTGGGTAGTGACCAAAAGAATAAGGTTGCGGATACAAGCAGCCAAAATGAGTTACTCCGAAGGATGGCTGGGCTCAGCCTTAGAATTGGATGGATGGATGTATGGATGTATGGATGTATGGATGGATAGATGGATGTATGGATGTATGGATGTATGGATGGATAGATGGATGGATGGATGGATGGATGGATGGATGGATGATATCGCACAGCCTCAATCAATAGCAAAGAAGTTATTGTGGAAGAGACATTGACTGTTGCCTTGTCTAACCAGCCGATACTGCATGTTGGCCATGAAAATACAAACTACCCCACACAGGAGATGCTGCCTGGCTGGCTGTGGGTGATAATTAGGCACAGATTGTAGGCCACCGTTAATATCATATTTCACTGTATGTATTAGTAAGCTAGCTAACAATAAATAACAGAATAGCTCTCTGTGTTCGTTGCATCTGGCACAGCCTACATTCAGCATGAATATCGCCTTGGCAGGCAGGCGATGGTCACTCACCTGCTTTTGCTCATGTGAGACCATGCCTTAATAGCAAGTGTCTGCTATGAATGGCTGTACACCTGCATGAAAATGACTGGATGTTGCCAGTCAGCTTGTAGCCAAACAGCTGTTGAATGAGCCAGTGATTGAAGTATGAATGAAGCAGCTGTGGCTAATCAGCTAACGTAAGTTCACTATCAGTGCTGTGCCTGAATTAACCCTGTGCTTGATCTGCTGCTGTTTATTTACATGTACCCACATGTCAGTATAAGGTCTCAGCTACATGTGCAAAGTCAGAGTAAAAGATAAGCCGTTACATTTCCTGTATAGCCCACTGTGTTGATTCAGAACTGCGACTGAAAGTTGTAGCTGGTGTGGGCAGCCTGTAACCCAATGGGAACCTGTGCTGTTTTCAGGTTTTGTTGAGAAGCAGTTGACATTAATTCTCCCTGTGAGAATTCCCTTCAGTGCAGTGCTTCGAGGTATGTGGACCCTATGTGTTTCAGGCAGTGGTTCATAGACTGAAAAACAATCCAAGGTCTTCTAGATTTCTTCAACATCTCATGGCCTTCAGCAGGTAACAGAGTTTGTTCACTTGGGATGGAGAGGGATGTATAGAATGCTGGGTATGTCTTAGACTTAGCCTCAAAATGTTATATACACTAAACATGTGATGGGAATATTCCACATTACTGAGTGACACCCGGCTGATCATTAAATCCTAGTTGAACACATTAATATTAGACAAAACTGAGTGTAATTGCTGCTCTCTGGGGCAAACCTCTGAGCTACCAGCCCTTTTCACAGAGGGAGTTCTGCCTTGATATTATGTACTATTAAATAGGAGGCTTATTTTGTCTTCTCGCTTCCTGGAGGTGTGAGCCCAGCAGGTGCTGCGCTCCAGCCGTGCCTCATAGTTATGGAAGTAGCTGTTTACATTTTACCAGCAGGTATAGATTGGCAGGGGTTTGGGGATTTCCAAGTTGTGCAGAGGGGACTAAGGGGTTTAGAGGTAGCGCGGAGCGTAAAGTTAGTTGTGTTTGTTTATGTGAGGCTGCAAGTGACATGAATATTTAACGGTGTGTGAGCATCCATTTGAGAAAAGCACGGGTGGGTGCGTCTGTATCCTAATGAAGGGGGTTTTCCTCTGAAACAGAGAAATGACTCCTGAGAAAAATTGCAGGTACAGCTATGATACAAGAAGGGAGGTGATTTCTTTTTTTTTTTTTTTTTTTCAAAGGTTGGTACCTTGAAAGATTGATTTTTTTTTTTTTTTTTCAAAGGTTGGTACCTTGAAAGATTGAAAGACAGATTAAAAAATGATTACGAATGACTCATCTCCCTCTTTTGAACTCATATCATATGACACCTGGATTCCTTTTCATAATGTTTCCTTTCAAACGGCAGATAAACCCCGTGGCAACCCATTTCCAATTTAACAACTATCACGCCTATCGCCTCCTTTCTTCAGTTCTGAAAAAAAAAATGAGGTAAGCTAATACTTTATTTACAGAGTTCTAACTTTATTAAACACACCTACAGTGTACAAGCCAGTGTGATGTATTGCAATAACCGCAATATCTTTGTGGAGCCTATAATGCTCAGCTTTTGTTGACAATGTGTAAGGGATTTGTTGACTCAACTCTGAGATCAGAAGTGGAAGCTGTAGTGCTGTAGAGCTATCTTGTATTATATAGAGAGGTGTTGCAGTGTTTGAGTGCAACTGCGTTTAAAGGGATCCTGATATTTACTTTAGATTGACACCTGTCAGCAAGTCAGAAACAAGTAACCTGCTGTGATGTAACGGACGATATATCATCTGTATTTCCCTGAGAGAGGCAGTCTGACCCAGTTGTTGAACCGTCTCAGGCTTCCATTTATAAATATTTGACTATGCCAGCAGAAAATTTACATTGCTCTTGTGCTGTCAGATATGTAGAGGCATGTTCCGGTGCTGACGAGCAGCAATAATCAGCATGGATTTTCAAGGAAGATGGAACAGCTGGAAACCACAAAAGAACACATCATCACAGCTTAATACATTACCTTCAAATCTCTCTCTCTCTCTCTCTCTCTCTCTCTCTCTCTCCCTGTAAAACAGACAAACCATGCTGCACACATTTCCCCGGGCCTTTATGTCTTTGTTTCTTTTTTAGCACAAATGGGTGCACACACAATCAATAATTGCTCTCAGCTGCTGTTCATTCTTAAGCTTGATTTTTGAGCACTTGAAAAACAGTCGCCTCTATTTTGTATTCACGGGACAGAGAGATAGAACTGTTAATTTCAGAAATCAGGTTAACACCACACCATGCATTTTGCTGTCACAATTAACCCAACGCTTGTCCTGTAATGTAGTATTAAAATTATGGTGTGTTGCTGCTGTTGCTCTGGGAGGAGTGTGAGCAGCTGGAATAGCAAGCAGTGGGTTTTGATGATTTTGACAGGGCTGGTATTTGATGCCCTGTTGATGCATGACGGTTGGCTTATTGCCCCTCCATCAGCGGGGTGCCAGGAGGGTCATGCTTGTTTGTTGATTTTTTTTGTGTGGAAAGTGCACGGAGGTTCCCGCTGTTTTGTTACTGTGGCTTGAAGTCAGACCTTTTTATCAGCTGACAACCATCATTTTTCTTATACCGCCTAGAGTCAGCTTTCTGCTCATTCGTAGGAACTTGTGAGTTACAGTGTGCAGCCAAGGGGACCAGGGATGATAACCAATAGCAACAGCTGCTACCTATGGAGTCTACATCTATTCAGCTGAATTCCCAGGTGCTGCAATTGATAGATCAGGGAATAATATTCTAAACTCTGCGGGCAGTATAGCCTACTGGCCATATTTCTGGTCAGAGGCCAGCGTCAGTGTGGCAGGGTTTCTATGCATTTTAATGTGCGCACATATTATGGCTTGCATACATCTGAGCATCAGAATGTGCAAGCTTTACCTGTCAAAAATGTCATAAAATTGAGGAAATTATGATTACAAATTTTCTTATTTAGCAAAGAAAAAGCTTCAACATGATATCGACTGTTTTCAGTGTGTGTCCAAAACAATAAAATGCTCGAGTCGAAATCATGAAAAATAATAACCAGAAACAGGTCTAACTTTCTAATGATTTTGTCTGATGGCAGAACATGCCAAATATGTCAGTGCTGTTTAAATGAAAGCATGCCCGTACGTCCCTAGAAGACTAGGAGTGGCAGGATTGAAATGTCAGAAACATCAGCGAGACTGTTCCCATGGAAACAGAATAATGCTCAGAATGCAAACGTATGCTGACAAGTGTGCACTCACACACACATCCTTAAGTGCCGCACAAAGCTCATGTGTAAATTTGCATTTTAGGAATGCTGCTCAAGCTGTGCTCTTAAGTGAGTCACATTGCGTGACATGGTTCTTATCATCTTATGATGCAGAGTTTATAAGCAACCCCAAGTTAAATATCATTTTCATGGAGGAAAGAATCTTATTATAAAGGAGTGGGAAAGTCATAACATCAGGAAATTGGGACAAACTGTAAAGCAGGAAAGAATAATGACACTCACTGAAATTAAAGCTAATTTTAATCTTAATGAATTGACTTTTCTACAGTATTTACAATTGAAATCCTTATTGCAGAAGCTCATGTTTCAGAGCTCCACACTGGCCTCAAATAAGTCTATAAAGTTTAGATACTGTGACTCGAGTTGTTAAAGTCTCTCTTAAATTTTTATCTGTCTTTATCTGAGGCCAGTGCGGAGCTCTGAAACATGAGCTGGCTAAAGGTAAATAACAATGGGAGTGTGGATAAAAACACAATCGCCACTTGAACAATGGGACACTATAATACAACATAGAAACTACTTATCAAAATCCATTAGATATAAACTTTTGCACTGAACTCCATATTAATACATCAAACCTATGCTGGTGTGGTTGTGGAAAGAGAGGATACTTCATACATTGAGCATAGCGTTAGTTCAGGCAGGACACGATGTCAAGCTCAGCTCACATCCTAGCTACATCAGCTGATCTCAAACAGCCAATCAACCGATGGATCAGCTGATTGATGGAAGGGAGTCAGCTGATAGATCACATGATTCCTTTCTATGCGACCAATTAGCAAATCTCTGGCCTGCTTTCTGTTGCTGCCTTCTTTGCAAGCTGCATTGCAACCTGCCTCCACCCCAGCTCCTCCTTTTCATGCTGTGTCTGACTTATCAATGTCATTTCTGTTTGTCATTGTATGACTTTTATCTTGTGAAGCACTTTGTGAGTCCTCTCTGTGAGAAGTGCTATATAAATACATTTACTTACTTACTTACTGGGGGTTCTTTGCTGCTGCTCTCCCTGCCTTAGGCTTTCCATGTAGGCACATGGAAGGGCAGGGAGGTTTGCTCTTATTGCCTGAGGCTTTCCTCACTTGCACATGGAAGGGCAGAGAGGTGTGCTCTCTCTGCCTAATGGCTTTCTACGTAGGTGCGTGGAAGAGGCTTTCTGCGTGGGCCCAAGGAAAGGTAGAAAGGCCCCAGAACAGAGCCACACCGCCAAATATAATACTGCAAATGGAAATAAAATTTTCTTTGACTAAAGTGTTCCTAACTGAAATATATTACGGCACTGCCCAGAAATAAGAAAATCTGGGAAGGGAGTCCAAAATATGTTATGTTCAATGCTAAATACGGCTGTACTACTATGCCCAGAAGTGTTAAAGTGGATGGTGAAAAATCTGGAGTAATACAACGTCTGTTAACACTGGCATTCTTTTCTGTATAAAGGATCATTCTTATGAACTGGAAAGTATGGAAACTAAATTATTTTTGTTTAAATAACTGGCTGAGGGATTTCATAGAACTAATAATGATGGAGCGTGCAGCCTCAGCCATACAGGGGCTTTATAGAGATGGTTTAGATGGACCATGGACACTCATCAAAGAATATATACAGACAGTACCAGGAATGGCATTCTGAACCCTTTAAGTAGAAGGCAGAAAACCTCTTGGAGTGGAGATGGAGTGCTGAAATAATGATCTCCTAAGCAAGTATACTATTATTGATGTATTTCAGTCTGTAATCTCTGGAGAATTGTCTTGTTTGTGTACAGTATTGTATTGTGATTGTGCGGTGTTTGTATTTGGTCTTTGTAGTGTTCATATATAAGCCATATATATGCTACATGTGATCTGGGTGAGTGAACATTCATTCCATGTGCATCTGATGATGTCGTTTGTTCATTCTGGTTACAACTTACCTGTTCAACACATTCAATATCTGGCTCTCCAACTGTAATAACAAGTACATCCACTTGTGCAGTTCTCTTTAAACGTCACATTACGCTGACAAAAAAGGGGACTGGACGATACAAATGAGTCATTTTCAAATTTTACTCAGTCGCTCCTGTATGACACGTCAAGCTACCTGAGCTCTTGTGTATTTGTCTTCCTTGTGTTTCCTGCTTTATGAGTAACCATTGTCTTGTCTTGTTTCAGATCCCACATCCTGTCAGGTTTCCTCCTTTCTGATTACTTGCCATCCCTTAATGTGCTTCACCTGTGTCTCAATGTGTTTCACCTGTGTCTCAATGTCTCCCTCAGTGTATTTAAGTCCCTGTCTTCCCCTCCTGTGTTGAGTGAGCATTCCAGCATTGTCCTAGTGTTTTTTGTGAGTTTGTTTTTGACCATGTTTGCCTTTTGACCGTCCTTTTTGCCTGTCGAATTGGATACCTTTGCCTGTGTTACTGATCACCCTTGTACCAACCTGAGTCTGATGAAAGACCCTGAACTTTAAACTGAGTCTGTGTCTGCTTTGTGAGTCGTTCTCCAGTTTGTGCTTGACAGTTTCTTTATTGGGGAGTTTAGCCAGGAGAGTGTATAATATTATCCCTCACCGGTTTTTGTTGTGTTTTCATTACCTTAGAATGAGCCGATTATATCTACATTGGGAGCAGGTCCTCTTCCACGGAGTCCGCCATGTTTCTACAGTAGCCCACAACAGAAAAACCAAACACTGGCTCCAGAGAGGGTCTTTTGAGTTCTTACCTTAATTCCACTGTATGTGGCTGTAAGGTAGGAGGGGAATTCAGTTGGTTGTTATCTGTAACTTCACCGCTAGATGCCGCCAAATCCTACACACTGCTCCTTTAAGATCAAATTTTGTGTTCAAACATTGATGGATTCCAAATGCAGTTTACAGTTAACAACATGGTACTGTACCCTCCATTTAGACTAAATGGGAAATGGTCTGCATTTGTATAGTGCCTTTCTAGTCTTCTGACCACTCAAAGCGCTTTTTCAGTACATGTCACATTCACCCACTCACACACACAGTCACATGCTGGTGGCCGAGGCTAATAAACATGGTGCTACCTGCTACTCAGTAACCATTTACACGCTCTCACGCATCAATGGAACAGCCATCAGGAGAAATTTGGGGTTCAGTATCTTGCCCAAGGATACTTAACATGCGGACTGGAGGAGCCGGGGATCAGTCGATCCGCTCTACCTCTGAGCCACATCCACCCCCCCACCCCCCCAATCCCGCCCCCAAAAAAACCTACAGTGCACAAAATGTTCAGCACCAGGGACGGCGACACGGTGCAGGTTTAGCTCAGGTACTAATGTAAAGAGTCTGTCCAAATGTTCTGCTTTATGGGAACATGCACCTGAACATATCTGGGACCGGTTCCCTGATTATCCAGCCAGGTTTTAACTACCGCTCTCTCTCTATAGGAGCCAAATCTCTTGGCCCTCATAGAGCTCAACACTGGAGTCCAGACATGCTGAGATAGGACAGGGCAGGCAGTGGGTGAGCACATGCTGACCAGCCAACTGAGTGAGGAGATGGGAGCTTTGTGTGGGGTCAGTAACCAGTGCCTCTCCTATAAAGTCCCTATTTTACCCAAAGCAGTAGTACTATAGCACATGAGCTGAAGAGAGGAGCAACATCACTTCAGTTTGCCAGGATCACTGCTCACTCCTCCTATTTCTCTCTCTTGTGTGTCTTAGAAATCAACAGGAAATGTTCCAGCTTAATGACTGGTAAAGTAAAGTAAGTCTGATGTGGGCTGCCCTTTTCATAAAGCAAGGCTGTAAAAGCTTGTGAATGTCTCCTTGTCCTTGTAATCCATTGTGATCCATTGTGAACATTTTTTTCTCACAGTAGAACAATGAATACACTATAAATTCCTTTGGGGATGCTGCGCTCCATGCAGTATACATACCACCTCATATTGCCAATGTAAAAGACACATCTAGAGGTGGAACTGAACAAACACAGGTACAAAAGAATAATGCAATCCTTACTATTGTTCAACAACAAACAAGCAAATGGGAGATATAGTGATGGAAGAAGTCCTCTCGCCAAAGGTTCAGCACACACAATGATTACAATGTAAATTTCCCTGAAGCAAAGCGATTTTGTAAGAGCACTCCCTCAAAGATAAAATGTCTCACACACCTTTCTTACACATTCTTTTAAAACAGCCATCCCATAGTTTCTTTCTGTAAATGCTCTGCCTGCTGCTTAGATACAGAACACACACAAATAGAGGAAGACACTGGAGCAGCAGAGAAGAATGAGGGGAAAATATGGAGAGAATGAGAGAAATGAAAGGCAACAAGTAATAAAGCAAGACAATTGGCCCGCCCCCGCACACAGACTTGCCAATCATAACGTTGCATTGGGCCACCTCAGATCAGGGTCCAACAACAACCTGCAATCGTTTCAGATTTCCGTCATCTTCAGGCTGGTTTTGTGGATTTGGAGCTAAATGTTGTGCCTGGGGCACGTCATGTATTAATGGTACTCGTTACCTGGAGAGGTTGGAAAAAGATATACGTTTCCTCCCTGTTCCAAAACCAAAATCAAACCCTGAAAAGTGTAGGGTTAGCTAGCTAGCTACTGAAGATATAGCCTACTAAATGTATACACATGCTGCTTTTGCTTTTTAATGATTATAACAGTGAGAAAAAGACCGACCCTGCTGTACAGGAACCAGTGAAGGGAAGCAGGGAAACTTTGCTGATATTCAACCAGCTGTGTGTCATCGCAGTGTGTGCAGAAGAACGTTGTTTGACTTCTCCCGCAGATCCCTG
Organism: Epinephelus moara; assembly: GCF_006386435.1. NCBI lineage: Eukaryota > Metazoa > Chordata > Actinopteri > Perciformes > Serranidae > Epinephelus > Epinephelus moara. The sequence continues at coordinate 16,256,896 of NC_065514.1, read as the reverse complement.
CCCGTCCGGCAAAGCCAAACACCGTTCATCTGCATACACTGCGATGCCACACAGCTGGTTCAACATCAGCAAAGTTTCCCTTTATATTCATTTTCTTGTGTGGCGATCAGCAGTGATGTGGTGGTTCACTTTTACACTGTGATCTGTAGCCTATAGTTGGGCTTTAGCTTCTAACTATCTTTGTCTTTTTAACCTGTTGTTGCTGCTGAGTCAGTTTGACATCCTGGATATATCCTTCAAACACAGACTGTAGACCCCTCTGTCTGCTTCTCTCTGGAATCACAGGGAGTGCAGTTAGTTACAGTCTGGGCTCCATGCTTACTCAGCATGGACCATCACAAAGGGGGGAGGCTTAGCAAAAGGTCAATTAAGAGGAAACGTGAGACAATGGTTGCATCTGAAATTGCATACTATGCACTACATACCCAATATGTGTACTATTGCACACATAAGAGTGCATGCTTCTTTCTTCATGGTGATACAGTTGGCAGGTGTAGTTTTGTAGGAAGAATATCTCCTCCATGAAACTGCTCACAACAAGGTCTGTGGATTATCTTGAGTAACCAGGTCATGATTTCTGAAAAAAGACATTGCTGTTGAGTTTTTCAAATGGCTTTTTTGGCACTTTGGGAAGCACATTATATTCAAGAGAAGGCAGACATCTCTATGGCCGATATCTCCAACACTCTGCAACTCACACCAAAACAATCTAGATGTAAGAGGAAAAATGTGTATTTTTGATTCTGGGGCGAACTGTCCCTTTAAGTTACTTTTAATCATGTACAGTATCTGTGATTATAAAGGTTTTGCTATTGTTTGGAGTGTCTATCTTCTGCACTTTGTTATTTTAATCTTAGTAAAGGGAAAGGAGGAGTTTGTTTGTGTGGGAATATACTGTATGTACTTCATGAATGTTTCATGATAGCAACAAAGCTGTGAGATAGAAAGTAATGAACACCCCTACTCTCATTTAGAAATGAAACAGGACATCATTAAACTTTTTTTCCACTGCATAAATCGAAAATAAGGTAGCTGTATATCACATTTCCATAATGCATGGCAAGATAGAGCTATTTACGAGACTTAATTACACCATCAAAACAAATTAATATTCTGCTCTCCATCTCCAGTAATGAGAGGTGTGCCTTCCAAAAATGCGTTATTGACAACAGAAGGAACAAATTGACTCATAAATCAGCTTGTGTGTGTGTGTGGGGGGGGCTGCTGCCATGTCTAGCTGCAGGCTGGAGAGTAAAAATACAACAGGAAAACAGGTGCCACAAACACAGCACAAGAGAGCCTTGTTTTATCTGTCACCATGCAGTTTACATGTATGCACAGGGGTAGATTTTGAGGGAGGGTGCAGGGGACACGTCCTGCTCAATATTTAGAAAATGTGCAATTGTCTCTCGCAATAAAAACATTTAAGTAGCAGATGACTTTTATTTTGACAAAATCAAAGACATTTCCACCTTAAATTGATGCAAGAAAGTCACAAAATGGGGGATAAAAATTCACCAGAATGCAGGACATTAAGTATTCGATCCCTAATCTTGAAATAAAGTCTATGCCCTTTAATGCACAACGTGATTTTGCCAAGTAGGACATGCTCCTGGATCAACATCCCACATTGTGCTCCTGGACAAACATTGCAATCAACCAATCACAGCCCTCTGTCATCATCTGTGTGCTGCTCTTGTGCTTCTTTCAAAATTTGTTTATGCTTCTTCGGAGCTAAGCTAGTTTTCCAAATTGAAGTTAGTAAGTGAGCAACAGAGTTGGGTATAACGTGTTACAAAGTACTTTGATTACTTTTTGCAGTAACGAGTAACCTAACGCGTTAGTTTGCTGTTTGAGTAATCAAATACTTAAGTACATTTTCAAACAAGACATCAGTTACTTTAGCCTGGTTCCAGACCATAGACCCCGCCCACTCAACCA
>NC_065514.1:16248788-16254093 GCF_006386435.1 Epinephelus moara | reverse complement strand
TGGTAACATCCCTAGAGGAAATATTAAAAATGCTGGGGTGTTGTTGTCATACAGTTGTCTACGGCAGCAGATCGTTCTGTGTTTCTACTGGTCAAAGTGACGGCTGTGATGGGAGAATTGGATCTCAGTGAAGGGCAAGTGGTCCATAACTTTAATTTTGGAGACCAAAAAATTTAGGCTTAGCGCCCTGTGGTCCATTGCCCAATAGGAAATGTAGAATACTCATAAGTACTTTAAAAGTGCTTGAGTTACTTTTCTCAGGGAGTAACGCAGTAAAGTAACTGGTTACTTTTTTAAAAAGTAACGCAGTAACGTACTTTGATTACTTAGTAACCCTTACCCAACACTGGTGAGCAAAAACCTTATAAGCTACTGCAGGGTTAGGGAGTTAGCTTGCTAACTAGTTAGGCTATGCTAACAAGTAAGCTGTTCATTAACAAAGAAGAAGGATACTGCAATCAACACGCTTTCCCTCCTTTTCTTCCATATTGATCCTGGATAGATTTGGTTAGGTCCATCATCAAGACCATCATCATCATCACACTGATTCTGGATAATTTGCTTATGTCGACATCTATATAGCAGGGATGGTCCTGGATCAGTATAAGCAATTTAATTCAGGACCAACATGGCAATGATGGTCAAGATGTAGGTGAAGATTCTCAATCATCCTGGTCATGGTAATCATAAGTGCTATATCGTAGGCAACTGGACTTGCTTGCATTTCTTGAAGACATTTCGCCTCTCATCCAAGAACTGAACTGAACTGAACTGAAGAAGCCTCTTGGATGAGAGGCGAAATGTCTTCAAGAAACGCAAGCAAGTCCAGTTGCCTATGATATAGCACTTATGATGGTCAAGATCCTCGTAATCAAATTATCTAGTGTCAGCATGACGATGATGGTCCTGGACCAACATAAGCAACTCTATTCAAGGTCAACATGTCAGTAATGATCCTGTATCAATATAAACATCATCCGCTTATCCAGGGCCGGGTCGCGGGGGCAGCAGGCCAAGCAAAGCACCCCAGACGTCCCTCTCCCCAGCAACACTTTCTAGCTCCTCCTGGGGGACCCCAAGGGGCTCCCAGCCCAGATGAGAGATGTTATCTCTCCAGCGTGTCCTGGGTCTGCCCCGGGGCCTCCTACCAGTAGGACTTGCCCGAAACACCTCCAGCGGAAGGCGCCCAGGAGGCATCCTGATGAGATACCCATAGCACCTCAACTGACCCCTTTCGACGTGAAGGAGCAGCAGCTCCCTCCGCATGTCCGAGCTCCTTACCCTATCTCTAAGGCTGAGCAGAGCCACCCCACGGAGGAAAGTCAATTCGGCCACTTGTATCCGCAGTCTCCTTCTTTCAGTGATGTTGCTGGCGAGTTGACAGTGAAAAGCGACAGGAGAGCAATATTAAAAGGTCTTCACTACAGTCAGAAGCCACATCCACCATTCTACTTTCTGACCTTTCTACCAGAACAACCTGAGAGGAGCTGAGGGAAAGCATTATCAACAGGCCACAAAACATGGTTGGAAACATTTTCTCTTTCTGCGCTCTCTCTGGACCATCTATCAGATCTCAGACTTATTAGGTGTCAGATACCGTGTGCTTAATCATCACTGCTGGTCTTGTTTTCTCTGTGTCATTTTGACAAATGAAAAAAGGGAAAATGCAGACCTTACTTTATTCCAGGTGATTAATTCCGCCATTGCTGCTTATGCTTGGCTCAGAATTTGCTGACTGATTGACTCCCTGTAGGCAGTAGTGATTACAGTATTTCCACTGTTTGCTCACTCATTACATGTGCATGCTTCACCTCTTAACTGTTTATCACAGTAAAACTAAAACAAAGGTACAAATTAATGGTAACTTTATGTGGACAAAGAGAAACAAGACTAACTGGTGAGGTACTGTTTCAAGCATACACTAATAGCACGTGTATATCACATAATCTACTGTAGGAAATAGATACTGCAGGGAATTCTAGCTGCGCTACCACTTCCTGTAGCCCTGAGCAGATGCTGCTTCTGTTGCCTGTGGGTCCAGACGGAGCCTGGGGGACCGGGGGAAGTAGGATTTCACAAATGCCGTTATTTTTTCCTCCTCTCCTCCTTCTCTGGTCTTCTTTCCCTCCTCCTTCCAACCCTTTCCAGCCCAGGTGGACTGTGGTGGAATCATATCCTCATTACCGGCCTGTCTATACAACGCCTTGCAGCATCCTGCACCAATCCACACAAGTGATCATTTCTCACAAACTGCTGGGGATGGAAAAACAGAAGAAATAGGAGGAGGAGAAAATGAGTGGAGATCGAGATACTACTACTAACTAACTTCTCACCAAGCAACACAAAAAAAACAGGCAACAGTGAAAAGTGTTTTCACCACATGTAATTAAAAAACGTTTAAAAAAAAAAAGAACGAAAAACTAAAAGAAAAAGTTTTGCAGCTTCTAAGTGGTAATTTTCCAGATTTTCAAGTTGGTGTAGTCTGTTGCTGATTTCCTTTTGAGGCGCATTTAAAGATGCAGAGCTTTGATGTCATTCAAAATTCCTAACCAAAACACATTGTGTGTATCCTTGAGGCATAACAGACGTTTTGGATGCCTTTCCTACCTCATAAAACATTTCTAAAGCCCTTTTTGTTTTGAAACCCGCCTTGTTTACATCAGCTTGCAGTCATATTCTTCTTCTTTTATTGGCAAATTAAAACATTTTATGAGTCATAACTGTTGACAAGCATTATGCCTTCTGTAGTCAACCAGAATATCACATAATAAGTATCACATAACCTCATTTCTCATCCCTAAAACAATGCTGTGCCACTAGTGGTCAAAGTCGCCATTTGGACTTGTTGACCCTAGTAGTGCTATCTAGAAAGCAGCAATGTACCAACAAAAGGCAGAGAAGAAGAAGAAGGCTGTAACAAGAGGCAACTTTGAGGCTGAAAAATGAAGTCAATGCTAAAGTGCCAAAAACTGCAGTTCCTTGAATGGCCACTTGAGGCTGGCTCCAAAAGTGAGTCAATCTGCATAGACAACCATGTTAAAATGTCCAACTTTACAGCCAAAACAAACATGTTTACAGCCTGGGACAAAAGAGTTTTGGTCTCTATTGCTATTTGCCCCGAACTGTATGAGGGTGAATTTTTATATAACTCATCTGATTAAATTTTATTAAGGCTTAAAGTTATGTATAATCAAAGGCAGGCCAAAATTCCAAGATGGCAACAGTTTGACATGCCAAAGTCAAGGCTTCTGACAGCGATTAACAAACCAATGGGTGAGGTCATGATGGCTATGTCCACTGGCAGATTATGAGCCGATGGGCCCCACCAACTCTCCTTTCTGGTGGTTGGATTTCTCTTTGTGTATGTTTTGTGTCTCTTTGAGGTAATTTTTGTGTCTTTTTTGTAATTTTGTGTCTCTTTATATTTGCTTTGTGTCTGATTGAGGTAATTTTGTGTTCCATGAAAGTCACTTTTTTGTCCCCTTGTGGGTGTTTTGTCTTTTTGTAGTCATTTTGGTCTGTCTGTGGTTGTTTTGTGTATCTTTGATGTAATTTTGTGTCTCTTTGTAGTCATTTTGTGTCTCTTTGTGGATGTTTTGTGTCTCTTCAAGGTAATTTTGTGTCTTTTTTGGTCGTTTTGTGTTGCTTTACAGTAATTTTGTGTCCCCTGTGGTTGTTTTGTGTCTTTTTGTAGTTGTTCAGGTCTCTTTGTGGATGTTTGGCGTCTCTTTTAGGTAATTTTGTGTCTCCTTGTAGGTGTTTTGTGTAATTTTTCATCTTACTGAGAACATTCTGTGTCTTTTTTTGTCGCTTTGTGTTGCTATGCAGTCCTTTTTATGTCCCCTGTGGTTGCTTTGTGTCACTCTGCAGTACCTTGGCATCCCTGTCTGGTCTTATTGTTTCTTTTAGTGGTGATTTTGAGTCTCTTTCTAGCCTTGCAAATATGAGGACAGAAATGCATTAAACACATATGTATGTTCTCCCTGTGTCAGCGTGGGCTTTCTCCAGGTACTCCGGCTTCCTCCCACAGTCCAAAGACATGCAGGTTGGGGATAGGTTAATTGGTGACTCTAAATTATCCGTAAGTGTGAATGGTTGTCTGTCTCTATGTGTCAGCCCTGTGATAGTCTGGTGACCTGTCCAGGGTGTATCCTCCCTCTCGCCCAATGTCAGCTGGGATAGGCTCCAGCCCCCCCGCGACCCTCAAGAGGATAAGCGGTTACGAAAATGAATGGATGGATGGATGGATGGACATTTGATCCAAAGGATATACAACATTGGTAAAAACACTGAATGTAAATATAACTTTTGTTTGTTTACTAGAAAATTCTACAGGGTACATTTAAGTCCAGCAACTACAAATGTGAAATTAAACAGGAGATTTATTCATTATTCATCTCTGATGCCCTGGTTAATCAGTGTAATATTGAAGGGACCACCCAAACCCACTAGATTAATCAAAATCTAATCAGTGATTAGTGATTTAAGGCATGCGATTGATGGACAAACAATGGATGATGCATGGTCCCATTTTAGATCCATCTCGAAGAACAACCAATGGAAATCATGATCGTGTATAACAAAGTATGTTTGCTGAACAGACTGGGGTTTGAATAAGACACACTGTGAAGACTAATAAATTACAGATACACCAGGGTCTAATTTGCTCTATAGAATGACAACAAAAAGTCGTGGAGGGGGATAAAGACTCTATGGACACAGAACAATTGGCTGTCAGTTGTTTGGCACTGAACAGGGACCTCATTACATCTCATATATGATTTTCACAGATACAATGCAGCCATTCGGAAGCTGCCTCTTAGAATCTTTTACACTCAGGTACAAAACAAGCTCTCGAGCCTGTCACAGGGAGTCAAACCAAAGTGGTAAATTAATTCTTCAGCAAAATATTCCCTACAACAGCACCTGTGCAGGGAGGCACCATATGCTGGCTGCTTTATACAAACAGTGTAATGGAGTGTGGGTGCAGGACAATAAATCATTTTCCATGACACTTTCAACAGGTAGCTATCTGGAGTTGTTTGTGGAGGAGGCCACTCCAGTCTGTGTGTGTCCTCAGAGGAAATATGGGGCTCTTTTTTATGCAGTTCAATTGAAGTGTTTGCAAAAACAGATATCTCTGTTTTCATTTATTTTCCTAAAAAATCATATTTTGTGTGTGTGTGTGTAAACCAGGGAATATTTATTAGAATGGTATTGGGCGTTTTGATGAGATAGCTCAAAGTTTTTAAATTTTCATAAATCATGTATTTTTTATTGTGCAGTCAAAGGAATGTCAATCAGA
>NC_065514.1:16110140-16248288 GCF_006386435.1 Epinephelus moara | reverse complement strand
CTAAAACCACCCTAAACGTTTTCAAAGCCATGAAACTCACCGAGTGGTCAGTGGTGTTCGTTGATGTTCTGACTTAAAATCGTAGCAAGCTGTGGTTTCTGTGATGATTTATTTGACATTTTGTCAAATCCATTGGTTTTCTACAGAAGCCTCATTGTCCGTTGGAAGTAATCCGCCACCGGAAATGGAAAGGGGGTTGTTTACGACAAGGCTGTAGTCATTGTAGTCTTTTAGCTCAGCGAAAGTGCAGTGAAAGTGAAGAATGAGAACGAACGAATAGTAAGTAAGTAATAAGTTTACACAACTGCACAATGGATTACTCGCTTGTAAACAACCTTCGCAGTACGATGCCTTTGAACACAACGCCAACCTTCTTCTACTTCTTCTGTGTCCCATTACATTGCAATGGTTTCCTGCCGGTTGGCGACACCCACGTAAAGGAGCATTATCGCCATCAAGTGGGCAGGAGTGTATAACACTTCAGGGTCAAACGAACAATCAAGCGGAAGTTTACACACGGGTGTGAGGCAGCTGAAAAAAAGAGTTCCACAATCGAGATGAATAGCGAAAACACGGATGGAAACCAGTTTGCTATGATTTTTATGTCAGAACATCAACGAACACGACCATTCGGTGAGTTTCATGGCTTTGAAAACAAATGTTTAGGGTGGTTTTAGGACAGGTTCACACATGGCCATAGGCAGCAGTGTTAAGCCAGGCAGGGGAAAGCCAAATTCTCTGAAAATTCCTGTCCCCCAGATGCCTTCAGACTTATGCTGCGTTCGTTTTGTACTCAGAGGTCGGAAATTCCCAGTTCCCAGTCGGAAGTTTAAACTTGAACGCACCCTGAGATTGGATTTCCAACTCGGAAACTCGGAGCAACCACATCAACCCTGACTTAGGAATCCAAGATGGCTGCCGGTCACATACATAGTGAGTAAACACTCTGCTAAAGTACTGTTTATAGCAATATTATCTTATTTGTTTATTGCTACCTTCTCCGTCTTTTATCCTCATCTGCGGTGTTCATCAGTTGGAGTGCATGATGGTTTTGAACCTGTCTATACTCCGAAAGTGCAAGGGCAACAAAGGCTTTCTTGCAGGCGTCCATGTTTTTTTCCGACTTGTCCACCGTTGTCAACTAGAATGCAAAAACTGTTGTCAACTCAGAGGTGACGTCATTCCCACTTCCGACTTCCGACCTCCAAGTACAAAACAAACGCACCATTATTCCAGTTCCTGCACTCCACCCCCCATCCTCACCTCACAATCACCATATTGCCCTCACCTGAGCGTCCCCGCCCATCTCCCCACCTGCACCTAATCTCCTCATCAGCCCTGCAGCACATGTAGCTTCTTTGTTGCCATGTGTCTTTGCTTTCCGAGCCATTCTAAACCACTGAACCCTCCCTATCTGCATTTGGGTCCCCGTCCTGCTGCCTCACACTCACCTGCCTGACAGCTAAAATTAACCTGTGGCTTATCCGGCATCGGTAAAGCAAAGATAGCAGCGTAATTACTAAAACATGCTGACTATAAAACAAGAAGAAAACTATTAAGGGACTCATTTTATTTAGTTCATTGATTTTCTTAATGCAGTCTTGGATAACAAACCTAATAAACAAACAGCAGGTTGTGTTTATATGCAATGGCTTACCCTGACTATCATTCACACCCTTTAAAAAATGTGCTCTCTAATAGTGAAGCCACAGGAGGAGATTCTTTTTAAGTAGTGCAAACACACCTTTAGCCTGCCCATAGGGTTTCTTTCCTTTTTTTCAAAGACTGCTTTGTACCATACATTGTTTGTTTTTTCTCAAAGACTTCTTTGTAACAACTTCTTAAAAGCATTTCATAAGCAGGTGTTTTCCACCAGCTGTCATAAACAAAACACCTGCTTCTACATCGCTGATTATGGCGCAGCGAGATTTGCAACATCCTTGAAAGTTTCAGGAGGGAATGAGCTGCAACATGTTCCTGCTGTGTGTGATTTAAAGTGGTTTATCGAATTTAATGAAGTGTTCTCTGAAGACACTGATGGGTCACCATTTTGACCCACCATTTTTGTTTTGTTTTTTAAAGGCTACCCCATGGCATCCATTCTCGGACACGTGGTTCTTTTTTTTTTTTTTTTTTTTTTTTCAAACAGTGCTTTTGTTATCAACGGATTGGGGTAAAAGACCATGAATAATAGAGTGCTGCTGGGATGACTCCTGAAACCCGGCAATGAGTTCCCATTTCTACACTTCAGGTCCCCTCATCTCAGAGTCAGTGGGTTTTTTGAATTGGTTTTTGGTTAGATGGTTGAAATGAGGTATATGGTTAACACAAGCTTAAAATAGTTTCACATTAAGTCCCAGTGGTGGTCCCAGGACATTTTGTGCCCTAGGTGAGCCCCCCTCCCCCTCTACAAAAAAAAAAAAAACATGTTGTCTGCAAGTTTATTAGCAAAATGCAAATAAACAACCAAGCTAAAATAAATAAATTAAATTAAATAAAGATTTAAAAAGATTTTAAAATGTGCTGATTTGCTTTCAGTAACATGTTGTACATGTGTTAAAACTATTATTCAATAATCAATAAAAAAAAAGACTTAAATAATAAGAATAAAATAATAAGATAAGATATGACTTTGTCAAATAATAATAAAATGTACAAATTTGTTTTCAAATTGAACTTGGGATGCACCGATTATGAAAATTCTGGGCCGATACCAATGTTTAAAATAACAATTTCACCAATAGTCGATACCGATGTTTTTATATTGATGTTTCTTTGTTGAAACACAGAAATCTACAAAAAAAAATTCAGTCCTTTATTACACTACCTTTGAATGTGCCCAAATTCAATACACATCAATTAAACCTTTAACATAACTTTCTTTCACATAAAAAACATCTTTAAGCCTTTTTACTATATATATATATATATATATATATGATACATCATAATTTCCTCTCTAATAACTATTTCATAGTGCTGTGAAAACATTGAAAAATGTCTCCTTGAAACAGCTTATTTATTCAAGTTTGTCAGCAAAAGCTACATATCACAAGATTACAGTGAACACACCATGAGAATGTTATAATTTACCTTTGCTCAGTACTCATTTTTACTGAATAGAGCTTGAACACTTCACAATGTAAATCAATGTAACTTCCTTGAGCTGTTGGTTGCGGCCACTGGCTGCTTAGAGGTAACAATAACCAGCTCTCCTCCTGCTGGTTTCATGTTCTTTCTCTTAACATACACTCCTCTCAGTAGTGTCGTAGTAGTTGAGTGGGCACCAGACAGCTTTTGTTGTTTTGACATGATAACGACACAGGCTGTTTCAGGGTTCATGTGACGTTGGATAACTCGGCCATCTCCCCCAGAGAGCAGGCAAAGTGTAACGAGCTAGTGAGAGGGGCTGGGGATGGCAGGAACCCAGATAATCTATTATTTAGTAGGCTTTGTTACATAGTTATGTTGTTGTGGCTTCATGTAATATTTCAAAATAATTGTAGTCATAGTATTAGTAAAAAAATGTTAGATGGAAAATAAACATTTTGATCTTTTTGCCCCCCATTTGTGGCGCCCCCTATCGATGGCAGCACCCTTAGCATTCACCTATACTGCCTATGTCACAGCGGCAGTTTAGTTCTACAACATAAAATAAGTCAGTAAGTGCCTCACTCTTAAATTTGGAAGCTTTTCGGTGTCTTATAAAAGGCGGTTGCAAACAAATGGCTAAATGACAATACAGAACGTCATCACGCCGAACACGACTGTACAGCTTTGTTGTGATGGCAAGCGACCATACTGAAGTTTGTTTATAGCCCAACATTAGCTTTTTATTTCTGCCAATTGCATTTATGCTTCACAAATCATAATAGTGGCATCAATTTGCGAAGATGTTATTGAACGAAACATTTAAGCATCCTAAACTTCTGTTTGCTGCTTGTTTGTGTTTTTGGTGCAATAATCCAAAATCCAATGGAAAGTCCACTGACTTTTTACAAAGGAAACTTCTGTGTCAGCCTACAAAGAAAAAAAAAATCCCTGCGGCACTCTGTTCAAAGTATTCCTGATAGAACATACAGATAAAAATTAATCATTTTAATCTTCAATATTTTAGAGACAAAAACAGCTCTACAAATACCAAAAAGGAGAAACACATAAATATGGAATCTGTGAGTCATTGTGGGGTTAATTAATATGCCAAACACACTGCCTGAGGTTAGTCAAGTCTCAACTGTACAGCCTGGGGAAAGTAGGTGAACAAATACAACGTGTTCTTGTTCACTAATTTACACTTATTTCAGCAATAAAGGTAACAACAACAACACAAACTTTCCACAACTGTAATGTAACATGATGGTGTGAACTTCCCTGGGACTCCCTACCGTCACTCTAAATGATGAAGCACCTTGCATGTTGAGGTTACATGGATGAGTGGTCTCTCCACATTAAACATTTGTGATGGCCGGCTAAAGCTGCTTTAAAAATGAATTCATCTCCTGGTGTACAGTATGGCTGCACAAATCTGTTAGCCGTGGAACCCTCCATGATAAGTTTATGAACAGATAAATAAAATAAACCACATTCTTGGCATTTCTTATTCCTATCAGCGAGTGTCTTGCCTTGATACCGCGCGACGCGTGGGTCAAAAATTCAGCAGGCAGTTCATCTGGCCAATCCGGCGTGTGTGAAAAGACACTTATTTTATTATTTCTGCCCTTTATCTGTCTGTACAGCTGCAGTGGCTTTGATAAGGCATGCGAGTGATGCCTTATGCAGCATTTTTCAACGGGTAATTGTGCGCTACCACTGAGGAATAGATAAGTACGAGTCAAACAGAGTCTAGTGAGAAAGATTTATATGCGGGATGAGCCCATATCCCTTTATTACCAAAGCAGATACAGTAGTCTTATACTTCTTCTAAGCACGTATGAAGTTTGTGTAGCGTTCGGCTCTTTTGGTCTGTATTCCAAATGTCAAAAGGAGATGAGGGAAAGGTTGTTGATTCAGTTCTAGTGTTTGCCTCAACACATCTTACCTCTGTACTCATTTCACATGTTTAGCATCGCACTTGGCAAATGACACGCTGCTGATTGTTCTGTTGTAACTGCCACTGTAAATCAGGGATAATGGCCCACAAGGTTAAAACATGCATGTAGGGTTAATTGTCGTGTACTGGCAGAGGGCTGTAGAAACTGAATATCTTAGCAATGGATAAATATGGTAATCCTGACCTTTGTTCCTCTCTTTGGGAACTTCAGTGTCGTTTTAGCGTCTTTAATTAGAGTGTGGAGATAATAGGACAGGAATTAAGAAGTGTCAATTGTCAAGAGTGTGAGTGTGAGTTCGCCTCATGATATGAGAAGTAGTTTGATACGTGTAGAAAATACTCATCTCAAGCGGTCAGTGTCTTTTAAAACCCTACAACTTCTCCCCAACTTCTTTATCAGCACTACTCTATTCGTCTTTATCTTCTTCACACTCGTATTCTATAACCCAACAGTTTTATACTCACTTGAAACTTGGTCTGCCAAACTTGGTGGCATTCTGGCTCTCTATTGGCTCCCTTGGTCACACATCACTCTTTTACTCCATCTCTCACTGATGGCACGAAAAAGGCATTTATTCCTTCAAAGATCTTTTTATTGAGAGTATATTCTTATCATTTCAGCAGTTAAATTTGACAAACCACATACTCATTTTTTCAGATATTTACAGGTACGTACCTTTGCCAAGCAAAACACTGCATCCCTCCCTAACTTACCAATCAGTTCACCAGTTGAATCTATATTTCTGTCAAACCCACTGATCAAAGGAGGCACCCTGCTATTTATAATGCACTTTCATGTTTAGTTTTCATGTTTACTACCTCTCTAGATTATTTAAAAGTAAAAATGATTTAGGGGGTTGCTATTTCGGAAGAGTCATGGACAGAAGCCCAATTACTGGTACATTCTTCCTCAGTTTGTGCTAGACATGGACTTTAATGGAATTTAAAATATTGCATAGACAGTTTACAAAATATTGCATATCACTTATCAAATCTAAGGGCCAATCCCGATTCTCTTCCCTTAACCTTACCCCTTGGTTTCAAGTGCACTCGCCAGATAGATTCCCCTCAACGACGAAGGGGTAGTGTTGAGGGGTAAGGAAATTTACCTCCGAATTGGGAAGCCACTTCATGCAAATTAGCGTAACAGACATGTTCACCATGTTCGCTTCTAAATGCTACCTAAATGTGTGCAGCATTAAGTTGTAAGTGTGCATCGCACGGCCCTTCAAATTAAGTGGGGATTTTAGGACTGAAAAGCACTTCCCTAAAGTTTGGGATACCTTAGTCTCTATATACAGACTCTACATTCAGTGAATGTAGAGTCTGTAGGCAAACCCCGGAGATCTTGCCTCCGAAAGAAGAGCGGAAGAGCCCTGGTTTCCGGTTGTAGGCTGTTCGTAGTCCGTGTGATATTGACCAATCACGTTTGAGCCGGCTGCAGTTGTTGCCAGGTTAAACGGTCTGTGCGGTGAACTAACGAGGCAGAACATAATTGGCGTCACTGCAAACTCTGAATCCATTGCAATGGTTCAGCATATTTACTTATATATAAACGGAAGTCGGAAATGGAAATCCGCCTCCTCCGCCCAAATCAAACCAGAATGCCAAAAAATCGGGGGTCTGCCCCCAGAGGCTGTATCGCCGTCTGCCGGAAGTCAGATGCCGAATACAGCCGATGGGTTCCGAGAATGGGGATACCCTAGCCCTTCGCAGAAACGTGCAAAAACAAGGACCAATTTTGAGGGGAAGTGTGAGTATTGGGACGGACCCTAAATTATCAAGAAATAAGCTCTGTGGAATGTATCCAAATATTAGTCCAGTGTGCGACCATTGTGGGCAATCACAAGCCTCACTAGCTCATATGTTCTGGCACTGCCCAAGAGTCACAACATATTGGCAAAATATTTTTCAGTCGCTATCAGACGTCCTGGGTCGACCTGTGGATCCTGATCCTCTGACCGCACTCTGTGGTACTAAAAGTTCTGATCTTGTGATGACCTGCTCCCAAGATAATATGATGTTATTTGTAACCCTGCTAACACGCAGATTAATACTGCAACCCATTCTCACTCTGACCTCGTCACATATTGACCTTTTGGTCATGAACTTTCCACGTCTAGGTATGATGAGCAAGGTACCCTGGGTGCATTGGTTGTTGATGTTCTGGGACACCGTGTCAAGTTCTCGTGTTTCAAGGTACACTTCCGTTTTCACAGGAAATTTAATGTTTACATACAGTCTCTTTCAAAATAAATGCACTACGTTCGAACAACACCGCACATTGAAGTTTTTTTTCCTTCAACAACAAACACACACGGTTAGGTTTAGGCAACAAAAACATTGGTTAGGTTTAGGAAAAAAGAACAGGGTTTGGCTTTAGAATCTTAGTCTGTTGTTTGTCTCCCCATGTCCTGTCAAGTTTCCTGCCACCCTGATTGCCTGATCGCTTTCACCTGTGTCTCATTACCTCCCCTGTCAGAGTGTATAAGTCTTCTCTTTGTTTTCTGTTAGATTGTCTTGTCCTTCGTGTGAGCATTCCTGTGTTCTTCCTAGTGTCTATTCCTCGTGAGATTGACCTATTTTGTATTTAGACCAACAAGTTTTTGCCCGTTGATTTGGTTACCCCTGCCTGTGCTGACTGCCTTTTGTGTACCGACCCTGACTGGATTTAAAAACTCTCAACTTTGGATTTTGTCTCTGTCTGCATTTGTGAGTCCACCATTGTGTCTGATATCACCACCTTAACTTTCGTCCTTGTCCTGACGCATTTCCCTCTGACGTATCCGGGTGCTGTTAAACCGGTGGTGTATCATGCCGACGTTAAAGGACGCCGTTTTTCGTTGGTTTCTGACGCCAGAAGTCACTGCCCAAGCGTTGGATTTCAACGACTTCAGAGTGAGACCATGCTCGATACTGCCCTAGTGACGGATGTGATGGACCACCTGCGTTTGGAAAAGATTAAATTCTCCTTAAGAGGATGTGAAAACAAATTCTACCAGATCTGGCAACCATTTACAGACCGCTTTAAGACCACTTTCCTTCCAGTCCCCACTGCTTGGTTTAACTTTGAAAACCCCAATAAAAGAGTTTAACTGCAGGAGTCCATGGCAATAGTACTTGCTACAGTAAGCTGTTTGCTGGCAAGTAACAGTCCTTTGTGTAGGATTTAAGGGGATATATTGGCAGAGATGGAATATAATATTCATAACTATGTTTTCCTTCATTTGCAATCTCCAGAAAATAAGAACTGTTTTGTTTTCACTACCCTAGAATGAGCAGTTTATATCATGCAGAGCAGGTCCTCTTCCATGGAGTCCACCACGCTGTTTCTACTGAAGCCCAGAATGGACAAACCAAACACTGGCTCTAGATAGGGGCCATGTGCATGTTCGAGTCTGCCACCATTTCGTGTTTTATTTTGTAGTTTCTCTCCTCATGTGTTGTGTCTGGTTTCACTTCCTGTCTGTGTGTGTTTTCCCGCCTGTTTTCTGTCACACCTGTCTCGTTAGTCCTTCCCTGTTTCCAGAGTCTTCCCTTCACACCTGTTCTGTATTAGTCTTGTTTGCTCCACCCCAGTGTTCCCCTCCACACCCTTGTTGTCAACCAATCCCCATTTTTTCTCCTTTTCTCCTTCCGTGTCCTCCTGCTCCAGCTGTGTCTTGTTCTTGTGATTAGTTTTCTGTGTTTATGTGTTTCCCTCTGTTCCCTTGTCAGTTGTCTGTGCTCATCCCTGTGTTCTTGGTGTCGTTCCCTGCTCTGTTTTTCTGCCTGGTGTCTTGTGTTCTGTTTGCATTTTCTTTTCTTTCATTTGTATTATCCCGGTTGTGTTTCAATTTAGTTTTGGGTCTTCTGTCATTTGGACTTTCTGTTACCTGCCTGTTCTGGGTGTTTTTAATCAGCTCTATTAAAGCTTGCTTTTTGTTTCACCTCAAACCTGCCTGCTGCTCTGCATTTGGATCCTTCCTCAACTGATGCCTGACATTTAAAATGGCTACTAACAATTTTTAACTAACAATGGATCGAAAACTACATTTATGTGAAAGTAGCTGCTTGTGGTGATGGATCCGTAGAAAATGATCACCTGTGTCAACATCTTGGTTTTGGTTTCATCACTCGCAGCTATCCTCAGCTCACTCAAACCCACAGAATGGAGGAAAGACAATTGCTGATGAACATAGTTGAACATTCAGCTTATTCCTTAGGGACTGTTTGCGATTTATAAAGGGGGAGGAGTGCTGCAAAACTGGGGAAGGCATATCAAATCATTTTTTAAGCACTGGGGAGGAGGGACTGGTTTTTATCTTGGCTCAGGGGAGGGACATACAGCATTAGATAGCAGTAATTTGTATTTATTAAATACCATCTGAACCCCAAATCCTGCAGGTTTGAAAGGCATGCCTCTGTAAAATTCACCAGAATCACATCATGTATCATAGTCAGAAACTGTAAAAACAGATATTATAGCCAAGGGGTGCCCAGTAGCTCAGAGTGGGTGCCCCATGTACAAAGGCAGACCCTGCTGCAGAAGCTGCAGGGTTGATTCCAGCCCATGGGCTTTTGCTGTATATCTTCTTCAAACTGTCCTGTCATTAAAGGCAAAAGCCCAAAAAAATAATCTTCATTAGAAAAGAAATTATCATCACATTTTCAACTTTCAAACCAATGCTTCCATCAGGAGCAATGACCAAATCTAAGCTTAAAACAGTTTAATTATAGATTGATAATAGATATTTCATCCTGTAAATTTCACATATTCCCTTAGGAGTTAGAGAAAACCAGCACAGAGCTAGAAGGAGAGTTAATGTTGGCCTTACATCCATCAACAGGCCAGAAACACAACTCCTGATGAATGCTAATGTTGCCTGCAGGATGTGTAAATAAGTTAACTAACTTTTAGGCGATATGCCAATGTTGTGTTTGCAGCTTTTGCCTCCAAGTGGCCTAAACATCCATTATTACAGATTAAATTTTTCTTCATAATTAATATTTGACTAAGCTTCTATTTTTCCTCCCCTGTGATCAGTGACCATGTTATGCTACACTCAGACTTGCTTCATCATATCAAATAATAGCTTTGCCTCCTTCTTGTCCTATAATTTTTTATAGGTGTCAGAACCAGAACACCCTATCTGGTATTATCACTTATAAAGATACTGAGAGCATACATCAACATGAAATGAACCAGTTACTGCAATACAGTTCATCCTGGTGCTCACGAAAACTGGTAGAAACATCAATATTTAAACAGAAATACACTGCTAAAGGATAAAGGGAACACTTACCAAGTCAGTTAAACTGCAGGGATATCAATCTGTCCATTTAGGAAGCACAAGTGATCGTGAATCAGTTTCAGCTGCTTTGGTGCAAATGAAAGTGACAACAGGTGCAATGGAGAGGCAAAAGCAAGACAACCCCCAAAAAAGTCAGGTTTCACATGTGGTGTCCACAGACAGTTGCTCTCTCCTTATCCCTAATGACTGATTCTTCTCTAGTTTTGTGTTCTGCTAGTGTCCTTGTCACTACTGGTAGTATGAGGCGGTACCTGCAGCCCAATCAGGTTGCACAGGTAGTCCAGCTCCTCCAGGATGGCACATCCATATGTGTGGTTGCAAGGAGGTTTGCTGTGTCTCCCAGCACAGTCTCAAGATAATGGAGGAGATAACAGGGGACTGGCCGTTACACCAGGAGAGCTGGACAGGGCCGTAGAAGGGCGTCAATCCAGCAGCAGGACCAGTATCTGCTCCTTCGTGTCAGGAGGAACAGGAGGAGCACTGCCAGAGCCCTACAAAATCACCTCCAGCAGGCTACTGGTGTGCATGTTTCTGACTACACTGTCAGAAACAGGCTCCATGAGGGTGACATAAAGGCCTGACGTCCTTTAGAGGGAGCCCAGCAACATGCAGCTCGACTGGCATTCGTTAGAGAACACCAGAATTGGCAGGTCCACCACTGGCACCCTGTTCTCTTCACAGATGAGAGCAGGTTCACACTGAGCACATGTGACAGGTGTGAAAGAATCTGGAGATGCCGTGGTGAATGTTATGCTGCCTGTAACATCATCCAGCATGACCGATTTGGTAGTTGGTCAGTGATAGTCTGGGGAGGCATATCCTTGGAGGGTTGCACAGAACTCCATGTCATAGCCAACGGTACTGTGACTGCTGTTAGGTACCAGGATGTAATCAGAGTGATTATCAGACTTTACGATGGCGCAGTGGGCCCTGGGTTCCTCCTGGCGCAGGACAATGCCCGGCCTCATGTGGCCAGAGTGTGTAGGCAGTTCCTGGATGACGAAGGCATTGATGCCATTGACTGGCCCTCTCGTTCCCCTGACCTAAATTCAACTGAGCACCTATGGGACAGTATGTGACATCACCAAGTACCGCCACAGACTGTCTAAGAGCTCAGTGATGCCCTGATCCAGGTCTGGGACGAGATCCCCCAGGACACCATTCGCTGACTCATCAGCCGTCGTCAGGAGTGCATACAGGCACGAAGTGGCCATACACATGACTGAGTCACATTATGAGTCACTCAAGTTGGATCAGCCTTCAGTTGGTTGATGGTTTTGGTTTCAATTGACTGTTGTTACGTCATTTTGTTCTCAACAGACTATACAGTGTACATCAATAAAGATTTTCAATAGGAATAATTTGTTCATCAAGATCTGATGTGTGATTTTAGAGTTCCCTTCATTTTTTTGAGCAGGGTACATTCACTGTAAGCCTTTTGACAATATACAAAAAAAAAGAAGAAGCAGAAAACGGAGACAATTCTGAAACACCTGCTGGAGTTGTTGAAACACGATTAATTAAACTGAGGTCATATTTGTTTTTTGAACACCTCACAGCTTTAGAAGACAGTAACAGACTTCCGAAAGCCTTTAGACTCACAGTAATGTAAATACCATATCGTTATTACCCGACACATTAGTGCCAATAGCCCATCAAAATAAAAAAAACAAAACAAATAAGTCAAGTGAATAGCCACTTCCATCTTGCCTGTTCATTTCCCCTGTCAATGGTGACTATAATAACCACAATGCCCCAACCAAACATTAAATCACAATTTTATATGTAATCAAATCAAGCTCATCACATCTGCACTGATTGATTCTAGACTAAATTGCTGCCTGGCATTTGCAATTTCATTAACTCACACTGGCAGAAACAGAGATTGCGTGTGCGTGTGTGTGTGTGTGTGTGTGTGTGTGTGTAAGACATTGAAAGCAGAGCGAGAGAGCGTGCAGGGCAGGGGGAAAGTGACTCAGGCAAGTAGTTAGAGAGAAACATGAGGGCAGGGGAGTGATTTGTTTGTTTTACGGGACCTGAATACATCGTAATTCAGTGAGACATCTGAGGAGACGGCGTGGGGAATTAAAGAAGTTTGTGTTGAAGAGGAGGGGGTTCCAATCCAAAATGCAATTGATGTTTATTAAAAATAATAATACTCTACATTCACGACTTTACAGCCGAACATTAGGATGATTAAATCCTCCGTCTAATTTTATTTTTTCATGGGTTCGCGTTGAGCTCATTCCGCAAAATGAACTGATTTAACTTCAGGTGACATCACCATGATAGGATGTGACACCATGTTGATCTACCTTATGATTTCCAGTGCGTCGCTGCAGAAATCCTGCTGCACCGTAGCGTAAGCAGGGTTCACGGCTCCGGTATATTTCACAGGGCGCTGAAGTGGCTCTGACAGATGTGGTCTGACCGCCAACTGGAGGACCCAGTGCACATGGAGCGAGGGCACCTTGGCCGCAGACCCAGACAGAGACACAGTAGTCTAATTAAGACATGTGGCAAGAAGGAAGAGAGCAGACTGGCAGAGGTCCCAGCGGTAAACAGAGTCTAGGATGAGACAGATGTAGAGATTTCCCATGTGTCAGTCTGTCTGCCTGTCTGTCCGTCCGTCTGTTTACCACTGGCAAGACCGAGAGTCTGAGACTTCCTTTAAATTCCTCTCTGCCTTTGACGCCACTGGTCTTAATTAGACCACTATGTCTTTGTCTGGGACAAAGGTGCCCTCAGTCCCCACTTAATGTAGCCTCTATAGTCAGCGGCTTAAAGTGTGTCCCGCTCCCACAGAAGAGAGCAGACGATATGCTTCGTGGCCTCCCCGTCAGACCAAGTTAATGTTTTTGCCGTCCTTAATGCTCTTCATGCATTCAGCGCCGTGGCCTGGATACTCCTCCATGATAGGTTGAGCTGAGAGGGCCATTTTATTTAATACGGATCTACCTGCTGCACGGTGTCAGTGTTTTGTCATCATAAAACTTTGCCTACCTGTTAGTTTAACCAGCTCAGCTGCCATCTCTGTGGGGCTCAAGGTAATTTGTAGTCTACAGTGCCTGTGCCTGTACATGGCATCACACAAACCTGCATGTCTTAAGACGCTGTGGCACAGCTGATGCCATTTTAGCATGAAATTTCATCTGTGTTTTTATGCTTGCAGCAAACCCCTCACTTCACATCCATGCCACCGATGAGACTGGACATTGACTGCTAGAGTTTTGGTGTAATTCCTCTGCCTGCCACTTTCACTTTCACTTTATAGCTTTGTTTGTTTACTCACCTACTCTCTAGTGTGCACTCTTTCCAGCACTTTATTTTCCCTTCTCTATCTTCCTCTCAGTCATTTTTCTACTGGGTAGAAGTTGTTATTTGTGTGTTGGATGAGGGGAGGGATGCAGGCAGAAAGATCAACCCTGAACCAAAACATATGTGGCTTTATAAAAGCATGCATACCTTGCCTGTCACATGCCACCCAAGTTCTTCGCTGCTTCTTCAGTGTGCGCACGATTCTAACGTCAAGGTGTAAATTACTATTGACATAGTGATATGGACCATGGCTTCAGATAAAGTACCTTATAATAGGTTATTAGCCTAAACCAGTCACCTGTGCCCACTCAGCCCCCCCTCATCCCCTCATCAACCTCCCAGTGTAAATAGATGCCACTCTTCAGAGCCACTTCAAGTGTGTGTTGTCCTAGTGCATTCTGCATTTCAGCCATTACTGTCTGCTAATAGATATACTGATGTAGTTGACCAATGAAATTGATTCAATGTGATGAACCTTCTGTGAGGAAAAATCCTCTGTGTGTAGCATTAGAAAACTCCCTACTGTCACAAATGTCTTAAACAGCACAGAATGCTAATTGCACATTACATTGCAGTTGCATTACACTGAGACAAATGAGCTGAAATCAACACTTAAGCTCTTTTCCCACCGGAGAGAGAAACCCTCACTAACACTCACTAACATCTGGCTTTTGCTTTTAATAGGAAAGGTTACAATCGGCATTCACTCCTGGGACAAACAAGTCTGCAGTAGTCACTGGTATTAATCAGCTCCAACTCCAATTGGCTTCGATCAGCAGTGATGGAAATACAACAGCCAGATGGACGCGCTAGTTTTAGCCCCTTTGCCGGTGTGATGCAATGCAGTCAAAGCAGCGCTCGAACATTGTTCAAAATTTAATCGACACAGAGTTCGAGAGAGACTGAATAAGTGATATAAAAATAATAATAATAAACTTTATTTATATAGCATGTTTCATACAAGAAATGCAGTACAAAGTGCTTTACAGTAAGGGCAGTATAAGCACTGAGTAGCTTTGGGGTGCAACTGACAAAGGCTGCATCCCCGAACTTCTTCCAACTGTTTGTGGGAACCTCCAATAAACCAGCAGCAGATGATCACAGTGTTCTTGGAGGCAAATAGTTAACAAGCGAGTTCGCAATGTAGAGCTTTGTATACAAGGAGGAGGTGCAGAGCAGCTCAGACTGGCCTGATGTGCTCTCTCCTCTTGGTTCTGGTTAATAGCCAAGCTGCAGAGCTTTCAATGAGCTGAAGTCTCTCAGTGGTGTTTTTTGATGTTTTTGTCACCTTGTTGATGTGGGACTTGAAGCTTAGATGTGAATCAAGGATCACACCAAGACTTT
The DNA here is from genome assembly GCF_006386435.1 of Epinephelus moara. Taxonomy (NCBI): domain Eukaryota; kingdom Metazoa; phylum Chordata; class Actinopteri; order Perciformes; family Serranidae; genus Epinephelus; species Epinephelus moara. Next base: position 16,233,282 of record NC_065514.1, on the reverse strand, counting down.
TAATCTTGGATTTTATCCAGAGAGTTAAATTTTCCAGATTATTAAGAAGCATTTCTCTTTTTGTAAGAGATATTAAAAAGAAGTAGTCATCATAACATTTGCACCGGCCTCCATGCTGTACACTAACCTGTTTTCCAACCGTGACGTAAAAACATGACACACCAGAGGAAAAAATAAATAAAATTAAAGTGGCACACTTGTCTACTGATGAGCTGTGGTCTACTGGCAATGGCAACGCTGTTTTCCTGCATTAAAAAACTTGCATACACATGCTATTTTTGGTGGAAAAGAGTGATAGACGGACCCTGTTTCCACCACAAATGTCTCATAAAAATGGTATAATTACTTAAAAAGACTTTGCAAGGTGACTTCTGGTATTTGGCATGTCTTGATAGGGTGGTTTGCTGTGTTGCTTGTGCCTTGTCATCACTTATATTGCAGAAGAACACACAGTCAAAGGGGTGGGTGCGGGGGTCAGTTCTCTTAAAGGGGAAAATCCGTTTTTTACAACCTGGACCTTATTTCTGGCATTAAATACGGTTGTTTACTCACCCAGATAAGTTTGGCGTCATTTGGAGTCCATCGGAAGATATTTAGATCCACGAGAGCCGCATACATCCATATAGTGGGAATGATCGGGGCACCGACAATGAGGCTCTAAATAACACATTATCTGCCACAAAACTCGTTCATTTCACCAATATGTTTTTATGAATCACTAGAGTTGCTTGTCATCATCATTCGGGTCAATTATACTGAATTATACTGTAAAAAAACGGAACTTCCCCTTTAAAGCCCCAAAAATGGTTGCCCTGGCCATGCTGTTTAAACCCCACAATAGGCTACTCAGTACACCTCTAAATTACAATTGCGAATCTCAGTTCCAATCTTTTTTGCAGGGCTTCAGGACAACATGCCATATTACACGTTCACCACACCTGCCTGCTGCCAGGACCTCACCTCTGTGCGAGCTATTGAAAGAGAAGTGCTCAGGAGTAAATGGTGGATTGCTGTGATAGGTAGGGATTGCATTTTGCTTTCCCCTGCCAGATTTTCTGACCCACTGTGACTGCAACAGTTTAGCCCTGCTTTGGGACCCAACAGAAAAAGGCCCATTACCCACCGCTGTGCCTTTAGTCTGAATCACAGATTTGTGGTGTTGAGTTTTTCTGTCTCTATGAAGGTTATTGTAGAAGTGATAATATTGTCTTTACCTGATAGGAACTTCAGCACAGCATTTGTCAAATAAGCCTCAAATGTGCAGGATTTGTGCGTGCAGCCACTTTGTACTGTATTTGTCATTCACTCCAACATGTGTAGAGACACAAAAGTTTGTGTAGATTATGTACTTCAATACCAGCAGTGCGACAAACAGTAGGCTACAAACACACCTGTCGTCACTCCATTTATATTTAGTCACATCTCATCCCTGTCTCCCTGCAACAACAGCAGAATAATAGCTCCTGGGATCTGAAAATCAACAGATCTTTTTTTCCCCTACATGGAAGAATCAGAAAATAGACAGAAAAAATGAGCGTGTGCCAAGAATCTCAGTCAAAAACTATTCTTATCTTTGAACAGGGGATTTGGAGGACTGTCATCACTGACATACTTGATTGTACGGCGTAATCACTATAACTTGAATCGTGTCTGATCTAATCTTGGCTCCAGTGGTGCTGTAGAGTTAGCAGCTATTGTCCTTAGTGACATAATGTTATCATTACAACTCTCTTCACAGCAGGCTGAATGCAAACTGGAGCGGTCTATAAACACGAGCCATCATCCAGGTTTATGCTGCTACCTCAAATTATGACGTACTTGTAGCAAATGACATATGTTGTTAAAATTGTGCTTTCCATGAAGGTCGCATAACAAAAAATATGTATTGTAATAATACACTATAGCCCCACAGTTCACCCCAAAGTCAAAAATACATGTTTCCCTCTTACCTGTAGTGCATTTATTTTGGTGTGAGTTGCTGAGTGTTGGTATTATCAGCCATAGAGATGTCTGACTTTACTCTAATATGATGCAACTAGATGGTACTCAGCTTGTGGAGCTCAAAGTACCAAAAAATTATTTGAAAAACTCAACAGCAATGTCTCTTTCTGGAAATCATGACCTGGTTACTCAAGATAATCCACAGTTGTGAGCAGTTTCATGTATTTTAATTCAGTGAAACTACACCCTCCAACCGTATCACTGCGCAAAAAGGAAGTGCACATCTACTGCTAGCTCACCTAGCACCACTGAGCTAGCTAACGTTACAGCTCAGCTGAGGAGAACGCCATTTAACTTAGCATGTCACGCTGATATGAACATTAGCTTCTCATCCATGAGTAGATGCACACTTCCTTCTGCTGTCCTCTTTGGCTAAAGTGTAGCGTGAGCTAGCAATAAAGTAAGGTGAGGTAAGGAAAGGTAAGACAAAACTTTAATGTCTCCAAAGGACAATTTGGGATACAGACAGTAGTCATGAGTACAACAAAACAGACAGTACAACACAAACACACAGAATCCAGTATAACACTGTCAGGGGTAGATCATGGACAATTAGTGGTCACTGCTGGTTTAAATAAGTGATGGCAAAGGACGATCTGTAACGCTTAAGGTGCTGACACACCAAAGTGACATCAAAGAACTAGCGCCGACGAAAGCCAACTGTTGCGTCTACGTTGCCTCACGTCGCCCTGTGTCAGTTGCATTTGAACACTACAAAGACTACATCCGACGGCAAAGTAGCACGTACGTTCTGCGCCTGCGTGACAGGAAATAACGCAAGAAGGGAAACTGGAAGTCCGAGGAATGCATGAGATAAACAAAGTAGTGGAGTGAGAGAGTGGTACATCCTGTCAGCTGAGGGGTTTCCTATCTGTGCAGCCGAGCACCGCAGCACCTCCATGGACTATTACATCCAGACAGTCCCGGTGTTTGTCTCCGCAGGCTCCACTTCACTCAGCTTCACTCAGCTGCCCGACAAACCCGCTGGTTCTTCCCACTTTAACCTGAATAACAAACCAGGGCTCGGTGCTCCAGTTGGATCCAAACGGAGAGCCGGGGCTAGCTGGGAGGCTAGGGGAGGCTAACTGTCTGTGCTTCCCTCCGGTCATGCTGCGGCTATTCAGGTTAAAGTGGGAAGAAGCAGCGGGTCTGTCAGGCAGCTGAGTGAAGTGGAGCCTGAGGAGGAAGCACCGGTTAGCCCCGATTTCACTACAGGCAGATTTACTCACTACAGGGGTGAGGAAATAAAACTTGAACAGCCAATCAGAGTGATCTCTCTCACCGACAAGCTCCGCCACCGATTCAACATGCTCAATCAGCCGAAAAGCTGCCGACGCCAAAGTGCTGACGGTGCAGGACACACCGCAAAAACTAGGGCAACAGACGCTCACTGACGGCCTGACTTTGACCGACGGCCAACTGTCGGCTTGGTGTGTCAGGGCCTTCAGTGCTACAGTTAGAGAAGCAAATCCTCCGCCATGATGGAAGCATCTGAAACTCAACATGGAGGGGATGTTGAGAGTCTGGGACAATCGACCGAGCTTCTGAGGTGACCATCTCTTCATACAGATGCTGTGGGTTATTAAAAGTAACACCAGTGATCTTACAGCACAACTTGACCACTTCACAACTTGTTCTTGTTTTTAAGGCTCAGATAACCAAACCAATACACAATGTTAAAAGAAAGAATGGACTCAATAAAGGCAGAATAGAAAAATTTCATGATTGTCCTATCTACATCGACACTCCTCAGCTTCCTTAAAAAGAATTGATGTTGGTTTGCCTTCTTACAGATGCCGTCAGTGTTCATCAGAATTCCACTTGTTATCTAAAGCCCTATTCGCACGGGATTAGTATTACCTGGGGACCTCTGGTAATTTGTAATAATTGTAGAGGCTGTCTGTGATCTTAATCCCGTTCAAATGCGCCATGTCTCTAATTTGTAAAGTAAAAATTCCACTGCAAATTACCTACTATATTTCGCCAAACACAGACGTCCCGTGATAATACTAGTCCTGTGCAAATCTGCATCTCAGTGATTGGGGGGTATTTTAGTTGTTGTTTTTATTGCGCGTCTTTTTTCTACCTCTTTCCCGGTTGAATTATGGAGGCTGCGGTGGAAATTATGAATGACAGTTTTGACTGCATTTTAGGTGCAAATGCAGGAGCCTCATCATCTCGGTACACAATATGGAGACCCATTCGCAGAAACAACAAGCTCAGATCCATCAGAAGAGCGAAATTTCGGAAAATATTGAGATGGATGGCATGCGTAGCAGCATGCGGTAAGGAACATTTTTCTATCTTTCAACAGGCTTAATACAAACGCCCTGACGGCCCGTTATCCCGACAACAACTGCCCACTGTTCCGAAGTCCCGTTGCTGCTTTGACATTTTATTTACTGTTGCCATGACGACTAACACATACCACATTAAAAGTGATCATTTTAACACAAACCATAAGCTTTCCATAAACCTAACCAAGTGGTTTTTGTGCCGGGCCGTAATGTCAGTAAATTTGAGTAAAATACAGACTTCACTTATCCCGTGCAAATGCACCGCAAGAAACACATTTTACACAATTTACAAATTACCAGACGTCCCCAGGTAATACTAATCCTGTGCAAATAGGGCTTAAGACAGTGTCTAAATACTTGTACTGCTGCACTGCTGCCATCGGCAAACATCTCATTGGTCTTAGACACATTAATGTGGAGGAAAGACTGGTCACTCCAATTAAGAAATTCATCCAGAACTGGGCCATGGTCATATTATGATCCATGAAGAAGGCTTACAATGACAGAGTCATTTGCGTACTTCAGGATAGTCTTGATGCGTGATTACTCTGACATTAATTTGTGTACAAACAAAATAAAAGAGGAGAAAGAACACTTCCCTGTGGGGATCCAAACATGTGCTGGATACAATTAAAAGCAGTAGATGTACTATTCCTTCTGCACGGTGATACCGTTAGCTAGTGTAGTTACGTAAAAACAAAAAGTTGGTTCTTGAAATTGCTCACAACAAGGTCTGTGGATTATCTTGAGTAACTGGGTCTTGATCTCCGAAAAGAGACATTGCTGTTGAGTTTTTCAAATGTATTTTTGGGGCGCTTTGTGCACCACAAGTCGAGTGCCATCTGGTTTCATTATACTGGAGAGAACGCAGACATCTCTACAGCTGATATCTCCAACATTTGACAACTCACACCAAAACAATCTAGATTTAAAAATAGCACCACAGATAAGAGGACAAATATGTACTTATGATTCGAGGGTGAACCGTCTCTTTAAAATCTGTCAGTTTCCATCTAACTTAAAAAGAGCTTTTAGTAATCCTTTAACAAGTCCATGTCACCATGAAATATTCCTGTTGTTATTTAGAAACATGTGTCAATTTTATACCAAAGCTGAGCTGTGTCAGATCTTTATAAAATCCGAGTCAGTGGCAGTGTTACACAGCCAGTTCTTCTCTGGGTCACAGTGTGAGTCTGAAGGAGAGAGGAGAGTAATGAAAAATCTGACTTTTAGTGAACTGAATTTTCCAAAGGGCGGAGTCGGTCAACAGCTTTTTGTTTTCCAGGCCAAATTTACATTTCAATGGGTTTGGCAGAGGTCCTAGTTTCAGAGAGGTGAGACAGCGTTCAGAGTCGATGAGCAGGAGGAACACTGGAGATTTGCTTCCTTTGGTCTTTGCCCACATTTTATTGACAGCAAGCAAGAAACCAAGCGCAGGATTAATTTTGTTCAGTCAGTGTTTGACCTTTTGTGGTTTAATTTAAGACTGCATAAAAGTATCCATTCAGGCTGCCATATGTGAGGCAATTAAAAAAATACATGGTGGACACTCTTCCTCTGCTGACCAACACTAAATCTCCATCTGCCACAGAAAAACTGGAACTGGTACATAGATATCGAAGACGATTTCAGTCCCATTTGTTCCAGAAAGACACACAAGTCAGGCGGAATACTGGTGTTTACTGTGGAGAATATTTGGTGTTGGTAATGATGCTTGGAGGAAGAAGATGAAGGGGAGTCTTCTCTTCACTGCTGAGAGCTGAAAGTTGTCAATGAATATATAGTAGCCTGCTGTGTGGGAGCTCAGGATAGCACAGTAAATATGAGGTTTGAGCTTGGCAGGTTTCTTATTTTCTTTCAGTGACTTACTGAAATTACAGTATAGATTTTGTCATAAGATATCATCAGTTTTTGTTAGCGCTTTCTTTGAAAGCTGGCGCTGTTATTGACAATAAGATTACCATCCAATCAACTCCCATTCTTACCTTTCCTTTTTGAACTGTGCTCTGATTTAGGCCATGTCCACGCTTTAACGTAGGTAGAGTTCAAAACGCCGGACAAGAACAGTTTACATCCACATGAGCAATTACAGATTGTTCTGTGCATGACAGCAATTTCACAAGGTTCGTTCTCCACATGCATGATACGACAATAGGCTTATAATTTCCGTCTGGAACCTCATTCACTGTTTGTATACTTGTTTGTATACCAGTACTTTACTGGTTAAAAAGAGGCAATTGGGGCTCAGGAGGTAGAGCAGTTGCCTAGCATATGGGAGGTTAAGGGTTCAATCCTTGGCCCTTGCAGTCGAAGTGCCGTTGGTCAGTATAAGAGAGAAAGATGTTCTGAATGTTTATCTGATGAGCATGTATGGTAGCCATACATGATATTGACGCCAGCACCAGGCTTTCAGCTAAGTCCAATTTAAATCCAATACTTGATGCTGAGAGCCACTGTTGTAGTGCACATAAGGCAGGAGGGACTGGAGGTGGATGGATCAAACAAACATAGACTTTAATCCTGGAGACCACTAGCCTGGAAATCCAGACCCAAATCTAGAAAGATTTTGAGTCTGGCTTTGAGAAGGCTTCTAGGGCAGTCTTCTGTTCCTCTCTCAAGGTAAAAGATAAGTGTAGTTGGCTTAGTGTTTCTTCCAAAGCTAAACTGAATGGACGCGGTCCTTCGGCAGCTGCCATCTTGGCTGTTTACTTTTCGACTCCTACGGCGCAGCGCTGTCCTCATCATGTTACACCCGCCCAGAGCCCGCCTCTGTCAGATAGACTGATCTAATTGGTCCGATGGTGATTCAACGGGCTCTGCTCGTCGGGCCAGATCCCCGTGCAGTGCAAATTCGAATTTGCTAGGGGCGGGGCATCTGGATTTCCAGGTTAGGAGACCACAGTATATCCAGTATGAAACCAAAAGTCAATGTTGCTTTATTGTAGTGTTGACCATTTTACATACGGTTCTTGCAAACTATGTTATGTAACAAATACACTTATCTTAATCCAACACATGATTTTTTTCTAAACCTAACCAAGGAGTTTACTTTTTGGCTAAATCTTACTGTGACTGTTCACAACATTAACCACGTGTGACAGTGTGTTTCAGCTGTTTGGTCTGGGCATCTCTATGAGACACAGAGGGGTGCGACAATTCATCAGTAATGGAAGACCTGGGATGAGATGGGTTGAAATACAGGTGACAGGTTGAGCTGGTTTAGTTCAGTAGCTCTTGATCAAAGACTCAGGCCCTCTCAAAGGTTCCCAAGATGAATCTGCAATGAGATGATTAATGATAGAGGAAAGGAGATAAACAAAGTTGAGATATTCAAATTTGTATTTTTTTTTTTGAAAATAATTTTCTGTAATATTTAGAGAGAAAATCACTTTTGATGGAACTGATAATGACCCATAGGCAGCTGAAACATGACTAGGAACTACAAACAGACACTGACAACACAGCTCATTCTCATTCCAATCTCGTCAAATACTTTGTCAGTGATCTGGGTGTTAGATATTAACGCACAAAGGCACCTTTTGTGGTGGAATAATAAAAACCACTGATGCTATGTCAATGGCAATGTGAATGTTGAGCCAAACAATGATGCTTTTTTCTAAACCTAAGCATGTTATTTTGTTGCACAAGGAAACAAACTTCAAACAAGATGTTTTACGGAAGTTGTAAGTTAATTTTGAAAAAGACGTGTGTGCAGTAACTGTATATTTTCTGTGAAAACAGAGGTGTATTATGAAAATACACAATGTATGTAACAAGTTTAAACTGAGACTGTCTCTGAACGTCAACAAGAGATGTAGGAGGATACACAGCGCGTCATATGTAGCAATGTTTGATGAGTTGCGATGAGAGTGTAACAAGGTTGGGAACAACTGATTTCATCTTTACTGTTCATATTAAACATGTATAAACTGTGCCTTTATTGATCATGTACAGCATAGATGATTTATGCAGATTCTTCAGATGAATAACTGATAATGTGACTCTTCTAACAGAAAGTGTGGACACATAACAAGTCAGACCGACCTTCAACAGTTTCTTAATGCAGGCTCGTGTTTCTACAAAATGTTTCGGCGACACAAGTTTCTACAGAAAACATGATTCCTATAGTAGGAATATCAGATATAAGCCACCCATCCTACTACATCAAAGCCCTGACCCCGTCTGACATCCAGACACACGCACACAATCTTAAGCTTACTACACATGCACACAGCGATAATTTCAAACAGAATAAAAGAGTGAGCAAGCTGCATTCCCACACCAATTTTCGCTCTGATTTCAGAAGGGACTGCTGATTGCAATGCAGAGTGGCAGCTAATTTCACCTGAGAATGCAAAGCATTGTGTTTTGGCATTGATTTCTCTTTCTTCAGACACAAGTAGAGACAGAGAGAGAAAACACAAACAGACGGAGAAAGAAAGTCAGAAGTAAGTATGAGTGCGGAAGGAGGTAGTAGACACATAGTGGCACCCCTAGAAATGCTTCATAGGGGTGGCCAGATGGGGCCACTGATGATAACTGAATTTCAGGAGATCCATTATGTTACTATAGTATATAGGCTAATTGAAAACTAGCAGCACCTCTTCACAACATGACTGGACGCACATGACACGGAGAGAAATGTTCCAGATATGGTAGAAAGACAGACATAAAAAAGATATACCCCTCATTAGTGTTACATTAGGCGTATACTGTACCTCATTAGTCAGAATCAGCTTAATGCATAGCAAATGTACAGGGATCTGTCTTGATATCAGTGCTGCAGTGGCAGTGACCATGTGGCTGCTGCTGCAGTATAGGCTTCCAGGAAGAGAGGAGAATGGCTATATGCAATAAGGGATGAAGCTATAGCCCGCTCTCTTGATAATGTTTCCTGTTGTCAGGAGGTGGCATTAATCAGTCAGTCAGGGAGCTGCGGTGTTGGTAAGTGATAGAAAACGTTACAGCCTCTCTGGCTTAATCATTGCCATAACTTATGTGTGCGCTCGCTAATAATAAAGGCTAGATGACTCATGCGAACGTAAATAACTGTCTCCTAGAAATTATGTTTGTATGTTGGTAAACTGCTTTCTTAATTACATGGTTGTGGCAACGTAATCACTGCCTGGATTATGTTCAGAGACACTGTTTATTTCAGGTCCTGAAAAACTACATTAATGTACTGCGTAGGCTTCAGAAGGAACATGAAGGAACATTCAGATGGACATGGGTCTAATAAACTAAGGTACGACATCAAGTTTGACATATGTACCGTGACAAAGCCTACTGAATCACTGGCTACAACGTACGATACAATAGCTTCCCATACTGACTGCGCAAGGATGCTGCATGGGTTATTACTTCTCCAACTGTGAAGCACAACATAGAGGGTCACATTATTAAATAACATTATGTTTTTTGGGCACCATATACTGCAGTGTGTTTCTGTGTGTGTTTGCTAGCTGCTAGGTTGCTCACCTGGCAGCTGCAACTCTGCCGCTATTTCTAATGTGGATTTCAAGCGGTGTTTAGGATCATTGTCCTGAGCTGTTTTACAGATGCTGTGATGTTTGCTTCCAAATTTTACTAGAAGTTAACTGAATCCATTCTTCCCTCTTCTGTGAAATGTTCCCCATGCCACTGGCTGCAACACAAGCCCAAAGCATGACCGAACCACCCCCGTGTTTAACAGTTGGACAGGTTTTCTTGTCATGAAATTATGCACCCTTTTTTCTCCTAACATACCTTTGCTCATTGCGTCCAAAAAGTCCTATTTTAACTTCATCAGTTCACAGGACTTGTTTACAAAAAGCATCAGGCTTGTTTAGATGTTCCTGTGCAAACTTCTGATGCCGAATTTTGTGGGGACTCACACAGGAAAGGTTTTCTTCTGATGACTGATGACTCTTCCGTGAAGCTCATATTTGTACAGGGGTCACTACACAGGAGAACAGTGCAGCACCACTCCAGAGTCTGATTAACCTTCCTGCAGGTATTTTGCAGTCAAACAGGGGTTTTGATTTGCCTTTCTAACAATCCTACAAGCAGCTCTCTCAGAAAGTTTTCTTGGTCGTCCAGACCTCAACTTGACCTCCCCAGTTCCTGTTAACTGCTATTTCTTTTTTTTCTTTTCTTTGATCGATTTTTATTATTTTCTTTTTTCAACAAACATACAAAACAAAATAACGACACAACAGCAACAGTCGTCAAGACAAAAAGGAAAAACACACGAGATAGGCAGTAACATTAAAATGCTTCAAAAAAATATTTCAATTTCTCAGCCGCCCACACCCACATCGCAGTCTTAGAGTCCTTAATTCCCATTACTCGTGCAGTTGACAATTCTAGGTAGACGATGTCTAGGAATGTTAGAATCCAATTGGCTACCGATAGCTTTTCGGGGTGTTTCCACCTCATGGCGACCAGCTTCTTGGCTGCGGTGAGGCCAACAAGAATAATTCTTCTCTGATAGATTGGGGCTGGCAGCCAAGGCAAATCGTTAAGGAGCATAGCAGTCACAGTCACAGGTATATTCACAGAAAATATTTCAGATAACTGACGGGCAACATTCTCCCAGAAGCCAGTAACTGGGGGCATTCCCAGAACATATGTATGAACGTACCAGCGGCACCTTGAGAGCAAAGTGTACAATGAAAGACCCTTCGCGTGGAGCCTTCTTGGGGTGAGATAGGTCCGGTGGACATAATTCAAGTGAATCTGTTAATGATTGGGGTTATGTGACGTCAACAGGATGTTGGACCATACTGAGTCCCAGTCCACATCTTGGTTCAGGTCTGGCACATCGTTCCTCCATATCCTGTTCAGGGGGAGGTCCTTGTAAGAGGACTTTAATAGAAGGGCATAAAAGGTGGAGACAAAGCCCCTGGAAGTGCTTCTGCTTGTGATGAGTTTATGGAAGGGATGCTGATCCAGTGGCTGATTCCATGGGACCCCATGGGCCCTGAGGGCTGCTCTCAATTGTAAATAAAAAAAGAAAGAGGTACCTGGTAAAGAGCGAAGACCTGTGTTATTAAAAATATCTCTCAGAGTGCGAACACCCTTTCTTTCCCACTTGGGGAAAGTTATTGGTCTTCGTCCTATCAGGAGCCAGGTATCATTAAATATTGGAGAATCTAAATGCCACGGACTGTTAACTGCCATTTCTTAATTACATCACAAATTGAGAAAACAGCTACCTAAACACACTTTGCTTTCTTCTAATAACCTTCTCCTGCTTTGTGGGCATACGTTAGTTAGTTTTCAGAGTGCTGGGCAGCTGTTTAGAGGAGCCCATGGCTGCTGATTGATGGGACAAGGTTTCAGGAGTCAAAATATTTATAAAGCTTTTAAATTTGCATCACTTGGCCTTTCCTAACGATGATTTTGAACAAGCCATAGCCCGAACAAGCTAATTAAGGTCTGAGAAGGTGTCTGAGAGCTCAAATGTCTTGGGGTACCGAAACTTTTGCATGGTGCTCCTTTACTTTTTATCACTCTAAAATTAATAATCTTGATTAAAATCTTTACCTTCGTGCCTTTTAGAGATAAGTTCATTTTCTACTTACTTAAATATTCACAGTAAATGAAATTTTGACCAGGGGTGCCCAAACATTGCCACTGTATATGGGTATTGTCTTTACTCAAGACATTGTAGTTGCCTAAACTTCACTAGATCACAAAATGTTCCAATAGGTCATTCAGGTCATTTCAGAGGGTGGCCACAAAAATGTTCTATATCCAGGTCTGCTGTCTCTCCGCAGGTATAAAGTGAAGGGATCTGTAAAGCTGCCAGGACATCTGCCTCACCTGCCCTTCTTTTTCCTTCCCCTGATGCCAAGTCTTGGCATCTTTACCTGCCCCCTATCTGAAACACCTCGGCTCTATTCCAACTCCTCTACGCTTTGCCAAAGTACCACTAAGAAATCCCAGCGAACATACTGACGCTGAAAAGGCGTTGACACAGCTGCCTGCGGAAATACCAGAGTTCTGTGTAAATATACTACAGTGTTTAAATCAATGTTAAGTCAGTTTGAAATAATGTGATCTTATATAATGTATACCCAAGGTTTTAATATGGTCTCCCACTGTATAATCATATTTTGTTACTTTCATTTGGGATAATGTGTATGACATATAAACCTAAACTGTTGGGCTTTAGGCTGCTGTCTGCAGGTCACTGTGTACCAAAACCTCATGGGGCGATACACTGAAAACAGTCCTACCACTGAGTCATAAAATGTCCTAAACATAGACACACATACACACTCTGTTGCACATGCACACCCTGATACACTTATTTATGAGAGTACAGCGATGGACAGTGTTGAGCTTTATCTTCTTTTTTTCCCCTTTACCTTCTTTCTATTTTACAGCCGGCTGAGTGCCTTCAAGTGCATGCTTCAATTGTTTCACTCCTCTTAGTGGAGCTACACAGCAGGGAGACGTCTTTCCTGGTGATGTTAAAACCACTTACCAAACTTGTGCATTCTGTACACACAAGTGTAGTACTTGGATTCTTTTAGCTCTCATTATGAATGAACTCTCCTTTGCGTTAGCATGTTCAGTACCTTTTCGAACTCTTCTCTGTTCCTTTTTGTCTTTCTGTTTGTCTCTGCGTGGCACTTTGTCTGTGTTTCCTCCTGTTGCTGTCTCTGTTTGTGTCTCCTTTACTTTGTATTCTCAAGGAGTATGCAGCCCAGTCCGCCTAAATGTGATTATGGATTATCTGCAGTGTTTTTCATCTTCAGAATTTCAGCAAGATGTGATCTAGAGATGTGTCTTTTGTTGTCTTTCTCCATTCCAATGCAAGGAGGCCAGTCAAATTGTGGGGTAACACAAGGAAAGGAAGACTTGGTTGTTGCCTGATTGCGAGGACATCAGCAGCAACAGCAGCACCACCACCACCGACAATGTTCCTGTGTGTAGGCCTATCGTCCACGGGACAGATGTAAAGCTCTGACAGATGTAAAGATTGAATATTTACAGAAGAAGGGAAAGATATCTGTCGGCTGTGATTGGTTTGTAACGTGACTCCTGTCTGACTGCTGAGCGTGGCCTCTTCCTGTCTGTCCTTTCATATTAAATTCCCACATGGTCCAGTATATGGGTTTTGATTTATTTTGACAAGGCACAACTCCTAATAGAGTTTCACCTTTGTTAATTTATTAATTTATTTATTTTTCTGTGACTAAGCGATTGATAGAATCTTGTAGACTAATGACCTTTCTGGTTGACGAACGTTTGGTCGATTATTAGGGGGCAGCTGTAATCAACATTTTCACAACTTAATTGGCAACATTTCCTCATTTTGCTCATAAAAAACGTAATTGGCTTGGCAGTACATTTCCCTCAAAATGTATTTCCTGTTTCACAGTCACTGCAATGCATTGTCGCATGGTTAAGTCCTAGTTCGGCTTCAGGATATTTATTTAACTCTGACAGGACATAGTTCTAATCAGAGCCATTAATAAATGGACCTGGTTATAATTGAAGTTTGGTCAGCAATAACAGGTCAGACCTGCCCTGTTTGAGCTATCTCCTTGTCTCCTTTCCTTTGCATCCTCAAGGAATCTGCAGCCCAGTCTGCCTGAATGTGATTATGGATTATCTGCAGTGTTTTTTACCTTCAGAATTTCAGCAAGTTCTGATCTAGCAATGTGTCTTTTGTTGTCTTTCTCCATCCTCTGTCTCTGTTCCGATGCACGGAGAAGGAACATTCTGGTGTTTGCCTGAGTGCGAGGACATCATCAGCACCAACAGCAGCACCACTTCCGACACTGTTCCTGTGTTTAGCCCGCTTCTATCCTCTCCTGGTGTGTGTTGCAGTCTCTTGGCTGGCTCCCACAGACAAACAGTCCTGCATCTCTGGACCCCACTCAGTGTAGAGCAGCCATTGTTCCCCTAAAAAAACCCCATAAACTCCTCCATATCCACCCTCTCAGGCTCCAAACTCTGGAACATGGGCCGAGCTGTCTAAACAATGGCCTCTGAGTAACCGTGACGCTGGATGTGCAGACAGCTCCACTGTAATTGGAAAAGACCTCTAATGAGTGCAGCTGGATGCCTGACCGTGGGCCACCAAACCTGAAGCCTGGGAGTTTGTATTGTCCTCCTCCTCTGAAGGCTTTGGATGGGACCGTTTTGGCATTGTCTGCCCGCATGTGAGGATCTGCTGTGAGAATATTCATTTGGGAGAGTGGGTCATTCCCACAGTGCACATCCTATCCTTTGGTCTTGCCTGATTTGCATTCACTCTAAAGGCTGCCTATACTCCTATTCACTGATCTGTGCTCAGTTCTCTCTGTGCATCCTAACTACCTTTCTTGGAATGCTCATGCAAATCCTTTTTTTTTTTTTTTAACATTTTATCAAAGACTTTTTCTATTCCTTTTCTATTTCTCTTCCCTCTCCGTGAATAGACGTGGTTAAGGACAGCTTGCTGAGGTAATGCAGTTTTTTTAATAATGAGCTTCCAGTCAGCGGAACAGCCCAGTCACATCTAATATCTCCTAATAAAAGGAGAGTGGTTGCTTTCCTCTGCAGGGAGTGCTATTCAGCTCAAACTTGTTGGTGGTGGGGGAGAAATGCCTCTTAATTAAAGGCATTAAAACTCCACAGGGAGCACTAGGGAGCCCAAGGGTGCCATGCGTTCATGTCTACTATTGACCCCTGACCCTCGGTATTGTATCATCCCGTAGACTTTCTTTTGGCTGCCAGACGATTAAAGCAAACATCAACCTTTTTTCTTCCTGTCTTTGTAACAGCTTCTTTCTTTCCCAGCAGAGCAGCACTGGTCTCCTGCTTGCTCTGATATTACAAGCCAGCCTCTCCTCATTCAACAAAGAGTGAGGTCGCAACCTGTCTGAGCTTCCCTCTGACTGGCAGGCATGATGGCCCTGCTGGGTTTCCTCTTAATAGTAGTAACGTGCATTTGATCTGGCTTTTGACCAAACCAGCCATGCGTGTGCCTATAACAGCATAACCTCCACCACCTATGATGCTGCAAAGCAATAACAGAGCTGTGACACTTTAGCCCCTCTGTGTTTTCAGCAGAGAATAAGGGTGTTCTGTTTTTCCTTTTCAATCTGATGACAGCTATATTGACCCGTTCCCCCTGCTGCGCTCCCTTTATATTGTTATTGTATAAATACACCCGGTTGTCCACTGTTAAAATATTATGGCTGTAATACCTCCTCTTGACAAATCCTCAGCGCAGCGGTGTCAGTGACTGAGTGATGTGAGCTGAAATCGGCGTCCCACAGCAAAGAGGGAGGCTTTCTCGCGACCAGCTGTGGTCTCCGGCAGACAGGACCACTGAGAGTTTAACAGCCGTGTCAGTGCTTAATTAGAGAGCCAGACCAAAGGAAACAGCTCATGTTCCTTGTTAAACATGCTGAAGGCCATAAGCTCACTGCGCAGACTGTCTGAGGGTCAGCGGGTCAGACTGGGATGATGAAGTTTCCCCGTACGTGTTTCCTGAGTTCGGATGAGGTAAGGGTCTATTGGTAGCATGTGTTATTATTCACCAGCTGAGATTATATCTACATGAACTGCACGAGCCAAACATCACAGCCACATGAATTCTCCCGTTTATATCCAATTTAAATCCGTACATACTGTTTTTAAATTAAACATAGTGAATCTAGTCTGATAAGGTCATCGTTCTATTAACCTATAAATTAAAATTCAATCTCCTGTGTGGCTTAATCACATTCATATTGACAGATGTTGTGATGCACTGCCGCTGTGAGTCATGCCCAGTGCGGCTTGTATAAGATTCTGTAATTTGCACCGTTGCTCACCCTATTTCTGATGCTGATCGAGCTCCATGTGCAGATTAAAAATGTAATATATTTTAATAGTTTGATTAGACGATTGTGCTCCCTCGTCTGAAATCACTGACTAATTACTCGCTGTGTGAGTGATGATACAGCTCTGAGGTTAACTACTAATTTAACAGTTTAGATGCAGGTAAACAAGCTCACACTGAATCTTTCTACCTTTAAATTTGAGGTAAAATGGAGGTCACTTGTGCATGAATCAAAGATCAGGACTGACTATGGCTCTTGTTGCAAAGAAACATAGCTGTAGCTGTAGGCCTACATGTTGTATGTCAACACATCTGATATATAATAATCATTGTATCAGGGCACAGTATACTCTGCAGGTTGATGTACTATATTCTGTAGTTTATTGGCACAAATGAAACATGTACAGGTCAAAACAATCTATACACACAACATGCTGCTAGGTTTGTTCTCGGGTATTTAATAGGGTCTATCTTAAAATGTTATTTATTCTGTACACTGCTGGACCTTGGTAACGAATTTCCTTCCTTCGTCTTAAGTGCTATATCATAGGCAACTGGACTTGCTTGAGATTCTTGAAGACATTTGGCCTCTCATCCAAGATGCTTCTCTAGTTCTAACGGACTGGTGCTGGGTCTCAAGCTTTAAAGTTTGAGTTGGTTTGAATCCTTACAAAGTTACTGAGGTCACATGTGAGTCGTTGACCCATCCGTCCATCTTGTGTATCGTTAGGGTTGGATGGTCCCGAGAAGACGGTCTTGGGACTCTCCCCAAACAACTTAACACCCATTCACACCTGAACCCATCTAACCCTAACGACACACAAGATAGCCAGGTGAGTCAACAACTCACATGTGACCTCAACGACTTCGTAAGGGTTCACACCCACTCAGAGTTTAAAGCCTGAGACTCCGCACCAGTCCATTAACCTGAAGAAGCCTCTCAGATGAGAGGTGAAACGCCTTCAAGAACTCAAGCAAGTCCAGTTGCCAACGATATAGTGGAGAGAGCTGAGAGATTTGAAAGGTTTTAAAACTGATCCCGAGTTGGCCCTTTTCCTAATCGACAGGTATGTAATTTTTGTTTTTATTTAGAGAATATACCGCAACTTGTTAGACGTTGTTTCACTTCAATATATGACGACAGTTATATAGTTATAAGCAAGCTAAATGTAGCTGATGTGAACAGCTTTTGTCTAGTACATAAACGCCACAAAATTATCTGTGACTGTGACCATGAACACAAATATACAGCAGGCAGTTGTCCTCAGTTTTTAAGAAATTCAGAGCTACACCAGAACATTTATGAACAGGTCTAACTTTACTACTAACTTGTGTGTAACATTAGCATGTTAGCATGTTTCCACTAATTACTTGGACTGACCTAACGTTAGTAGCGTTAGCTTTGCAAGCGAAGGCTGCAGGTAACAGCTTTGCTGTGTTGGATTAGATCAGAACAGAAACACGACAGGAGAATTTACTGAGTCATTTTGCTGTTTCCACTAATTACTTGGACTGACTTGACGTTAGTTAATCCTCTCGCTCTCCACAACAAATGCATACGGTAACTGCCGGTTGCAGTCGAGATTTTACGACACCAGGCTGTGGGTGTCATACCGCTTCAACCAAAGGGGCGCTATAATCAACGAAAACGCAAAGTTCCGCACAGCTGCTTTAAATTGAATTAAAACTAAAATTAAAAATATTGCAGCCTTCTGCAGTAACTCTGACCTCCTGTTGAAGACCCAGGGTTTAGTTGTTTAGTTGAAACAATGAACCAATAGCACAGCGACACACCTTCTCTGTCAGCCTATCATCTTACTGCTCCTCATTTTAGGTTTGATTCTTTCTCTGCCCTAGTTCTTTCTTGCTGCAGTCACACGCGCCTTTCACCTCCCCATCACCACTTCTTTCGGATTCATCAGCCTCATCTGCCTCAGCAGTCAGCAGCCTCAGAGTCAGCAGCCACCACCACCAGTGTCTGGACTCCATGGGGGAGTTATCCTGCTGCTGTTCAGATGTCCCTCAATCACAAAATGTCTCCTTCTGGACTTAAACTGGAATGGACTAAATCTTAATCAGCACAAATCATCTGTCAATCTGTACGCTCATATCCTGTATGAAATATGATCTTTACTTCATTCTTCTGTCACTCCTGATTGAAATCGTTTTTATACTGCCACTAAACAAGAAGAAACTGCCCACAAAGTTGCCCACAAAAGTATATATTTTAGTTACAGCTGTATTTATTTAGGAGCACAGTTTGATTCAAGAGTACAGTTCACACAGAGTTCATTAGGTATGGGCAACAACAAAGGAACACATGCTCATTAACAAGCTATTGTCATGCATACATTTTTGCTAAACGTTAACCATGCTACACACGCTCACTCACACGCGTTTCCCTCTCTGATTCCACTCCTCCACTGTAGCTCCACGGCCCACAGGACAATTGTTGTGTGTAATGACCCGCTGTCCTGTTACTCTTGGCTGATCCCTTTCTACCATCCCCGGGGTGTTTTATTTTGCCAGCCTGATCGAGCCTGTGCAGTCAGTCGGATCCACCAGACGAACCCAGACAAAGAATCATAAAACTTTAATCTGGGATGAATTGTCATCTCGGTTCTCTCCCAAAGCCACAGTTTTAAAGGATGAGTTCCAGTGGGTACGGATGTTTGTTAATTCACAGATAATGAAGAAAGGCCTATCTATCTATCTATCTATCTATCTATCTATCTATCTATCCATCTATCTATCTATCTATCTATCTACATTCTCTTTTAGGATGATTGATGCCAGCGCCATGGACATTTTGAACATTATTCCACCCTCAAACCTGATGTTCCTAATTTGTGTTAAACTCACAGGGGACATTTGGCCTGCCAAAAAAACCTCTTAATTATTAAATTCCTGACTGACTAATGACTTGCATGACATTCCTCACAGGATTCAGCACAGATACCCTCTAAAAAGGTTTGATGGATTGCTCTTAGCTGTATTAATTCATTTTGGATCCTTGTTGGACAGGTGGGCATTTCAGAGCCTAATTGCTGCGCAGCTGTGCAGCAGACTCATAACCTATACACCTTTATACGTCGCTCTTTTTAGCATGCAGATATTAACGTGATTTTGGAATACATTTAACTTGACAGAATACCAACATTTTAATTAGCTTATGGGAGTTAAATGGTCACAATTATAGAAAGATAATGTGAGACCTACAGGTTAAATTAAATAACAGAGGTATTTTTAGAGCAATTACATTTTTGAAAAAAAAAGAGTAGAAAAAGAGGAATTTGCTGAACTTTAGGAAAAAAATAAATTCAGCTTACAAGGGAAGATGAGGAGTGACTGTGCTGCTGTGAATAGAGTGAAAAGGTCAATTCTCTATAGGTGAGACGGGGGGAAGAACATCGCAATTCATCGCAGAGACGAGGAGAAAGACAAGTGGCTGGTAGGGGCACAATGCTGCAGTGTTTATGACTGCACTATGGCCCGGAGGTTTGGGAATGCGCGCCAGCACCCGAGGTCTAAACTTGACACCAGCAGCCAGTGGAGAGAGGATGCGGTGGTAACATGAAAGGGTGCAAGAGGCTGACACGCCGCAGTGTTCATGAGGAATGGAACGGCCTGAATGGAGTTCAAGAAGTCAGCTAGGAGGGAGTTCCAGTACAAATGGGAGATAACTCAATGATTAGAGCTCAAGAAGGAGTCGGGCAGCGTTCCTGGTGAGGGAGGATCTCATTTCATCTGTGGCATAGAGTGCAAACACACAGCAACGGATCAGATTGTGGCTGAAATATATGGGTATAGAAGAACCATATTGAGACAATGTTTAGAGGTCTTAGAAATATAGAAATTGGAATTGAATTTTGGGCAGACAGGCATTGGACTGGAGACTTTAAAGGCTGGCAATATTCTATATTTTTCCAACCAAGTCTCACTCCCAACTCATCAAACACTGACACTTGGTCAGTGGCCCATGGTGTCAGATACCAACACACCCTTTAGCAGCAATATGAGATGGGGAATTTTTTGATATTCTGAGTAATCGCTGTAGTGTAAAGAGTGAGAAAGTCTGCACAGGCTGGGCGGCAGGGGAGTTGGATGGATCAAACAAACTCTGGACTGTCACCCAGGAGTCCACTGTTTGTGTCCCACATGAAATCAAAAGTCAGTTGAGTTATTTAAAGGTAGGATCTGGAGGATTTTCAAACAAAACAAAATACAGACATATACAAATGAAATCCTGCTTAATCATCACCTATGGGCTTCTACTCATGTGTGGTGGTGACTCTGTTTGCAGAGCTCCTGCCCTTTAACTGTATTTTGATGTTTTTGTGAGCTCGGACCGCTTCTGGGAGGAGATAGCATGTCCAAGCGTGTCTGAGCGCGCACCAGCGCGAGCCTTGCCTGAACCTCTTCTGTGAAGCCTTCTTCCGTACCTCCGGGCTCCGTACACCCGGGAGAGTTGAGCCTGATAGGAGGGGCCAAATTTGAATGTGTGTTTACAAACAGCAACTGGAAAATCCTCCAGACCCTACCTTTAACAACATAGCTGGCGAGTATGTGTAGAATATTATGCCGGTGGCATACGTCACATGATGTTACATTACATTCGGAACAAACACACTTATTTAAAGCCAAATAATTTATATTTTTAAACCTAACCACATGTTTTTATTGCCTAAACCTGAGATTGTAAATCTGAAATTGAAGTTTTTTACCTTTGTTCTGTTTATTTCTGAGACTGAATGCATTTCATAGTACAGCACTGCCATAACTTGTGTTGTTCCTCATGTTTCCTTGTGATTCCCCTTCCCTGTGTTCCTGTCTGCCTTCCTCCCCTCTTTAGTTTTGTCTGTGTGCTGGCATGGGCGTGGTCCCCCTCCCTGGTTTCCCTGGTTACTGGCTCTGCTCACCATACTCACCTGCCTGCCATCAGCTCATTAAGTGCTCCTGACTCATCAGCTCATCAGCATGCAGTAGCACTGCCAGACTGTTGTTCAGCCAAGTAGTAGATAAACCTCACTGCTGACTAGTAACTATTTTCCTCTTGTGTTTTTTTCGTGTTTATAACTGTTTTTTTCCGTGTTCAGGATCATCACTCACCTGCCAACCAGCTTCACCTGCACACTACACTTCCTTCACCCTCTGCTCATGCCAGCTTCATCTCAGCCTCCTCCACTCCTTCCCAGGGACCCCGGAGGTCCGTGCGGACTTAAAGCGGACGTCCGCAAGCCCTGTGCGCGCAAAGCTCAGATTTTACGGCCGCGCGGCCTCCGCTCCGCGCACCAGTGACTGCTCGGCATGTATTTTTCACATTGCGGGGATTTTTCACGGACATTTTTACAGGAAACTGCAACGCGGAAGTGCACTCGACTATGAAAGCCCAAATGACTGCGGACATTCCTCGCGGAGAAAAAACACACAACTTGTCGACTCCTCCCGGGGGGTGTCGACTTGTGCCACTGACGTCGACACGTTGACAAATCGACTTTTCTGTTAATGCCCTAGTAGTGAGAATGTGTTGATTTTTCGTATTGACAAGAAATTCCACGAGAAGACCAAGAACAACATGTTAGTCCATCACTCAAAACTTTCTGACTCCCCTATATTGTCTGTGGCCGACCCATTTCTTCTTTAAAATGGTCAGAAATATGTTATTTCTAGGCCTGTCAACGGTGCAACGTTAATAAGTTGTTGTTTTTTTGGCATGCAACTAACGCACATACATTCTGTAATTATGACCCTCGGCCCACCCTGTAGTTTGGGAAATCAGGAAACGATGCAGCAGTAACGTTATGGATGGCAAACAGAAACAAACCTCTGTGAGCNTCGACTCCTCCCGGGGGGTGTCGACTTGTGCCACTGACATCGACACGTTGACAAATCGACTTTTCTGTTAATGCCCTAGTAGTGAGAATGTGTTGTAGTTTGGGAAATCAGGAAATGATGCAGCAGTAACGTTATGGATGGCAAACAGAAACAAACCTCTGTGAGCAGAAATGGAAAAATAGGGGTCTTTTGAATGGCAAGTCTTGTTCTCTTGACAAGACCGAAGTTATGTGCATTTACTGTCGATGTGAATTGAATTACCACCAGAGTTCGTCAAGCTCCTTAAAAAAACAGGATGTTTAGTTAACCTTTGCATTGTGTTAGTGTTACTAAGTAATGTTGCATTCAGGTCAATAGGTTCATATGTTGTGGCTTGTTGGGCTTGAGTCTGCCATGGTATACTTTCAGCATCGTCGCTGTCTGATGAAAAACACGTATCTCCACTTTTGATGATTTTGACTTTCTACAGTGCATGGAGTGTCCATAATATTCCCTAGCAACCGTTAGTGTGGGTATCCAAATGACCAATAGAAAGAAGTTTTATTACATCATCTTTTCAACACGTATCTCCACTGGGTGTCAGAAGTGTCCATCAAAGCGCGTAGAAAGTCAAAATCATCAAAAGTGGAAATATGTGCTTTTCATCGGACAGCGACGCCCAATGTTTTGAGCATGCAGTACCTTTGAGATTATTCTGGAGAATTTTCTGGACCATCATTGTTTTGGGATGTTGCAATAATAATAAACATAAATTTGCATAAAGCAAACATATTTGTGCACTCTCGTGTTGATAAAAATATCCCTTTAAGGTACATTTAGAACAAATAAAAAATGTGTGATTAATTAGCGATTAACCGCGAGATAACTATGGGCAATCATGCGCTTAATTGGATTAAATATTTTAATCAATTGACAGCCCTATTTATTTGGTTTTCAAAATAAGTTTTTACTAAAACAGCTAAGATATGAGGATTCAAGATTGAAGATATGCACTGTTAGTCAGCGGACCTTATTTGAGGTCTGTTAGGTAGGTGGGAGTGTGCAGCATGCAGGATGTGTGTCGTAAAGAATAATATTCCTCGTTAAGTCAACTGAGGTCAATATGTTTTAGAATATGACTCATCAGATTCATGGTAAGATGTACGATGCCTCGTTTAAAGTGTTATTTCCTTAAGACTGCATTTCTGCTCACTTTTACTGACTGAACATCTGTGGAAATTATAATGGGAAAGCATCTTTTATCATCTCTGAGCACCAAAGACAATGAGCCGCCTCCTTAATATGGTGTGACTGTAACAGCAAGATTAGAAGGGAAGTTGATGTATTAGAAATGCAGAAATTAATACATAATAAAACCAAGATGTCTTATAAAGTCATTGGATTTTTGTGACAATCTGACAGGATGAATGAGATAATGTCTTTACAACTGATGGTTCAAAAGTTGCCCATTTCTCGCATTGAAATATTTATATATTCTGCATTTTTTTCCTTCATTTTCAACTCCTTATTATGTCTCCATCCTAAATTACATCCTCCTCATGCACCCCTCCCCTCCCCATCTCATCTTTTCTTTTATCCTTTCTCCATGCTCCTCACTCATGCTCTTGCTCCATCTACAGGGACCTCAGGGGACCCAGATGGAGCCTTAACACTCAAAAGCTGGTGTCCCCCTTGGGCTCCCTGATTTCTTGAACCGTTCCAGCCACTGACTTCCATACTCCACAGGATGGCTGAGAGATATAGAAAAATAATCTAATTATGTTTGTGTTGTTGTTGTTTTTTAGACCAACATTGCAGTTGTGATTCAGTGTGCATTTTTTAAAGTTCCTTATGTATAATTCACTAAACACATGCATATAAATCATTTCATGGAATAACCAACACCATATTGAATATGTCGACATGTCCACTGCTCTTTCATGTAACCAGTGTGTTATGATGACATGAGATAAATTGATACATGAATTGATGTGAATAACATCTCTTTATTTTGTCGACTGTGATCGACTGTAAAAACTGTCGATCACAGTAGAATATTATAACTCGCAACTTCAAGCCTTGTAAACATGGAATAAACCATCATGACTTAACCTCTATGCGAAAGAGAACAACACAGCACTGTGGAATAACACCTAAAAGTCCAAATATGCCATTTCATCAAGGTCTTCTTGAGCTGCTCTTAACCTTGCCCCTCCCCTGGCACCACTTTGCCTTGGGAGACCCTACCAGGGACTATTAGCCCCAGATAACACAGCTCCCAGGATCACGAGATTGAGATTACCCTAGAATGAGCCGTTTATATCTACATACTGAGCCGGTCCTATTCCATTGAGTCTGCCATGTTGTTTCTACAGTAGCCCACAAAGGACAAACCAAACACTGGCTCTAAATATGGCCATTCAGGTTTTTGTATTTTCATGTTGTACTGCTACTGGAGTTTTTTCAATACATTTTAGTTTTAGTTGGTTACAATCTTCACCCCTTATCACCATTAAATCCTATACATGAGACCAGGAGTCGGCAACCTTTACTGTCAGCCATTTTTGGCCAAATTTTTTTTTAGTAAACTGTCTGGAGCCACAAAACATATTTGTGCCTTATACATGTAGTGACGACAACACATCATCATTTAATCTAAATAAGCATTCATTAAAGGATAACTTAAGTTTTTTTCAACCTGGGCTCTATTTCCCCATGTGTATGTGTGCGTATGATTCATAGGTACAACTCGTTCTAAAATTGGTTCAGTATTGAGGGAAGCGGATGCAACCGGGAGCCGCGAAACGAGCTAAAACGGTAACGGGGCAAATGCGTCCCATTTAAGTTTGTGCATTAAAAGTGCTTTTTTTCACCACTGACCGGTTCAGATCGCCAGTGCTATCTCTGTAAATAGCATACTAAGCGTTTCCCTTACCTCTGGGCTGTGTGACTGGGCTCGCGAGAGCTTTGCTCCACTGTGTCTGTAGCTCTCTCTACTCGTGGGACAGCCGTTTTCTTGAGGAAGAGGTGTTTCGGGATTGGATGTCTTCTCTTCTTCGGCTGGCAGTAGTCATCTTGGGAGAAGTGAGCACTGCAGACCCGATGGTCTGCAAGGCGCAGTGTCTGGACAGGAGTGTTAGCATCCATTTGTAGCACAACTAGACACAACTTCAGCATCTCGCCGTCCGACAAAGGCAGTCTATGAAAGCTGTACGGGGTGTTGCGCGACATCCTGTTCTTGCAATTCGGATAAGCACAAACACGAACCATTGTTTTCAGTCGATGCAGTAAAACTCTCAGCTGTACTCCGGGACAACCAGCGCCACTTGGAGCGGCGCTCTGCATGGCTCCTCTGTTTTCTTCCGGCAACAAGCAAAGCTCTCGCGAGATGACGTCACACACAGCCCAGAGGTAAGGGAAACACTTAGTATGCTATTTACAGAGATAACACTGGCGATCTGAACCGGTCAGTGGTGAAAAAAAAGCACTTTTAATGCACAAACTTATACGGGATGCATTTGTCCGATCCATTACCGTTTTAGCTCGTTTCGCGGCCACCGGCTGCATCCGCCTCCCTCAATACTGAACCAATTTTAGAACGAGTTGTACCTATGAATTATACGCATACATACACATGGGGAAATAGGACCCAGGTTGAAAAATACCGAAGTTATCCTTTAATATGTCTTACAACAAAGTTTGGTAACGATTTAGCTTACAGACCACAACGTACAGCGTAATTACGTCAGATATAGGGTGTAATATTTTGTACCAATGGTGTACCTGTACAGTACATACAAATACATATATGTAGGTACAGGGGAACAAGATGTGAAGTTATGGTTCCTTGGTTTTTGACTCTGCTTGGATTTATGGACTTTCCTATTTGTGTAATTTCCCTGAATGGGCTTTTCTGCTTTCGCTGAGTGCCTTCCTGTGTTTGACCCCTGACCTCTTAACCTCCTAAGTATAGATTTGGATTTGATAAACTGCTCATGGTTTTGTATTTGGAATCAATAGCTAGCCTCACTGAGGAGACTCAAGACAAGCCATCGCTATTGAGATTCTGCAAATTTTAGGAAAAGGCACCAGGCTGTAGATGTATGACGCACATAGATAAGACAAGATGTTAAAACTTTTTTTGGGCTACACATTTATACAATTGGAAAATGTAAGAATCAATTAAAGTCTTTAAAAATAACTGTCATTCATTTCCATATAGATTTTTGTCAAACCAATGGGAGCCACTGGATAGGGGGCCTGAGCCACAGGTTGCCCACTTCTGCACTAGACCTTTAAACACAGCCTTGGTCATTTTCACATAGTAGTCTAAGCTTGTGGCATTTTACAAGTTGTTTTTCTCATCTTGCACATGAATCCTAAATGACTTTGTTTTTTTTTCAAACTGGATGTTGTTATTTTTTTTCTATAACAAAATTTGTGATTAGAACATTGCATTCTGTCACGTCGCAGTGTTGGTCTTAATGTGACTGATTGTGCAGCCCTATTTCAGTAAATGATTGAGCATGTATCTCCTATAGACAGGTGGTCTTTGTGACTTCACAGAGCTAAGAGTTTTTTCTAGGAGCATTTCATGGCAACACATCTAACAGTCCTTGCGACAAAAAAAACAAAATGTTTAATGCAAAAATCAAAAGTGCCTTTTTGTTTGTTTTTACCAGAGATCAGTATCCATAGAAGAGAGTGCGTGATGTTGCCTGGAACTGCCCCAGATATGTCTGTTATGGTTTCTGGCAGGCAAGAGGGTATAATCATTTTCAATTCTAAATGGAAATGTAATCAAAAGATAATGAAAGCATCACAAGTCTCTGTATGAATCAATCTGCATTTCAATCCTGTGTTCATGGTGCGCTGGTTTAACAGTGCGCCAAGAATAAAAATGGTGTTATTTTTGTACATCAGCTTGAGTTATAAACTGGTTTAATGAGAACAGGAAACAGTTTTGCTTTAAGATCCCGTGCCTCAATTAAAGCATTCAGGGTCTCTTAAATAGCTGTTCCAGAATCACGAGTGCAAAGCCTAGGGCAGAGATGAATACCTTGGTTTTAATGTGGACAGATAAGTGGATCTTTACACGGATAGTCCTTGGAATGTCCTTGTAGATGCAGAGGACCAATGAATAGCTGCTACTACAATAGCTCTTATCTGCTCTGTGAAACAGGGCTGCATGCAGAAGTTGGCTGCCACGAGACCATCCCACAAGAACGGAGGGAAGGGAGAAGAGCAGTCAAATCCTCTCCTCTGATCCCATTGATGTCTAAGCTTAACTCTAATTGAGGAGGTGCTCACTTGACAGAGCATGAGTCCCTCCTATATTACTCACTTAAGCAGCTCTCCTTGAGCTGGAAAAAGATGTCCTTTACTCCCTGGTGTCCTGCAGTCAACTTTCAAAAGATCAATTGTAATTTGGGCTGAATAACCTCAACGACTTCTGATGGATTGCTCACATGGGCTCGTGGGGATCAAGGATGGGATCGATGCATTTTAGAAAATGAAATAGGCGAATGAGTGTTCTGTGTTTGCTGCCACTGAAGTGAAACACATACTCTGTTTAACTAGATCCCCGCCGAGGCTGGCATTGAGTTACAGATGAATGCCTTCACTAATAGCGCGTCGGTATAAAGGCATGGCTGCTTCACGTAGGGCCGAGGGAGCTTGTGCTGCTATTTGTTGATTTTCAGGTGCTGCGTGTCGACATTCATTGTGATTTGGTTAAGTTGTAACAAAGAGCAGCAGAGTGTGTGGAGCTTGTTGCTGCTTGGGATTTACTGATGCTTGTGGGTTTAGATTTATGAAGGACTGATATTAGCTGAGACAGAGATGTTTTTCCATGTTAATGGCTTGTGAGAGATAATATGACTCCAGTTACAGTTAATACATGGACTAATTTATACAAAAGATAATCAAGCCTGTGTGTGAAGGGTTATTTCTCTTCCTAATTACATATACCAGGGTTAAAGCAAATATGGAGGACTTGTAATTTATTCAGTGAATGAACAAATCATGTCAGAAATTCCTCAAACTTTTTCAACCTGTGTGTTGTTTGAGGCTGTCCTTGCCAGAAAAAACAGCATCTGTTGCTTGTACAAACACTTAAACAAGTCACATCTATCTTCCTCATACAAGCAACTTCTTGTGGTCATGGAATAATGACGCACATCTCGTCAACAACAGCCAGCAATGATTTGATCTTCTCATTTCTTTAAAGGAGCTCTTCACCCTACAAATGACCATTTCTATGGTAATTACTCTCCCCATGTCATATTGATTTTGTTGTTTGTCTCGCATGTGTCCAGTGAATGAAGAATCCAATAGGGGAGAAATTTCTACATGAATAGACGTCATAGGGGTCAGTGTTCAGCAACAGCAAAACTATATCAAAACATCCGTTTACAAACTCTCACACAAGTTGTGCAGTGTAATCCAAGTCTAATTTATCGTCAGTGCTTCCAAAACAGACAGCCCTCTCTGACAGGCACTGGATGGAACGTGAAATGCATCTATGTTCTCTTCAAAGCTAGACTCTGTTGACAAAAACAGTAATTTCACCCTACTGACACGGCAGCTGCTGGTCTACCACTGCCTCAATTAGTTAGTTTGTTTATGTGACTTTGGTGAATCCACTTGAGGAAAATACTGCCACTGTACCCTCTGAGATCTGGCAAACAGGGTACTATTGCTGAAATATGGTCCAGTGAGGTGACATGCAGGGGCGTAGTGGACACAGGATACGCGAAGTACTGTATCTGTCCCCTATGTCCCCCACACTTTTCAATACTGTAAATCAAGTCTGACAACCGTTAAATTTATTTTAACAAGTCAGAGCTCATTTTTCCAAGTTGTCCTGGATGCACCATGAGTGGGCGGGCAAGGTGCACACTTGCTGCTTTTTTTGTCATCACAGCAGAGAGGCAGGCTCCCTCTGTTGCCTCTCTAGGCGCCGAGCAGGGAGGATATACTGTGTGTTTGAACAAAAATGTACAGCAAACAAGCCAGCAAGAGGCAGAAAACCCTGCTTTCAGGACATACCACAACAACTAGGGCAACAGACGCTCACCGTAGGTTCAACATTGACTATTCCATCAGCTTGGTGTGCCTTTACAATAAAAATGCCAGCTTTGTTTGTGTCGTTATTGTGCCTAACTTTTGTGAGACATAACATATGATGCATTGAATTAATCTGCAGGCGTTGTGGTTCAAAATGAGACCAAATTTTTCTACGGATGTCAATTTTTGGTGCCCTTACAGAGTCAAAATGTGGTCCGCAACAGACTAGGTAAGGCTTTTTTTCAGCTGAGTTAACTCCCAGGAATGCCTTCCACTCGATGCTTTTGCTACATGATTTTCTTGATTACTTGCAGCCTCTACTGAGCAGTTAAGAAGAGTGAGGATACAGCAGTCAATGACAGTATAAAGCGATCAATGAAACAGGTTTCTCAGCAATTGTGAATCACTGCAACCACAAGAGGTCCTGGGGCGTACAGTCATAAATGTGCATACAAAATATTAGGCTGATTGGTCCAGTAGTGTGCAAGGTTAGTGATGGACAGTCGGAAACACACGCACAGACACAAACAAACACATGATCCCCCAACGCATTCTCACTCTGACCTCGTCACATATGGATGTTGGTCATGGACTTTCCACTTGACGATACGATGTGCAAGGTACCCTGGTTACGTTGGTTGTTGATGTTGTACACCATGTCAACTTCAGCCTGTAACATGCATTTTCTGTTTTCAAAATACACATTTTCACAGGAAATGTAGACATTACATACAGTCTCTTTCATAATAAATGCACTACGTTGATACATCACCGCAAATTGACACACGTTTTTGTCATTCAACAACAATCACGGTTATGTTTAGCCAACACATGCACGTGGTTGGGTTTTGGAAAAGAGAACAGAATTTGGCTTTACATTCTAACTGGAAGCGAAAACTGGTCTCCCGGGTGAAAGTCGGTGGTTGTTGGACCCATACTCTGACATTTACCCCTTAACTTTAGTTGTCATCCCACCGTCTTTCCTCCTGACACCACCAACAGCGACCAGCCACATACATGCCAATGTGAAAGGACAGCTGCTTTTGTCGATGTCTGATGACTGAAGTCACTGCCCAAGTACTGGATTTCAACAATTTCGGATTGAGACCAGGATGGATCCCCTCCAGGCTTATGCCTGGTGAAGTTAATAAAATGATTTCGATCATCTGGCTGAACTGTTGGTTTGTTTTTAACCCATCCTATGGTCAGACTGCAAAAGTAAGTTTCTCCATTGGGACAGTTTTAAGTGAGGCTGCAGCACCCTGAGATCTTGGCAATTATCACAATCGACAGAACTGGACTTAGCAATGAAAATGGATTCCAAAATTTAATCAACCATTGTTGTCCTTAAAACCCTTGAAATGGCAGATCAGAAAACACTCATATGAATAGTTTGTGGTCATAAAGGGAGTTAAGCTGTGTGGTCCTGGGTTGTTTCTGTGTGATGTTCATTCTCACATGTTCTTTTTATGGACATTCTGGCTCAAATACTGTCATAAAGAATCAGAATCGTAAGTCTCTGGGATTGTAATTGAGATTTTACAAGCCTTCCACTGCTCATCATGACACCTTTGCTGGGGAAATAAATAAATGACTGAATAAAATGAAATTTAAAAAAGCCAAATCAGTGTGATAATGTTAAGCAGGAGAGCATTTTGACGACTTTTCCCCACACGTGCTTTGAAAAATGACACGTCGACACGTCGACACGACAACCAACTGTTTGACACTCCTTTGTCATGCCAATTGAACATGAATATGTGCGGCACAGGAACACCAAATTCCCCCATGTAAGGCAATTATTACAAAGACATGTCTTTTGCTCCAGAGGTACATCATTGACATACTGTAGCTTCATTTAACAACTTCTCACCAATGAAGGATTATCATTGTTGCCCACAGCTACAAAAAAAAAAAAAGAAGAAAGAAATCCTCCTATACACAGTGTACAAAGAGACACTTAATCACAGGGACTAGATCAGTGGAAAATGGAGTGACTCTGTGTGGTGCCAGCAGAGCCAGCACCAGGGAACGGGATAAAGGATGATGTATTCCGCTTAGAGCCTGTCGGCAACTGATCCTTCTGAGAGGAAGCACAGATGCAATCATGAGCTTGCTTATTTTCAGATAAAGTCACAGTAATAGGGTACACATGCAGTCAAACACAAAATGACACATGCTACAAATCAAGTTGCCTGTCCAGTGAGCCAAACTACAACTCACCTCGGGATTACAGGCTTAAGGGATCAAAGGTCATTAGTGTGTACATGCAAGATAGCCTCTATGTGTATGTCTATGTGGGTACATACATCCTCAGACCTAACAATGCCTCTGTATCTATGGATTCTTTGAGCGCCACAATGGTTTGTCTTCTCTGCTTTCAGCAGATGCATCATGTAGTTGTTATTGTTTCTCAGATCCATTCCTCCCATGGCCAGTGATGCTAGACGAGAGCCATCGGCCCATCACATCTATTATTCAAAAAACCATGTGTTAGCAGCTGTTTCCAGGCTCATTAGACAGAGATCATACAAAGACTGAGGATACAATTTTAGTTGTGATCTGGCTTGCAGTGAGCCAGTATGGATGCCACAGAGCTCTTCAACACCGCCATATAACACAGACTGAGAGGGAAGGATGTAAACAGATGTAGTCGTTTGCAGAGACATGGTCTTGTTTTGTCACATGCCAGAATAATCTTTGGGCGCGCACTGTTTCTCCAAATCGGAGTTGGACTGTTTGTAAAATTTCTTTGTTGTGTTTTCAGCAGAGACACATTTTAATTTGGAGACATCTGATGAATGATCAGTGTGAAGCATTTGGAAATTGCAAATTTGATTTGTTAAAATTCAGTCTGGAGGGTAGCAGACATAATGCCTCTTGTCGCCATTTACAAAACACGGAGATAGGATTATGTAAAAGAATCTTTTTGTTGGATTCTTTTGTCATGTTATAAACAAACCAAGGCATACACACACACACGCACACATGCAGGATGCTTAAGAAGATATCCAGAATATATTAATGCCATCATGCAGTACATGTTTTGAGAACTTAGTTTGCTTAGCTGCCATTTTGAACCAGCCTTTAAATACTGACGCTTGCTCGGTGGCCCTTGGCATCAGATACCAACACACCAAGGCATCCTTTAGCTGCAGTATGTGACACACCAGGCAGCTGCATTATTTAAATCTCAAAGCAGCTGCTGTAATATAAAAAGCAAGAAAGTGGATCGGTCAAACAAACTCAGAACTTTCACTCTAGAGACTGCTGTTTATGTCCTGTGTAAAACGAAAAGTGCATCTGAGTCCTTTGTTTGTTGGCTCCAGTCTGATAGAGTCAATCAAGTTTTTAACAAAATAGTGTGCTGGTAGTGTAGCATAGTATGGTTGTGATATATGACATGTAATGTATGTGATGTTTGTCATGTGATGTTGCATTGTGTTAGTAGCAAATGTCCTTTTTTAAGCCAAACCGTAATATTTTTCTAGTTTTTTTTTTCTAGGAAGTTGTTACCCACCTTCTAAGTTTCTTTTAAAAATACACTGCATGCATTTAACAAGCAGAATCTGTACTTTTTCTGTGAAAACAGAATTTAGTTTAAAAAAGACACAGTGCATGTAACAAGCTATCCCTGAGTGTCCAAAACTGACGATGGAAGGGTACCTAGTGTGTCATAGTTTGACATGTATGGACACTGAGCAAGCATTTGTATTTGAAGAGTTGGGAGAGAGAAGGCGTTGGCCATTTTACTACTGCTAATCTAATCTTAACCAAAGTACTCTCGTACAACCATTTGTATGATATCCTACAAATTAGCACCCTACAAATAACATTACATCCTTAATGTAAAGTTACATAATTAACGTAAAGTTATGGAGGTTAGCTTTAGGGAAGTAAAGTTACTGTGGTAAGGTTTAGGAAAAAATAAATACGTCAAAGTTCACTCAAAGTTCACATGGTTCCGAAAACGCGACTCTGGGGGAAAGTCCATTTTGTTGTGACCCATCCACCAACCCAACCTGCCTCTGAACCAGCTGCTCAGGACTTCTTCCTCGTTTCTTCCTTCCTTGTTTTTTTCTATTTAAGTCGCAATGTGTATAATTTGCGTACATTTCTACAAAATTCATTGTCTGATTTCCTTCTGCTGTGTGATGTTATATTTTGTTGAGACCAACAAAATGATATTGCATAATCAATCTGTAAAATTTACATTCAGCAAGAAGTGAATGCTGCTACACTCTGAATACTCATTTATTAAAAAAATACATGCTTTTGAACTAATGTCTGATGTAATGCTTCCCCACTCATCTCAAGCTGGATCCATCACACAAAGTTACAAAGAAACAACCCCGAGATCATAACCGGGACCAAATGTTTCCAGATCTCTGCTCATGATGACAATTGGAGGTCCAGATGGCAATTCTGCACTGCTGGTTGTTACCGAGTCAGCATCCCCACGCGGTGTTTCCAGAACCTTGTTGAATCTACGCCTCGCAGAATTCTGTTGTGAAGGGAAAAGAGTTCAGACAGCAATTTCTCAGACTAGTCTGCTCATTATGGATATCGCTGACTACTTTTCATTTTTCAGTTGAATAACAGAAGAAAGCCTCATTACCTATTAGATGTTCATTTCAACTGCATGATGTATTAAGTGCCACAAAGTAATTAAATTATGACAAAATAATAGTAAATAAAATTATATGCTATTAAAAGGTCTAAAAATGAGTGCGACTACTGGCATAAATCTTCATCATATGAAAAGTTAAAGCAGCTACTTGTGAGTAAGGCCTTGATCACAGTCTGCTCACCCTATTTCTGTCTTTCCAAACACTGTTTTTTTTTTAGAACTGGGAATATGTAATATAATCTGTTGAGGTCTTAGGTGAGAGCATGGGTATGCAGTGAAAAAATACAGGTGGTCTTGGACCTATCAATGCCTAGGCCCCCTTGGAAGCCTTAAAATCTATTTTTTTCAAAATGAGAAGTGGAATTTATACTTGTGCTTCAGCTCTACACAGGGCTTACACTGTAGCCTACACACATGGCCTACGCCATTGTGAGCATTTATACTTGTGCGGTGGTGTGTCTGTGTCGCTCTCCAAAACACTTGTCAGCATTAGGGTTTCTGTGAAGTGCTACAAAGTTTAGTTGATTCAAAACACACATTAAACACACATGAAACATGGCTACATAGAGACTATTTCAAACACAAGTACACAAATCAGCTTCACTATAACTCGCAGCATCCACAGACAAAGCACTTGTCTTTATCTGGACACATTTTCCCCACAAATACAACATGCTAATGTTTTTAGCACAAGTCCATGGCATTTTGCATAGTATAAATTAGCCTAGCAGCTAGCGGACTTTTCCTCTTCTCATATGAAGCCAGGGACAACAGCAGCACGTAATAAAGGTAATGTCCATTACAGCTCACAAGCAGCGGCGGACTTACCATTAGGCAAAACTAGGCGGTTGCCTGGGGTCCCAAGTTTCTGAGGGCCCCATAAAACTCCTCATACATTTATGGTTAATAGAGTTTTTTCTTATTTGCACACATTATTTATGTTTTTGATTACAAGCCTTTCACTAAAAATGCCAGCAGAATGCTTATTGTATTATGTGTGTCTCGGGGCCCCCCCTTCAGTCCCCACTACATTGGAATAGTCCATCTTACTGCGCATGTGCCGAAAGGATTCAGGAAGACAGCAGCAAAACAAACGGCTTGGCGTAGAGAAGAGAAGAGAGGAAAAGAAGAAGACAACGACAACGATGAAGTTGAGAGAACTGAAAAGAAGTTACCCCAGCAGAGCTGAGAAAAGGAGAAAGAAGGAGGAGAGTAGAAAATTTGTTACAAAATTGACAAAAGTCACTAGTCACTAGTTTTTTCACCGTCACCACCAGCAACAGTCAACCGGCAGCAACGACGTCGACATTCATTCCGGAGGGTCCGTCGTGTGGAGGTCGAGATGAACAACCAGTGAGTAACGTTATCAAAACTGTCCAAGGGGTACATTTTTTCTGTATTGATAAGTATTCCTTTCCGTTATGCATTCAAAACATTACAAAGTATTTAAGTAAATTATTAACAACTACTCACTCTGTATTAAAATGATCCCTGTCACTGTTTTAGCTTTGTATTAATATCGCTTTAATGTGTGTTATAATTTACTGCTGTAGATGTTTAAGGTTGAGGAAAAAGGAAAAAAACGAGAGAAAAGGAGAGGAAGACAACGAGAAAAAGGGACAGAAGAAGAAAAAAGGGAGAGGGAGACAATAAGTTAAAGGACAGAAGTATGAAAAAAGGGAGAAAGATAATGACAAAAAGGGGAAGAGAAAAAGAAAAAAGGGAGAGAAGTAAAAAGGGAGAGAAAGACAACTAGAAAAAGGGACAGGAAGAGAGAGGGACAAAAGGCAAAAAATAATACATGTGTATTCTGTTAAAATGTATGTATCTGTATAATTGACCTGTTGTTGTTTTGTGTTATCTTCTCATTTCAGCGCCACAACAAGAGAAGGATCAATAAAAGGATGGGGAGGGCCCCAAGCCTGTCTTCGCCTTGGGCCCCAAAATGACTAAATCCGCCCCAAGCCTGTCTTCGCCTTGGGCCCCAAAATGACTAAATCCGCCCCTGCTCACAAGGTTCACCGACAAAACAACTGTCTTATACTAAACACGTTTTCCAAACAAAGATAACATGCTAACGTTATTAGCACAAGCCTGTGGCATTTTACATTGTATAATTTAGCCTAGCGAGAACTGGAGATTTCCTCTGCTCATATGTCAGGATAAATACCAAAGTACAAATCCTCAAAGAATAAATTACACACAAGACATAAAATGCTATTTTGTGGAGGTTTTATCATCTTGACAATTTATTTTTTCTTATCTGTAAATTAAAGTAAATGACGTGTAGTTACATTTCTGAGGAGGCGCACATCAGGCTAGGCCTGGGATATGACATAGACTCTACGTGGACACAGAGCCTATGTCGTAAGCACGGCGTTGATTCGATGCAGAAGTATAAATCCCGCATTAGAGAGCACATGCAGTACGGAATTGGAGCACAGCTATGGGCTCTGCTTCAGTGACACCATAATGAATTATAATGCAGAGGTGGAAGCTCACACATTAACTCTAATATTTGTGGATATCAACTCCAGCATCTGCTCTGCTCCCACCAAGAGACCTCTAAAGCTCGAGATGGACTCTGTCAAAACCAGCGGTCAAAGCATCAGCTTTGACTGACAGCATCGAATGGTGCAATTTTTTTTAGATGTTTGTTTTATTCTCCATGACTGTGAACAGTTTTCCTGAGGGCTTTCCTGTCCATCCCAGTAAGGCTGGGGCAATATATTTGTAGAGTTGAAGGTAAAACAACACATAGATGTCGAGGTTGAAGCCTCTGGCTGTTTGGCTGAAAAAGGTCAAGCTTTTCAGGAGTCTTGTTTAATGATGTTTCAAGAGCATTACACTGAAATGATAACTCTCCACTGTATGAAAGCTAGACCAATGAGCATGGGTGATTTGTGGTCTAGATGTTGAAGTTACAATATTGTAATGTAGAAATAAAAAGATAAAAGGTCAGGTCAGATCTTGTGTAAAAACGAGTCGGATTGGGTCCTGAATTGGTTTATTGTGAAAACAAACCGATTCATGTTTGGTGGGGTCTGTTGAGGTTTGTGTGATGGGTAGAGGCTTTAAACTGTTTCTATTAACATGTTTCTTTCATAACTACACACAGGATGGATGAATGTGTGGTGTCAGCTATGTGGACTGCATTAGTTATAAGTTTAACTTATCATTTTGTAGAGGGGGGAGTCTTTCTGGTTCAAGGGAGCGCCACCTTGGGGAAGGAACTGGAGCTTGTGGTATCAAATAAATATAGATGGGCTCACCTCTAAGCACAGCAT
This sequence comes from Epinephelus moara, assembly GCF_006386435.1. NCBI lineage: Eukaryota > Metazoa > Chordata > Actinopteri > Perciformes > Serranidae > Epinephelus > Epinephelus moara. The sequence continues at coordinate 16,196,376 of NC_065514.1, read as the reverse complement.
TAGGTCTGGCATCAAACCTCTGGAGAGGGGCTGGATTTTCTCCGTTTCCGGAGTTGCTTAAAGTGAGCAGGGCCAGCTGGGTGTGGGAATACTGTTAGAGTTCTTCCCAGTGAATGAGAGGTCTTTGCAGCTGGGTGTTGCTGAGAGGAAGGCTCTGACAGCATAACCACCACTGTACTGAAAGACTTCAGTGCTAGTGGCATGCCTGATCTGACCCTGCGTGGTGCTTAGTTATTAGACTCCTGTACTTGTCATGGATAACATCCTTTTGTTACTTGGTACCACAACACTTAAGATGTGTCTCCATTTCTCTCTGCCAAGTTCCTCCTCCTTGTCTTTTCACTCAGGCTTCTCTGTGCTGAGACACTGGCTGTCCTGGGACCTTTCTGTCTCCCTCACCTGGCTGATGGTGCCTCGTTCCAGATGTTTTGGATGTCGATATTTTTCCTCCGGGAGATTTCAGCATCTTCTCTTGTCTCTCTCTGTTTCCCTTGTGTGCATGTTGTCCTTGACTCTCTCTCCCTCTGTGTGTTCGTGTTTTTTCTCCTATTTCAGTGAATGGTGCGTTTAAGTTTTGCTTTCTGTCCTCTTTTCAGGTTCCATGGTGAACTGGAGGTCATGTGGCCCAGGTCCTATCTCTTTGGCGAAACTTTGGGTTGCTTTAAGTCCTCCTGGATCCATGTTCTTCAGACACGTTTACTATCTTTCTATAACTTTGTCATCCTGTTGGTTGTTCTATACACACAACATCTATCGTATGCCTGTCTGTCCGGAAAGAGGGATCCATCCTCTGTTGCAATCCCTGAGGTTTCTTCTATTTGAAAGGGTTTAATAATCCTTATCTGAAGGAGGTCAAAGGACAGAGGGTGTCGTATGCTATAGTATGCAAAGCTCCTTGAGGCAAATTTGAGATTTTTAATATTTGGCTGTATATATAAAACTGACTTGACTTAGGTCAAAGGGTGATACAGGATGCCAAAGTTTATACGGAATCATTTAAAAAAAAAATAGATTTGTGCTAACCTCAATTAAGATTTAAAAAAATGTCGCTTGATGCTTTAGGGGTTGTTTTATGTTCTGTTTTGCTAATGGTGCTGTGTTGTGTGCTGGTGTTATGTGCAATACATGAATGGCTGATGTGCAATACTGTTATGTGTAGTAGGTGTTTTTATGTTTTATGTTCTATTATTGTAAGGCAGCAATACTTGTGCAACTCCTGAGTCCAAGACAAATTTCCCTATGGGGACAATAAAGTATATTGTATCGTATCAAAGGCTGATAATTGACTTTGTGGGTTAGGGGTTCATCTGATCTACAGCTATAGGTCTTTGACACTCAGGTGAAGCAGGTAAAGAGAGGAGGGAGCTGTCAACTGATAACCACAAGATGGTGGGATCAGGTTGTGCCCTGTCCATGAGGTCTTTAACTCCCACCTTCAGAAGAATTTGTCATGCATGCCAGGAGAGATTGGGGACGTGGAATCCAATTGGGCAATGCTCAAAACTTACATCACGGAAGTTAGAGTTGTGGTTAGAAGTGGTGCCAGTCATGGTGGCAACCTTAGAACCCATTGGTGGATTTCAGTGGCGAGGGAAGCCGTCAAGCTGAGGAAGGAGGCCTTACAGGTTTGGTTGGCCCAGGGTTCCTCTGGAGCTGTGTTCTCAACAGGTGTCATTGATGGAGTCCCAAGAAAAATAGGAACTAGCTTATGTTTACAATTTAATTCACTATAAAAGCCCAATGAGAGTAATTACTGATTCACACTGGTGCTATTTGGTCCACTTTAAACAAACCCTGATCCACTTCCACGGATAGTTCGGTTCGTTTGTGGTGGTGTGAACACTTATTCGAACTCTGGTGCGGACCAAATGAGCAAACCCTGGTCCGCTTGAAAACTGGGGGTTTCGGTTCACTTGCAAGTGAACCCTGGTGCTGTTCGCTTACAGTGGGACTATCCAGTGAACCAAAGAGAGGAAGTGAACCAAAGGGAGGAAGTGACGTAGAGCGCAGTGCATTCTGGGTACTAAAAAAAAAAAGGGTAGACGTGGAGTAGTGAGGAGGTGCAAGCGCTTATTGATATATGGTCAGAGGAACATATCGTAGTTGCTTTCACCTAAGACCTCAATGGATTTCAGTTTTCGGGCCTGACCAATCAATGAGCTGGGTTTTCTTCTTCCTCATGCTTTTTTTCTTCCTGGTCAGTGGTCGTTTTGGGCAATACCGCCCCCAAATAAGCAGCTGTTATAACTATGTGACATTGTCCAGGCAGTTTGGTGAAAGTGAACCGAACCAAATGTATTCCCCAAGGTATTCCCTGCCCAATTGAACCGAGTCCCCTGGACTATCCTGGTGTGAATGTGCCCTGAAAGTCATAAGAGTGACTGCTCTGGTTATAGGTGTTGCTTCCTCCACAGTTTTCTCCTGAACTGCAGTTGACAGCTATAAAGGTCTGGTCTTAAACACAACTAACAACCAAAATCTTTGCAGATGGAGGTCCCTTAAGCAGGCCCGCCATCGGGGGGCAAGATGACCCTGGCCCAAGGCCAAGGGGGAGTCCATAAAAAGGTCTATGGTTGACCTTTAAATTGCATCACGTGCAATTTACTTACTCACTTATATCATTGACAATAAAATGTGTATGTATTCACATGATTGATAAATGTATTTTTAAAACACATTTCAAAATACCATCTGATGCTCCCAGCCCCCGCAGGTATTGTGAAACAGTGTGGTCCATCTGACAGAGGGGTCAGATCATGATTTGATTTTGTGGAAGAGGGGCCCACTTTGGGAAATGTTGCCCCCGCCCCTGCCCATATTTCCTAACAGCTGGTCTGCTCTGAAGTGAAATCTTATCAAATGGGGGTCTGTGACCTAATGTGTGACAATTCAGGGGTCCTTGACATGAAGAAAGGTTGAGAGACACTGCTCTGAAGCAGCAGACAGGTAACAGAGGGTCAGAAGGGCTACAGTTTCATGGTCACTGAGGCAAAATCCAAAAAAACTCATCTGACTTCCCACTCAAGATAGGCCTCACAGCAATTCATTCAAAATTAACATTTGAAAAAAATGACTGCCCTGGTCGAGATGCCTCTTCAGTGGCATGGTGGTCATGGACAGCATCCATGAACTGGCAAACTGGGATGGTAGTTTGCATTTGTAAAAGGTGCTGCCAGAGAATGGGGGACTGGGCCATCACTACGAGCCATTCGGCCGTGATGTAATTAGAGTGAGAGCTGTCCATATCCTCAGCAGTCAGGCAGGTTTCCAGTGGGTGCTGGCTCAGCCAGGATTGTCCCTTGTGACCAATTCAGTTTGTGATCTTCATGGGAAGCATCTCAAGAAAGCAAGTTAATTGCAAGTGTATAGCAGTTCATGGAAATGCAAAACAGGAAAAAGCTAAATGAAACACAAGGAATTATTCAAAAAGATTCAAGCTTAACAAAAGCACTGAGCTTCCGTTACCAAATGTAATTTACTGTAATTTTATCTCTTGATGATTTGTCTGCCAGTCTCGGATACACATATAAACTGGTACAGCAGCATCTGCAACACTGAGAGATACAGTGGCTGCAGAAAAGATACAAATGATGGAGATACTCTGTGCCTGCTTCTTGGGTTGTGTGGGTTATGGACTTTATTACACATGCTCTTTGATGCTCCTCCTGTCTCCTCAGACACTGGAGTTAGTGGGGTAATTAAGGGAAAAGCCCTAACCCCCCCACTAGTTCTTTCTGCTATGCTCCGCCCTGCCATTTACTTGTATCCAGCTGCTAATTAATGGAGTGCCATGAAAGGGTTACCCAATCAAATCACTGGACACATAAATCAAAGCCTTCTTGTTTTTTTGAATGGAATGCTGGCAGTATCATCAGAGCCACTTTTCAGCAAAGCTTCTGGTTGCTTACATGTCTTTGAATGTTCCTGGGAGTTTGCTTGAGCTCAGGAACATTTCTATTTGCAAAGTGTGTGTACATGAGTGTACGTACATGAGTGTGCATGAGCGTGCGAAGGTGCACATTTTTTTGTTTGTAGGTTGGAACATTTGCACTCACTCTGCTGCGGCTGCACAAAGGCTGGGCCCATTAACCAGATTCATTTGAGAGACTGGAGTAACATTGAAGGATGGATGCGGGGAGAGGGGACAAAAACCATGACAGCGCAGAGGGAGAGGGAGGATGAGACGAGCAAAGAGAATGATAGACAGCTGTGTGGGACAGTAAAGAGACCCGAGAGGAAGAAGGGAACAGAGAAAGAGAAAAATAAAGAGAGATGAAGAGAAAAAGCAAGAGACGAGGACGGGCTCATGGGAGGAAGAGACAGGAAGAGAGAGTGAAAACAGGTAGGCGGCAGGGGAAGATTAAAAAGTGAGACAGAGGGAAGGAAGGGGATATGGATGTGGGATCTTCTTGTGGAGGATAATGGCTCCCCTCTCCTCTCTCCTCTATTGCTCACTGAAGGGCACACAAGTGTCTGTGGGCAAATATGTATCAGAGTCTGGGCAGCTTAGGCAATTTCATGGAGCTGGAGAAGATGATGATAATCCAGTTAAATTGAAAAATGGGAATGTCTATGGATCCTCATTCATCCTGTAATTAATCCTTTCTTACATTCATGCAGCCAGATAGTTTATGTGATTAGGATTGACTGAGGATAATACTTCCCTCAGTGATGCCCTGCTGAAATACTACTCACTGCCTTGCGATGTACAAATGAACATTTATTTCAAGCTCTACATCCAACAAAAAAGGTCCTCCAGTGTTTAATGGAAGAGTTAAATGGAGTGTCATCCAGAGAGGCAGGAGAGCTGCTGAGGTTTCACCCTGTCTGTTTGAGTGTGTGTGTATGTCTGTACTTGTACATGCTACGCAGTGAGGACCAAAAAATTTATTTTAGCAACAAAGTGAGGACATTTTTGCAAAGTGAGGACATTTTGGCTGGTCCTCACTTTTTCAAAGACCTGTTTTTGGGTTAAGACTTGGTTTTAGGTTTCAGGTTAGATTTAGGTTACAGTTACACATTTAGTTGTGGTGGTTAAGGGTAGGGTAAGGGGTTAGGGAATGCGGTATGTCAATGAGGGTCCTCACAAAAACAGAGGTACAAGAATGCGTGTGTGTGTGTGTGTGTGTGTGTGTCCGTCTGTTTTGGGTCACATTTAAGCACCAGTTTTTTTTACTCGAAACTTGTAGTTTGGGGAAAGTGCAACTGGGGACAACTGTTTTTATGGCACCTGTATTCAGCATACAGTAAATAGAAATGTGTCTTTATGAGGTAAGGCTAAGGTAAATGTCAAAGTAAAAGTTGGCAAATATTAGTGCTAAAATGTATTTGAAAATAAGTAAAAGCAGATGAGAATAGCTGTTATTAGAGTGTTGGAATATTGATGCATGTAAGCAGTATTTGCTTTTGTGCCAAGTGTTAGGTCAATACTATTCTCATATCTGTTAAAAAAGCAACAGTTAGGATGGTTAAACATATCCTCTTAGAATGGTTTGTATAATATCTGTTCTGTTATCATCAGATATTCACTCCTATTCAGTAAGAGGTCAGAAGAACTTTCATTTACCTCTTTGTCGTACCTCCAGTCATAAAATTTTCATCAAATTCCATGGTCCCCAACTCTGGAACTCCTTAGACAGGTCTCTTAAGCTTTTATCCTCCTACAAAATGTTTAGGACTAGTTTGGTGAGGTATCTTCTGTCCAGGCAAAAGAATACTCATGTCTAGTATAATTGAAATGAATTTGTAATTTTATCGATCTTTGTCCTTGTTGTTGTTGTCTTATTTTTTCCTTTCTTCCTTCTTTTTTTTCCTCTCTGTTTATTTGTTGTCTTTTTTCCTTGTCTCTTTCCCTTTTCTGCTTCTTTTCCTTTTTTCTTTTTTATTGGTTGATCTGTTTTAGTGATTTTGTATTGGAGGGGAGGATTTTATATAAGTCCTTTGGGCTTCTTTTCCTCTCCTGCACAATTATTTGCCCTTGTATTAGTAAATATAATCCTTGTTTTTATCATTGTGCATATGAATAAAAAAAAATATGTATATATATATATTTACGAAAATGCACATACAGCAGTTTGTATAATATCAAACAAATTAGCAATCCACAAATGACCTCATGTGCTCAATGTAAAGTTATGTAGGTTTAGTTTAGGGAAGGTAACATAATGACACACAGCCCCAAACACCAATCCCCCAGGGGAAAGTCCTGTGTTGCTTGACCTGTTCACCACCCTATCCTGCCTCTTTAGGCTGACTTTAAGTCTTTATACTACTTGCTTCTTTAATTTCGTCATCACACTGGTCATGTGATTACAGCCTTCCCGATTATGTGTGTTATATATGATTTGCGGTGCATTACTTTTTATAAGTATATGTATGAACAGTGTATGAGAACAGCCTGGATGGTTAGCTTAGTTTAGCTTAGCATAAAGACTTGCAGCAGATGAAAGGTAGATGTGTCTTTACCTTCAGAAATGTAAGTGTTTCACACAAAAACTGGTGCCATTTTAGTAAATCATTATGAATTCTCATCATGCAAAGAGGGAACGCTGTTTCAAGTTTTTTCTTTTTGTTTATCCTGTAAATGATCTGGGCAACATTAAGGCAGCTCCCCTTCAGAGGTGTTCCAGCTAAGTAGCTGAAGGCAATGAGCTGTATCTCCACAGAAACCTTTGCCTTCCTAAATATAATCTCTCCCCACCCATTTGTGCTTCAAAGAAAGCACAGAGGACATTTTCTAGATTTATGATGGACAACAACTTCTCGGGGAAGCTGCGTAAAGATTGCCAGTGGGTTATGCTTTACTAAATCTAAGAACTGACATTTTGAAGGTCTGACCCCTCTGAAGGGTACATTTATCTTTCCAAAAGCATTGCACACGTTTGTGGAACCACTGTGCCCTATCTCCAGTCAGATACTGTAATAATGGAAACCTCTTGAAAATGAAGCTTTGCTAAATGTTGTCTTTTCGAGTGTTTTCAACAAAGAATGGGCCATTAAATTTGAGTGACTGCTTATTTATATAGAGTGACCTCAAATACTATTCAAACTCCTTTTACTCAATTTGATACGCTAGTGACTTAATGAAAATACATTATTTGCCACCAGTTTGCACTTAATGTCCAACATAAAAGTCTATACTTAGTCAGGTGATATGATTTAGAAAGTGTAACAAAATAAAGTCACAGTTCACGATGCATTTTAAAGCTAAAACATTTCATGCAGTGCAAAGAGTTCTTTGTAACCTCTGACTCAACGCAGAAATCATCACAAACAAAGGGAATAGAGAAATTGCCACAGCAAAGGTTGTCAGGAGCACAGTGGACTTCAGTACTAAAATGATCGTAAGTGTGGAAAAAGTGTGGAGCCAACAGACCTCTTGCTGGGGTTGGCTGTCTGGCTCAGACAGGACAAGAAGAGTGTTGGTCAGAGAAGAACTCAAGATCCCATTGCCCACTCTGATGGCATCTGTGCCAGGCACTGTACCAAATCAAAAAGAGTGTTGTAGAGTGGCAAAATGTTGAAGAGTCAATGGCACATGACAGCACAACTGAGATTTGTAGGGCAATTTCAGACTTGGAGCATGATGGACATTGTTTCTGGCATGAGTGCCTCGCTCTAAGTCTGGGGAATGTCCGAGACCATGCATCTCTTAACTGACTAGAGGGCTCAGAGTCCCTCAAACTGAGAAAAGGACCTTCTCTGAAATCAGCTAGTTGAGCAGGGCTGTAATCACCTATTTAACATAGGGAGGGACCATATTCTAATGACATATTCTAGTTTTAGAAATTTAACAGCTAAACTGACCATTTTAGAGTATTTTGGAACAAAAATCTTAGATCAGGGTTTCTCTAAGTTTTGATGACTAGGTGGCATTTTAGGAAGCCAGCATATTATTGAGGACCGCGTAGGAAAAGTGCACTCACACTGACTTTATTCTGACTTTTTTATGTAATACTATTGTCACAGCTAATGTTTCTTATGTTATGTAATTTGTTTTATTTAATTCATTCATGTTTTTTTCCTGTTTTACTTTAAAACTCACATCTCCTCTCATTTCAGATCACTTCACTTCCTGCCCCTGTGTATTTTCCCTCCCTTTGAGGACTTCACCTGTGTCTGATTGTCGGTCCCGCCCTGATTAGCCTTACCTGTGTCTCATTATCCTTCCCCTCACCGGAGTATTTAGTGTGTGTCTTGATTTCTCTCAGTGCCAGTTTATCTTAGCTCCTTGTGTGTCTAGCGTTGCAGCCTTTTGTTTCCCTGTGTCCTTTTCTTGTGTTTTTGGATTGAGCCTGTTGATTGCATCTGCCTCTGCCTCATCCCTATTGGATTTGCTTGCCTCCACCGATTGTCCTTCTGTGTAGCTAACCTACCTTTTGACCAGTAAAGACTGTGTCATCTTATCTGAACTGTCTTCAGAGTCGTGAATTTGAGTCCACTCTCAGGTGGTTCACCGGTTGTCACACCTATGACCTTTTTATGACATACTATTGGCATCAACAGTGATATAGCTAATGTTACACCCATATTACATTGTAGTTTTCCACTTTTTTATTTTCCATAGCCGCTTATCCTGTTGAGAGTCGGGAGGGGGCTGGAGCCTATTCCAGCTGACACTGGGTGAGAGGCAGGGTACACCCTGGACAGGTTGCAGACTATCACAGGGCTGACACATAGAGACAGACAACCATTCACGCTCACATTCACACCTACGTACAATTTAGGGTCACCAATTAACCCGAGATGCATGTCTTTGGACTGTGGGAGGAAGCTGGAGTACCTGGAGAAAACCCATGCTGACATGCAAACTCCACACAGAGGGGCTCCCCCATCCCTGGGTTCGAACCCTCCACCCTGGCTGGAGTTTTTGTGCCTAAACCTAACCACACGTTCATCACAGCGTTGAGAAACATAAAGTTTCATTGTATCTGCAAAAAACATAATGTACAAATGTACTATATCTATGGTTTGGAGAAAGGTACTATTCATTCATTCATTTTCCGTATCCACTTTTCCTGTTGGGGGTCATCGGGGGGGCTGGAGCCTATCCCAACTGACAACCTGGATAGGTCACCAGACTATCACAGGGCTGACACATAGAGACAGACAACCATTCACACTCACATTCACACCATCGGACAATTTAGAGTCACCAATTAACCTGCATGTCTTTGGACTGTGGGAGGAAGCTGGAGTACCTGGAGAAAACCCACAGTGACACGGGGAGAACATGCAAACTCCGCAAAGAAGGGCTCATCCTGGGTTCGAACCCTGCACCCTGGGTTTGAACCAGGAACTTGCTGTGAGGCGACAGTGCCAATCACTAAACCACCATGCCGCCCGCCATGGCAACACCACTTGCAAAAACACACGCAGAATTGCAGTACACTGTAATAGCAGAACTGCTAGTAATAATAATAATGATGGCAATTTGTTGAGTTCATTTACGATTATAATTATATTTGCCAATGATTATTTGGGTGCAAGGTTCCCTGTTAAAGCACAGCATTTTATCTAGATTTTTTTAACCAGTAAATTGGCAGGAACATATTAAGCACACAAACATCTTCCATTATATATACTGTAATCATGCCCTTGTTGTAGAGTGCCTTTTCGCACTACAACAAAAATGCTGGAGAAGTTTTGGGATAAGTTTGTGAATATCCTAAGGTGAATATCCTAGCCCAGGGGTGGCCAACCAGTCAGAGACCAAGAGCCACAAAAATCACCGCGGTAGTACAAAGAGCCACATCATACACATGTGCTTACAAACGCACTCCCTCTCTCACACAAACACGAAATGACATAAAATCAAAATCCATACATTTCCAATTTTCAAAGCCAGATTTATTTATCTCACACACAAATGAATAACCATGAATTGAGATACACAGAAACACAGTCTCTCCCTCTCATACTGTCTTTCTCCATCCCCCCTCCACACCCACAGTCTCTCCCTCTCCCACTCTCTCCACACACATCCACACAGTCTCTCCCACTCTCATACTCTCTCCAGATTAGTGTTGTCACGGTACCAAAATTGGGACCCACGGCACGATACCAGTGAAAGTATCACGGTTCTGAGTAGTATCACGATACCACAGCAAAAATGAGGTAGATGTGCCTTTTGTCATTTATAAAAAGATAAATCACTTTTCTATTATACATCAATGATATTTCAATGGAATAAATTACTTATTGACTTATTCATACTTCAAAAACAGCATCAATGAGTGATTAACATAGGGGGGGATCAAAATAAAATAAATAAATAAAATAAAAATCAACCAGCCACCCTCCTCCCCTGACAAGTAAAGAACTGTCCCTTCATAAGTAAAGAACAGTCCCTAAAGTGCGGTGAGGTTTGTGGACCGTTACCTGGCACAAAACAGAGAAATGTGAACGGCTCGTTTCTCCTCTGATACGTCACATACCTGTGTGCTGCCAGGGCTCGGTTGTCCAGGTAGTCATGACGCCAATTTATTCACCTGGGGCCGGGCTTCTCACCGCGGAGCACTATGGCTGTTATTGGCCAGCGCATGGACACTCACCCACCTTTGAACTTATCCCACAGTAGTGGCACCATGTCATGTACTGTGGTGTTTAAGTAGCAGCCTACTGCAGTCTACCGTTGGTACCAGTATACCGTGCAACACTACTCCACACACATCCACACACAGTCTCTCCCTCTGTCATACTCTCTCCACACACACACAAAGACACGCATTTCTGCCCTGACATTTTTTGTTGTGCTATATCGCCACCGCCCTGCAGTCCTACATTCCTCCCGAACTCCACACCCTCTCACCTGCCCGTGCGCACTTCTCTCTCTCTCACTCGCTCCACTTAAGCCTGTTACATTTCTTAAAGGGCCATATGCACTCATAACAATAAATTGATTTTTTTATGACGGAAGAGCCGCACACCATTGGTTTTAATTAATGGATCGAAGAGCCGCACATGATAGGCAAAGAGCCGCATGCGGCTCGCGAGCCGCGGGTTGGCCACCCCTGTCCTAGCCGATTTGGTAATGGCGACAAAATATAGAAAAAGGTGAAAGGATCTGAACATTTTCAAAGGAAGCTGTGGATGTGGTTGATGCTGTTGTATCACTGAATCTACAAAGCACTCTTTCTAGGCTCCAGGATGATTTCTCTCTTGCTACAATTGACTGGAACAGCCCAAAAATATTACCTCTTTGCTCCTCATTTATTCCCATGAGCAGCCTCACAAACACATAAACAAGCGGAATTTATAAGCTGGACTGGGTGGGGGGTGGGGAGGGGGTGGTGGTGTTGGTAGTGGATGAGGATGTGGTGGAGAATAACATTATTTATTTATGAAGCCAAATGGAATTTCAAAATGAGGAGCTGAGTGGATAGCTGGTCAGTGCTCTCTCAGTGTCAAGAAAGAAAAAAAAAAGTCTAATCAAATGAAGTCAGTTGTTTAAAGCTTAAAAACACCCTGGTCACTAAGATGATGGATAAACAGCAGAAAGACCAGGAACAGAGCTGTGTGCACTCAAGCAGCGCAGAAACGCTGCACTCTGTTTACTTGCACTCTGATGATTCCATTAATGTTAATTTAAGGGAGGAATCAAAAGAGGAAATGGAATATTTTAGAAAGCCCAGAGCAGGGCACATTTATCTGAACTGTGTTCATATGAATAAATAATCAGGGAAAAGGTTAAGACAGGTTATTCCTGTGTGCATGGGATGAATGTCTAACACCAGACTGACAGATTATGAAACTGACATTTGTATCAATAATAAGAGCCACTGTTGTTGGAGTGTCTCCAGTGAGTATGACTTTTTTTATGAATATCACTTTTTCTTATCAATAAGTAATTAGGGACAAGGTTAAAACATGATTTTAATTCATTCACAGAGTGACTCGAAGAACCCTGATTGGCAGACTGATTAATGATTTTTGTACCAATTCTGACAACCTTTAAGAACTCCACTGCTGATAGACAAATCTATCTATCTATCTATCTATCTATCTATTGACACTTGAGCAGTTTTAAGGAAGGAAGCAACTTTAAAGGTTCAGTGTGCAATTCTGGAAAAAGATAGTTGAATGCTGAGTCTCATTCCCAGGTCATCAAGTACTGACAACCGTGCCTTGGCAGTCCAAACCCACCAACACAAACCATGAGACTTAATAATCAGCTATCTTTCTCCGTAATTACACACTGCACCTTTGAAGTACAGTGAACAAGGAAGTGACACATTTACGGACTCAAATAACAGCAGGCTGTAATTACAAAATTAACAATGTCTCATTTTCTAAATGGAAGGTTAACCAGAGCCACCAGATTGTGCTATCAGTATTACATTGGGCAAAAATACTGCCTTTTAATTTGACGCAACAATACATGAGGCAAGATGTGTGATTCACATTTTACCACTTTTTATGTGCACCATAAAGTATAAAAATGACAGAATGACACATTGACGAAAGAAACCTAGAGCCTTGCCTGGAAAAATGTTGCAGGTTCAGAATTTGGTATGAATAACATGAATCTGTTGTGTTTCTTGGCATACTGGACTCCTTTTCCAAAAAATATAACAGTAACGCACATGAGAAGTATAATGAGGTGTTCATCACTGACAATAGACTTGATTGTAGAGAACAAGTGTTGCACACTCTGGCTCTATATGCATTTCTTTTATTTTGATGATGTTTTGGCCTTCGGGCCTTCTTCAAGATCAACAAGTGTATTGAGACACAGGTACACTGATCTGTTATATGGACCACACCTTTGTCACACAGCTGATGATGATATGGCGATCATGCTACACCATTAGGTTGAGCAAAGAAACAATTTTGAGGCCCTCAACAAATCAGTACTTTTAAACCAAATCTTTTTCAGGAGACACAGCCAATCACGTCATCAAAACAAACGACAATAGCCACTAAATATTCTACAGCATTCCTGTATAATACATTTTTTTAATTCACCATATTCAAAAATGTTAAAAAACTAAAAGTATTAAACTGATTGCTTATAGATAGATAGCAAAAGCTAAGGCATCAGCTCTTAAAACCTGTTGAACCCTAGAACCTCTAGAGCTGCTAATAAAGGCCTGGTGTGTATCAATACACTGATCAGAAGAATATAGTTTAATATAATTTAACAGCAGAACGTCAGCTACAAACTTTTTACATGCCCCAAACTCAGTTTTAACATCAACTAAATAAACAACAACAACAGCTAACTTCAACAACTCCAAACAGCACCGATATCCCGACCCACTCGGTATATTTCGGGCTCTACTCCAAACAGCACCGATATCCCGACCCACTCGGTATATTTCGGGCTCTAACTCGACCACACGTTATACAAAACACATTCATCTCAAATGAAAGCTGAGACTCCACTCTTTCCACATGTATNACAGCTAACTTCAACAACTCCAAACAGCACCGATATCCCGACCCACTCGGTATATTTCGGGCTCTAACTCTACACGTTATACAAAACACATTCATCTCAAATGAAAGCTCACGTTATACAAAACACATTCATCTCAAATGAAAGCTGAGACTCCACTCTTTCCACATGTATACTCCAAATCGCTCTCCCTTTAACCATCACAGAGCTACAGCCCAAAGAACAACAACAGAAATCTCTTTGCTAAAATATATTTGTAATATGGCTCTTACCTTATTAATTTTGCCGTAAAATGTGCATTCTGCTGTTGATTCATGCTCCGTTCACATACTACCGGAAGTTGTTCCCAAGTGTTCCCTTTACCATGACACCAAAAGTATTCAAATAGACCTTGTGGCTGCAGAGATATATTCATTTCATTATGGGTATGCAATTTTCGAGCAGAGGCCTATAAAATAGGGTCAGGGTTTAATGAACATCATGAATATTCACTATATATCCAATAATTGGAAGAACATCACAGAAAACATGTCAAATCATAATCTATATTCAGTCCATGGGGTGACAGGGTTCTCAAATGGAGAATCCAATTGAATCCAGTAGTGTTCTCTCCTGGAAAGTAACACATCCAAATGACCTCCTCTTAGGGGGAGGGTTACCTTCTCAATCTCAACGTATCTTAATGAGGAAATAGAGTGATAAAAATTTAATAAAATGAGCTGCTCCTGGATAGCATGTTTTTGCATCTAATAGTACTTCTGTGTTCATACACGTTTTTAATGACCTACTGGTCTTTCCAACATACGACCTACCACAAGGGCAAGTAATCAAGTAAAAAACAGATTTAGTGGAACATGAATGGACCTGCATTTGTATAGCGCTTTTCTAGTCATCCGACCACTCAAAGCGCTTTTTACACTATGAGTCACATTCACCCATTCACACACACATTCATACACTGGTGGCCGAGACTACCATACAAGGTGCCACCTGCTACTCCAATGGAACAGTCATCGGGAGCAATTTGGGGTTCAGAATCTTGCTCAAGGATACTTCAGCATGCACACAGGAGAAGAGCTCGAACAGCTTCCGATTGGTGAATGACCCACTCTACCTCTGAGCCGCTCAGATAATTCCTTTTATAGGGATCTCTCTCTCTGGGGATGTTTGAAACTATTACAATGATAAGTGTAGTTACACTGGCTGCAGCAACCACAGCGGTGGTTGCCATCAGAGATAGGTGCTAAAATACTTTAAACTGGGACTGACTGGGGAGAAGGCAAATATGAGTGAACTAGATGGTCTCTCAGATTTATAACACTGGACTCCTTCACGCCTGGTGGGGATCATTTAAATGCCACAGTATATATTTACATTATACACTAGGTTTATCCCTTCATTGTCATACAGTGTTCCTTTTGGATGCACCTGGCAGAGCGATGCATCATGTTGCAAAGTACTCACCGTTTCAAGGTACTGGGGTGGCCTGACAAGGCTTCAAGCTTCAGATCTGCAGATTTAGGTGAAACAGGAGGTTTGTGGCCTAAATGCAGAGCTGAAAAATACACATAAACACAAACAAGTGAACTACTGAACCTTTTTGAGGCTTTTCTAAAGGCAATGGGGCCATACGTAGTGCAGGTGGTAACTTTTAAAGCCTGAGAAATGTCTAATCTAATCGGCAGAATAAATGTTGCTATTGTACGTTTCTGCAAACCATGAATACATTACATTTGTACATGATTTTGTTGTGGACACGTTGAAACTTTATGTTTCTCAACAGATGAAGGTGTGGTTAGGTTTTGGCACAAAAACCACTTGGTTATGGTTGAGAAAAGATCATATTTTTAGTTTAAAACACTTATGTTTGGTGGCACTAAGGCCACTGGAAAGCGGGAAAAGTCTGTGAAATACACCCAGGTTTGGTGGCTCAAACAGCACTGGTTCGGTGGTTAGGTTCAGTGGCACAAACATTGGTGGAAAAGCCACAAAAGGTTGCCAAAAGACAACCATTGTCATTGTTTCTTGGTCTGCAGTGGCCTGAAGCTCAGCAAGCATTCCCTCCACCCCTAATGACAAAGTCAGCTCATGAATAGAGTCACTGAGTGAATCAGTGTTGTGGTTTGCAGAAATGTACAATGCCATCATTTTCTTCTGGGTTGAATAAATGTCACATTTCACTCTTATCAGAGCCACAAAGTCTTGTCACGCACATTTGAATTCGTGATTACACCATTGTGAGTCACTGACCACCTTTCAATTAGCTGGTAATCAGCTGATCTTCAGGTGGGAGCAGATTACAGCAGGTTTAATTATGAGCTCTGTTCAAGATTTCACTGTACGATGTTATTGTTTCTGAGAATTTCAAAGAGATAAACACATTTCTATTTCCACTAAATGCCTCTAATCTTTATTCAGTCAAATAATATGACTTCCCTGGATCTCACACATCAGAAAAGCATGGGCAGAAACTAATTGGCAGGGTGTGGGCTGATTAATTGTTTGCCTTTAATAGATACCCAGGGGTACTGCCTGTAATTAATGAATTCATCCATTAAAGAGGGTATCCCCAATGTTTTTATGCACTTACCGGTATAATCTTGCTGGTTTATACACCTAACATAAGCTGCCCATAGTAACAAGTCTTTCATGACTTCGAGGGGCAAAGACTGCTACACAAAGAAGAGCCTCTTCAGCACCCTCTCTTAACGCATTTCATTATATTTAAGATCAGTACCATTGTCATTTAAGGATGTCACTCCAACTCTCAGAGCTGGACAAGGACATAGAGCAAGGAGCTGGCAGCATACATAGTACAGTCAGAACTTTCTACTGTCTTTCCCCTTATCAGCATTTGCTAAACTGCCAGAGGACATGTCAAGCCTTTAACACGGCCCTGCAAAACTGTCAATGCCAAATCATTTGGCATTGTAAACTCCTCAACCTAAGTAATGGGCAATGCCTTATGGGCACTCTTGAAAACGATCTCTATAGTATCTCTGTCTCATTCTTTCCTTCTCACTCTCCTTTTATCATTTCACTTTCTTTTCTCCTTGTGACACAAAGAAAATCATTTAAAGGAAGAAATTAGACAATTTGGAGGGTTGAATTTTAATATTTGACCAGATCTGCACCTCCTGTACTCTACACCAGGATAAGAAACAATGTACGTAATAGAATCACAGGTCTTTAAACATGCCGCTGTGCAAACCTGAGCTCTGCAGGAAGCTGCAGGCTGGTAATTAAGCTGGATAACTAAATAGCTATTAACCTCACCGTTTTTACTGTTACTTGCTAATATTAGAGCCTTTAATTGGACTCCTTAGGGTGTTTCCATGGCCTAATTCTGTCTGTTCCATAGAAAGAGAGAGAGCACTTTGGTGTAGCAAGCCATGTACTGAGCTACCATGATAAATTATAAGCAAGCCTTTTAGGGAAGCATGTATCTAGTTTTGTACTGATAATAATAATAGACTCACAGGGTTTTGTTTTTCTTTCCATAGCTATATTTTTTTTCCAGTATCTTAAAGATTCTTTTAAGTGGTTACTCTTGTACCAATGTCACCCAGAGATATCTGTAACAATTATTCTTGTTAATCTAAGTACTTGTACTTTTCAGGGTGGCAGAGCTCCTTTGGTTTTTGAAAAGATTGTAACCTTGTTGCACTTAGGCAGTGCCTCACATACAGAGAATATGCAAATGAGGCAGGATTGATCTTCTCTTTGAACTGCTCCACTTGCTAAACACTAGTTGCCAATGTATTTTTATATTGTCTTGCATGCGAGACGCAGCAGGCCTTCAAAGACGAGCGGCGTACACTGACAAATACAAATTATAGGGATGACACAGGCGATGGAATAGCAGGATTTGTGAAGAGTGGATGAAAGGGGAATATAGAGAAGAAGAAGGAGGGCAGGGTGACTAGACCGTTGCTTCCGTGATGCATTGCTTTGCTGCATCCCCTATGGTGCAGCTGTTTGTTATCTGTCAGAGTCTCAGCACCACCGAACTGAGGGAAAACAAGCAATGCTAACTAGCCCTCCCAGTGCTGGCACTTATTAACATTGAAGAATGGAAGCTGAATAGACCACCCAACATGTAAATTTTGAAGTGATACTAATAAGCATTTGAGGGAAAGAGGGAGCTGAAATAGGCTGTGAAAAATGAGGTTTATCAACAAATGTTGCATTCGTGAGAACTGGGAAAAGGGAAACGGGAAGATTGGGAAAACTGGCAGAGGTGTGGACTCGAGTCACATGACTTGGACTTAAGTCAGATTTGAATCACAAATCTGATGACTTAAGATGCGACTTGACAAAATCAAAAAAGACTTGCAACTCAACTTAGACTTTCACAACAACTTGACTTCACTTGGACTTGTGCCTTTTGACTTGAAAATACTTCATACTGTCCCCCAAGCACAAAGATTAAAGAGTATGAAAAACAGTGTGCCACAAATCAACTGAGTTTTCCTTCACTTCCTGAATCATCTAACGTATTTGAACCTATCCGACAGTATCCAATCAAGTTGCAGAAGGGAACCATGACGAACTAACTTTATGTTACTCAGCGCCCATCAGAAACAATATCAAAGACAATTATGTTTGTATACAAAAAACAACATACGTATAAAATATTCAGATCAAAACTTACAGAAAACTTCCAACTTCGTTTGACATTGGACGACGCAAAAAGTATGGTAAGTCGCGGCTAAGTCTATGGTATTGACATAGTTAGCATGCTAATACTTAGCTAACATCAGCTTAACAGCTAAGTGACTTTTTAACAAACTATTATAACAAATAAATACAAATTTTAAAAAGCATACCAACCCAGTCTCACTCCGAAGTCGTCAAAATCCAGGGCAGTCACTTGCAGCGTCAGACACAGATGAAAAAAGCCGTCTTTTAACGTCGACATGATAGCGGGCCGGTTGTCATCATAGTTTAACGGTGCTTGGCAGCATCAGGGGAAACGCAGCGGGACAAGAACAAAAATAAGGCGGTGAAAGTCCGAGTGAGGTGGGTGGGAGTGATGGTGGATGGGTCAGGGAGAGCAGTGTTTGCATTCCGTGAGATTACAAAGGCAAACCCTGTTCTTTTTTCCTAAACCTAACCACGTGCTTTTGTTGTACCGACATAGCGCATTTATTTTGAAAGAGACTGTATGTGAACAGTAAATTTCCTGTGAAAACAGAAGTGTATTTTGAAAGAAGACAATGCATGTAACAGGTAGAACTTGACACGGTGTCCCAGAACGTCAACAACCAACACACCCAGCGTACCTTTCACGCCATATGTGGACGTGGAAAGTTCATGACTAAAAGTTGATATATGACAGGGTCCGAGTGAGAATGTGTTGAGTGTTCATGATTTTTGTTAACTGAATATATTTTTGAATATATACAGAATATATACAGAATATATATTCTGTTGTTTAACATCACATTTGGTGAAGAGTGCATTATGACTTGATTTGGACTCAAAACCAAGTGGCAGTCCCCAAGGCTAAAAAATAAAACAATGCAAAATTGCCAGAAACTGCATGTGAGTGCTTAATGGTTAAAGACAACCTACTATTAAAATAAAATGATGAAAAATCAACTTCTCAGAAAAGTCTTTGTCAGTAAAAGGTTTTAAATGGCCACTTGAGGCTGGCTCCAAGACAGAGAAATCCCCAGAGACACGTGTTAATGTGCCCAGCTTTACAGCAGAAATAAACAGCCTGTTACAAAAAAATATCTTTATAGCTCATGTTAACATTCATGACAACTGTATGGGGGGATGAATGTTTTTAAACCTCACCCATTTAGGTTGTATTAGGGCTTAAAGTTACACATATTTAAGGGCTGGACCACTTTGAGTGACAGGCTGTCTGTGAAGCTCCACCCTCTCGTCCAAATATGGCTCCAAAAACCCATGATGGCGTTGGCTGAACTGCTGAACTTGAGGCTTCAAAACGGGAGTCCACAAACCAATGGCTGACATCCATGAAGCTATGTCCCTTATTTTATACACTCTATGCTCGGAACGTAAAGCTTAGGACTTGGGACTTGAGGGCAAAGACTTGAGACTAACTTGTGACCTGCATAACAATCACTTTTTGTTGCTCTGAAAACTGGACCTATAGAAAAGCATCGAGTGATTTAACACTCCTCATGCCGTGTAGCACCACCCTCGCTCGTATTTCTCAAACGCCCCAAGTTCTAGAATACATAAGGAAAACAACACATTTTCAAAAGTTCATGGAAAGTCTTGGGTTACAGGTCGTTACAAGTTTCTGTAATGGAAAACCAAAGGGCAATCTTCAGAACACAGTTTGTTGCCAGATACAACTTAAATGACTTACAGTATGCCATTTGTTTGTGTGGGTGCTGAAATCACTATCTCACATCCTCTGGGCACAAGTACCCATCGGAACTACACTGGACTCTGATTAGCATTGGAGGATGAGAGATGCATATCTGCAGCTTGTAGATCCACAACCTCTCGACCCTGCTCATTTAAGTTTCCCATCCCCGCTGGCATTCAGACTCAAGGGAACAGAGAGGAAGGAGACGGTGGATGTTAAACTTCTGACATTCGTCTTTTTTACAGCGGCAGTGTCTGCATGCAGCAGCCCTCTCTCAGCCAGGATGTCGGATTTCATTACACTGTGCTGCAACTGGGCTGTAGCCACAGATTTAATCAGGCATGTAATCGTACTATTGCTACTAACAACAAATGGAAATGTGTTCTGTGATCAATATGCATGTCATGAAAGCAAAATAATGTAGGAGCACACTGTAACATTAGTCATGACCACCCTCCTACAGGCCTATTACAGCTTGAGCACTCATCTCTTCATCATAAAAAATTTGCATGCTCATGCTCAGCCAAGTCTTTTAGCAGTGGAACAGCACCTGTGTTCAGATAACCAAAGTTGCACTGCATAACGTTCCATGTCCAAAAGTCAGACCCCTCTAATGCAGGTCTTCAGGCTTAGAAAGCAAAAACGGATAACTTTGCAGCTAACCTAAATCCCAATATCTAACTGGTCACACTGGTGCATGTCGCCACTCTGGACCTTAGCAGCTTCTCAGCAAAGGATGAGAAGGCAACAATCTCCAATTCCAGACATAAACCTGACTGTCGCTGCACAGGAAGTCAGACTGAACCATCACATGCTGGTGGGCTATATCTCGCTGACTCAGAGCTGGTGTGCTTTAGGTTTACTTCTTGTGCTATTTTGAAATGGAAATAGGAAAGCAAATTTTAGTACCTCATAAAAAATGTATTGCTTAAATTCCACCACCTCTTCTGTGCTCTCCAAGACGACTCGGATATATGGTTCATTGTGTACTCATTATGCAATCTGGAATCATCCCAAACATTTCTGTGGCTTACACCAAAGCAGTGTCTTAGTGGATATAAGTCAGTCACATCGCCACGGTTCCAGACCTCTGAATCGTCGCCCTCATCTTAGGTTTGTTTGGCAATTCAAATAGGCCAAGTGTCGTGCCCACTGACAGCTGTTACGGCCAGTTGAAGACACCGTAAACCAAGGTGATGTTAAGAATGGGGAAGTCATTTTCCTCCTCAGCTGCAGAATGACAAACAGTGGCAGGAAAAAAGTAGATGAGATCAGTGCAGTTATACAAGTTGTTGTAAGTCTACATACAGAGATAACTTTTAAATCACCATATTGGTGTCCTAGCAACAACTATCGCATTTTGTGTCAAATAAAAACTACATTTTTGTTTGCCATTGATTGGTTAAGGCTGAACAAAGTACATCCACCCCGCAACATGAAATCATACACACAACTTCAGGCTGAGTGAATGAATTGAAACAGAATGGGAAATCAGTCCCAGGTTTAAGCTTTCTCTTTTGCTGCAGTTCAAACGGAAACATATAATGCATCAAACAACAGATCATGATGTACATTTACAACTTACTAAATAAAAAAAAGAAATAAGAATCTTACAGTTTTTAGGCAGAATGCAAAGCAATTTTTAGAGGAGACATCATAAAGTAAGTGGAGAGACGCAATTAGATGCAAATGTGCACAGGGTGGTGTGAATTTACATTATTTAAATCATTTGAAAAGGCGCTTGTGCTAGTTGACAGTGTTTCAACTTAAATGAAAAGTGTGCACATAACCCAATAATTTATGAATCTGCCTCATGAACAAAGTTCAGACAGAGGCCGAGCTGAACACAAACACAGTGGCACACCCCCACAGACGCAGTCAGTAGCCCCTTACACACTACCTCTTCAAGGTAGGAATGTTGTGCCATTATTCTACCTTGTCCTTCTGTATTAAAGGAACGACCTTAAAGGGGAACATTGTCCATTTTGAAAAATTCATACATCTTATTCCAATGGTCTAAGACAGTAAAAGTCATAAGAACTTGAACAACTTTCTCCCAAATCCAAAACCGAGAGTGCTTATACTCAGATTTGTGATGTCATAGGCTATAAAGCCTAAAACTGCTCCATAAACAATGGTTTGGAAAAGATAAATGACACCGAGAGCACAGGGAAATGTTACATGGGTACATTTTCTGTTTCAGCACTGAGGACACTACAGTAGAATAAAGCTCATTTTGGGTATTATAAAAAAAAAAAAACATTCTGTGGGTCCACAAAGCCAGGCTACCATTCAGTCTCTATGGTCCAGCTCCAGAGTTTATACCCTATGACATCACAATTATGAGATTTACTTCTCTGGTTTCTGGTTTTAAGAGAGAGGAGGTTGAGTTCACAAATACTGACTGAACTTTTCTAAGCCATTAAAATAAAAAGTTGAAATTATTAATTTAGGTAATGTTCCCCTTTGAGCTGGCAGCAAAGGTAGTAACAGTGCTGAATTCACGTCTGTGTAAAAGTGTAAGCTAGCAGGTAGAGACGGGTGTGACAAAGAAGAGCAAGAACAGCAAAAACAAGAAAAAGAAAAAGAACATCACCTGAAAATATCCCCAAATTGTGGAGACAGTGAGTTATGGGAGCTCCTTACCCTCTGAGCAGAGAACGAGATCAACTGCCATATAACAGGGACTGTAAATGATTGTTGTTGCCACGTAATTCCATTGTTATTGTTTAGAGCAGTGGTTCTCAAATGGTGTGCTGTGATGCTAAACCAGGTGTACCGTGGGATTTTGTCATAACTGCACATTATTATTGCAATATTCAACTGGGCCTATACAAAAAGTTATGAGTGGGTTTTTCATTGACTGTATCTGTGTGTTGTCCAAACCCATTTCCAAATAAAGAGACAAACTCTGGCTAATAAGTGTAATTTAAGTTAATCAAAAACAAAAAAAAGGAGGGTTATTGTGTGACCTTACATATATACTGACAAACAGACCAGCAGACAGACAGATAAACAGACAGATAGATAGGCAGACAAAACAGACAGACAGACAGACAGACAGACAGACAGATGACGAGACGGACAGACAAATGGATAGACATGGATGATTACATTTTACCGACAAACCAACATCAAAGAACTAGCGGCGACGAAAGCCAACTGTTGCGTCATCTACGTCGCCTCACGTCGCCTCACATTGCCCTGTGTCAGTTGCATTTTAACACACTACACGGACTACATCCGACGGCCAAGTGGCACGTTCTGCACCTGCGTGAGAGAGAGCGGAGTGAGAGAGTGGTACATCCTGACAGCCGAGGGGTTTCCTATCTGTGCAGCCGAGCACCACAGCACCTCCACAGACTATTACATCCAGATGGTCCCGGTGTTTCCTCTGCAGGCTCCACTTTACTCAGCTGCCCAATAAACCCGCTGCTTCTTCCCACTTTAACCTGAATAATAAACCGGGGCTCAGTGCTCTGGTTGGATCCAGACGGAGAGCCAGGGCTAGCTCAGAGACTAGCGGAGGCTAACTGGCTGTGCTTCCCTCCGGTCATGCTGCGGCTAACGCTCTGCTAGCTGCTCCCAGCTAGCTTCCGGTTTGTTATTCAGGTTAAAGTTTGAAGAAGCAGCCAATCTGTCGGGCAGCTGAGTGAAGTGGAGCCTGAGGAGGAAGCACCGGTTAGCCCCGGTTTCACTACAGGCAAGCTTCGCCGCCGATTGAACATGCTCAATCGGCCGAAAAGCTGCTGACGCCAAAGTGCCGATGGTGCGGGACACACCGCAAAAACTAGGCCAACAGAGCTCACCGACGGCCTGACTTTGGTCGATGGCCGACCGTCGGCTTGGTGTGTCAGCGTGAGTGGGACAAAAGATGGCTTTATTGTAAAGAGAAAATTATAACAAATCACCAGCAAAGACGACCTACCACCGAAAGAAAAGAGAAAAAAAATGTCAGTAGACAGTATCACAAAAGCTACCTGTCTTATTTTTTCATTGTCTTATGATGTGACTTTCGGGACACTTGATTTACACTCAATTTACACTTGTTACATGCATTGTGTCTTTTCAAAATACACTTCAGTCATTCATTTTCCATTACCACTTATCCTGTTAGGAGTTGCGAGCGGGTTGGAACCTATCCCAGTTGTTATTGGGCAAGAGGCGGGGTACACGCTGGAGTGGTCACCAGACTATCACAGGGCTGACACATAGAGACAGACAACCATTCACACTCACATTCACACCTATGGACATTTTGGAGTCACCAATTAACCTGCATGTCTTTGGACTGTGGGAGGAAGCCGGAGTACCTGGAGAAAACCCATGCTGACACAGGGAGAACATGCAGACTCCACACAGAGGGAAATGTACATTTTTTGCTTGTTAGATGCAAACAGTCTTTTTCAAAATAAACTTACAATGCCGGCAAAACACCTAGTATTTACGTTAATTTCCTTGTGCAACAAAAGCACGTGGTTAGGTTTAGCAAAAAACATTAAAGTACGGCTGAACAGTCAAAAGGGAAACATACCGCAAGCTCCTGGGTTAAACTGTGGGGTTTGTTGGACCCATCCACCTCCCATCCCACCTACCCTATAGAAACTTTCCAGCTCCGATATTACGTTGTTACCGGCAGCATTTCAAACTGACACCATCCAGTGGCATTATAAACTGATGCTGCCCACTGTTGTATCATACCGCCACGAAAGGTGCCTTTTTGGTTAGGCGACGTCTGGCACCAAAATCAATGACAAAGTAGCAGTATTTGACGAATTGGAATTGGGAACGGGCTGACATTGACTGTTGGACAACTAAAAAACAAATGGTTCAACAGTGACATTTGTACAAATGATGTAAAGTCAAAAATTCACTTCACTTTCTGTCTGAACACACACTCAGGGTGTCCGAGCAATCTTGGATCCTTAGTGTGTAACCTTGATGTCCCCAGTTCATGTCCCGCCTTTGTCAGATGTCTTTCTGCTCTCACTCTCCTAATGTTTCCTGACTCTATAAAGACACAAAACAGAAGCAAATTGCCCCGATGTGCCCAGTATTCTGCGTCTGAGTCTGACAAGAATCTAACCAAAAGGCTCATTATCAAAAGAAAAATCCTTTTAATTACAGCTCATTAATTACACTTTTCTCAGCACAATGCCTTACCAGGCAGTGAGTATAATGATAAAAAGATGTTACACATTGTTAGGGAAGCAGAGAGAGAGTGAAGGGCTGTTGCTTGTGCCACTGTGGGAAACTGGAGGAGAATTGATAATGTTTCAGTGATGAATGACTGTGCCAGCACACCTGCGGATCCTGTTAAGGACTGAGGAGAGTGCTGTTGATCTAAATCATTGATGGCCCTCACTGATGGCTCACGCTGAGGTCCTACCGATGAGACGAACAGGTTCTTAACACAGAGCACGTTTTCTATTAGAGCAGTCACTGTAACAAGGTGGGAGCAGGTGTGGGGCTCTTTTCACCGCTTCAACCGCTGCAACACTGACAGTAACAGACACCATCTTTAGAGGACGGGGGGGGATGTGTTCTGAGTTTTCAAGCGTTGTTTCTCTTGGAAACATACCCCATGTCTTCCTCTCTGATGTTTACATGCTATATCATTATTTGTTTTACTTCCTCTGTAACCTCACAGGTCTTGAAGTTTTCATTTGTAGTGTACCTTATGTGTCGCCTATGCATGGCTTTTTATAGAAATGCCAAAAGGAGTAATGTAACGATTTAGGAAATATGCTATTTTAAAGTTAGCGCCAGGAGACAGTTAGGTTAGCTTAGCATAAAGACTTAAAACAGGGGGAAAAGGCCTCTAATGTATATGACCACATAGGTTGTATATTCCTACTCTCTAATACCACATGAGCGTTTCCTAAATTAGCACCCCAATGTATAGAAAGCAAACTGGAGCTTAAACGCCTCAGAAATGTTGTGTTCCAGTCATATACATCGTGTGACACACTGCAACATACTATATTATGTTGTTAAAATAACTCAACATTGTTTATCTGTTTCACATGATACACAGATACAGGTCTCCTGAATGAAAGTCCTGTGTTTGTTTGAACCATCCACCTCCCCTCAATTCCACCCTAAGCAGACTTTGTTGCTCTTTATACTATGTTGTCTGACTTCCTTCCTTGCTCCTATCATAATTACTAAGGCCAGTAGAGGTCGCTGTTTAACAATAAACAGAAACATGGGTTGTAATTGCTGCTTGCACAAACAACCTATGCATATTTTGCAGGACAGTCTAGGAAACACTCAGAGTGGGGGAGCCCTTCTGTGCGGAGTTCTTTCCATGTCAGCCTGGGTCTTCTCCAGGTACTCCGGCTTCCTCCCACAGTCCAAAGACATGCAGGTTAATTGGTGACTCTAAATTGTCCGTAAGTGTGAATGTGAGTGTGAATGGTTGTCAGTCTCTATGTGTCAGCCCTGTGATAGTCTGGCAACCTGTCCAGGGTGTACCCTGCCTCTCGCCCAATGTCAGCTGGGATAGGCTCCAGCCCCCCTGCCACCCCTAACAGGATAAATGGTTATGGAAAATGAATGAATGAATGAATGAATCTATATGCAGCCTCCTGAGTATGTGCAGTAGTGTCCCACCTGTTGGCCCCACCTGCTAATTCCCGCTCGACTTATAGACTTTACATTGTGATGATGTCACAGATTTTCAAATTGCTTTTCTCAGCTGGAGGAAAGTTTTACGAAAATAAAATCTCCATAGATCAAAAATTCATATTAGAATGAGTCATAATTGACAATTTTGGGAGTTGGAGGTGTACTGTCAACAGTTTTCCAGACGTCTCTTTTACAGTTTTGTCCTATGGAGAAAATACTTTTTCGCTGCAAAACCGCAAGTGGCCACTGAGCAAGAATGGAAGCAACTGTAAATGCTGCAAGCGATGAATTCCTGGATTCCTCATTGGTTGCTGGTAACCTCCCAGTGATGACAAGACTCAGGGGAGTCTTATTGTTATTGAAAATGAGATTTTTCAGTATGTTAAACAAAAAAATGTGGCAATTAGGAAGCTATTGCTGTGCTAGCTGTTTTCTGCATCCAGTCCTTATGCTAAGCTAAGCTAACTTCCTCCTGGCCCCAGCTTTAAATTTAACGAAGAGATATGAGAGTGGTATTGATTTACTCATCTGTGCACATTGCTTTTTTTCTGAGTGCCAGTCTCTTTCCTCAGTGTTCCCAATTAGGAGACAGTGGACTTTTTTGTGCGGCTGTGCCAAACCCTTTTAAGTAAAAACCTCTTAACTTTTCCGAAAGGCACAGAAAGGCCATCACTGTGGCTCCTTTGCTGTCACTCAGAAATTATCACAACAAAGACGGAAACGTCCATTTGTGGGAGCAGAGCAGCCGGACGATGGTGAGTGTTGTGCTTTTAGCACCGTAGCTTGTTGTTGGCTGTGCAATCAACCTTCTATTAATGTAGCGTCACGTTAGTTAGCTAGTAAATGTTGTTGTCATAGAAACAAAACTCAGGAGCATCAAAAAAGCACTCAGTGCTGCCAGTGCTTTTCTACCAGAGAGAAAAAATGCTACAGGGACACAACTCTGAATAAAGGTCAGTCTAGAAATGCTGAACTACTCCTTTAATTTATTCTAAGCACCAAGACATCACTTTAATAAAGGAACTTCCAGACAAACTTAACTAAAATATTTATTTCCCCAGACAAAGTGCTTCAAACTTTGATGGGTCTGTCCTTTATCTTTGGAACAGAAGCAGTTATTAATGAAAGTGTCTTTGTTTTAGAGTAATGAGAAACCCTCACAGGTTTGCCCCTTATAAAATATAACATAAACTTTATTGATCCCACAGGGGGAGATTTTAAAAATGACCCTCGTGCAGGACTAGATGGATACCCTGGTATTTGCAGGGGACAGGGATATAGATGAAGGGATAAATACCCTAACTGATAGCTTTTATGGTGGCGTTGAGAAGAAGGACTGTGCTTTATTATTATGGTAATGGCTGTACAGCAGCTACAGCAGTTCAGTGTAGCTGAAAACTTATTGTGGCAACACACATACTGTAAACACACACTCTCGTCGCTATAACACATGTAAAACAATCGCATTGTGGAATGTAGCTCTAGAGCGGCTTTTAAAATGAGGCCCTCATGGTAAGAGGAGTGTAGCACTCCACATAGTGAAGTGGCACTTCTCTGGCCCTGCATAATTCTCGCTTCGCTGTCTGAATAGAGACATTTTTATGACTACAAAACAGGTACTGACTACTGTAAGTCATACACGTACAAAGCAGATTCTGATTTGGTCTTTCAGCGTAGAACGTTTATCACATATCTGTTAATGTTGATTCAGAGCTGCTTTAACTGTAAAACCAAACCATTTTTTCCAGAGATACAGTTGCAGAATGGAAAACTAAGTAAACTTTTCCACATTTGAAACTTCTTTGAGGAGACAGATGCTGGATTTGCATTTATAAAAAAAAAAAGGTCTCTCGACCCACGATAGACCACTGACCTCTCCAGGGTGTTTCTCTGCGTTCTGCATACATGGGTGATTTTTTTTTTTTTTTCTTGCACGCCCTGTTCTCTTCCTGTAGAGGACAGGGGGAAAACTGCATTTTAAACAACCCAAGAAGACTCTTTTTGTATAAGAATAATATGTATTTTTTTTGTCTCTGTGCTGCCGCAGCAGCGTGAATGTGAATGGAGCAGAATGTGCTCAGAAATGTGACAAAAATGAAAACAAAAGTTGAAAAAGAGTTGACTTGGTCTCTGAGGATCAGTGTGGGAGAAGCCTTTTAATAAATCCTGTCTTCCATCTGCATAAATGAATAAAAAAACAAACAAACAAAATGACTTTTTTTTTTTTTTTTTTTTTGCTTTGAACCTCGGCACTCATACGTGATTGACATGGTCTTTTATGGCAGGAGATCTGAGGTGAGCTTCCAGTCGATTTTGGAGTGTCAGACTTGGTGAATGACATGGTTTGAAGGGGGGGATTTTTCACAACATACTCGAGGAACTCTACCAGTGTGTATGCATGTGCACTATGCTGTATTCTGAGTAGTTTACATGATGTTTACTCACTGTTTCTCATGTAGGTGAGAAGAAAGTCAAATTTGTTCTATTCTAAGATGTGACAAAGAAAAATGTAAGTCAGTTGCAGCTTCATCTGCCACATCGTGCACAATGTTATTAGAAACAGAGATAGAACGGGAGGTGGGGTTAAATGAGGTTCTTATCCATAGTCAGTGTATACAATAGATGGAAGGAAGCTGTGGAGGGGGCAGCAATGAAACATATTTTAGCTGTCTTAAAAAAGTCCCACCTAAAAAAAAAATCACATAAATTAGACACTATATTGAGAATATTTTTTCAGCACTTAACCTTGCCATCAGACAGTGATTTTCCATGGGGAACTGAAGCTGTGACTGCTTTCTTCAAAGCCAGAATCCATTGAGAAAACCATTTAACATTGCTTAACACAGGAGCTGCTGGTCTACCACTGCCATCCATCACTTGGTTAGATTGTGTTATTGTGTGACTTTGGTGTTTGAAAGGGTTAGTTCGGATTCAACAAAGTCACACAATAACACAAACAAACTCACAGATCAAGGCAGCGGTAGACCAGCAGCTCCGATGTTCAGCAAGCCAAAATAACAGTTTTTGTCAATGGAGTCTGGTGGCTTTGACGAGAGCATAGATGGAGAGCTAAAAACATTTGTGGCTTCCCTGTCAGAATGGGCTGTCTGATGGCAAGGTAGAGCGGTAAAGAACTCTCAATATATCCATTCATTCATTTTCCCTGACCGCTTCTCCTGTTGGGGTCAGCAGGAGGCCGGAGCCTTTCCCAGCTGACATTGGGCGAGAGGCAGGGTACACCCTGGACAGGTCGCCAGACTATCACAGGGCTGACACATAGAGACAGACAACCATTCACACTCACATTCACACCTACGGACAATTTAGAGTCACCAATTAACCTGCATGTCTTTGGACTGTGGAGTACATCCCAGGGTTTGAGCCCTCCACCCTCCACCAGAAATGCTCTTGCCGTGAGGCAACAATGCTAACCACTGCTACCCAGTGTTGCCCTCAATGTACCATACACCTAAACTATTACAGATTTTTTTAGCTGGGACTTTTTTTTTTGGTGGCTGATATCCGTTTTGCTGCTGCCTTCTATCCACAGTTGTACATTGTTTAGCTTCCATAGAGATTCTCTTGCTGCTTCTCCAACCTTGAGGCGTACTGGCTGACATCTTCTGTATGTAATATACTGACTATGGAAAAGTATCTCATACAGCCTCTTTTCCAAAGATCTGAAGAATCCCTTTAACACCTTTCTGGGGACAAAAAAGTTTTTTCTCAAAGTTGAAGTCATCAGTGCCTCTGTGTGAGCTGCTGCACAGTCACCTGGAAAGAGATGCTTCAGAGCTTATGACAGTTACTGTAAGACTGAGTATATTCACCAGAGATATCACAAAGTATGGGTTATGGCATACTGTAATTTCAAAAGAACTGACAAATGACTAGAAAAGCTGAGACACCTTTTAGATAACCTGACCTATTAGGTCGAAGATGCTTTTCAGTCATGTTGATCACTGTAAACATCCCTGAGCTGTGCTTTTGGTAAAGTGAAAATACAGACGATAAGCTTTGTGGTTTTTCTGTTAACAGATATCAAACTGCTGCATTTAGGATCCTCCCAACATGTTGGATCTGTCCATATTCTTCCTGTCTTTTCTCAAATGAGCAATAGAGCATTTACCAACACATTCTCACTCTGACCATGTCACATATTGACGTTTGGTCATGGACTTTCCACATCCAGATACAGTGTGCAAGGTTCCCTAGGTGCGTTGGTTGTTGATGTTCTAGGACACCTTGTCAAGTTCTGCCTGTGACGTGCATTGTCTTCTTTCAACATACACTTCTGTTTTCACAGGAAATTTACCGTTTATATATATATTTAGGAAAAAAGAACTGGGTTTGGCTTTAGAATCTTATGGGACGCCAACACCGCTCTCCCAGCTGTAACTTTCGTTCTTGTCCCACTGCACTACCCCTTGACGCCGCAGAGCACCATTAAACTGTAACGGCGACTGACCGCTTATCATGCCGACGTTTGAGGACGCCTTTTTTTTGTCAGTGTCTGACGCCGCAAGTCACTGCCCAAGCGCTGGATTTCGACGACTTCAGAGTGAGACCAGGTTGCATTTACATTTAGAGTCTCTAATCTTTGGAACAGTCTCCATATCTTAAAGCCAGATCTGTGATCTTAAATCCAAACCAGTCTTTACTTTCTGAGTCGCCTTCCACTGAGCGAACAGGTGGTTCAAGGATAAAGTTCCCAACCACCACTACAGAGGCCCAGAGAGCAATTCCTGGTACACTTAACTTGGTCGTTTCTGTAATCGTTTGTTATCCACTAAGCGAATGATTGGTCCACCTAGTTTAGAAGAGCTCTGGCAAACCACACAACAAGAACCACTTGAAGCACAAGTCAAATGCAGGAAATGGGGCTGGATTGGGCGACTAAGACAGGACATGACCAGACAGTCCTTATCCTGGAACCCACAGGGGAAAAGAAAGCCGGGAAGACCAAAGAACACCTGGAGAAGGTCTGTCGAGGCAGAACTCAAGGAATCAAGAACATCCTGGAAGGAAGCAGAGAAGATCGCCCAACACCGAACCAGCTGGAGAAAGTTCGTGAATGACCTATGCTCCCCAAGGAGCAAAAGGGTTTAAGTCAAGTAAGTCAAGTTAGCTTGGTCGTGCTCGCCGACAGGAAGCCAGTGCTGGTTCAAATTCTTGCGGCTCCAGTTAAAAACCATGCCTTTAAAATGATCCAGGTTTTTTTAAAGTTACTGTTTCTAACTTTATTACTTATGCCTACTGAATCTGTTTTGAATACTTCTTTATACTTATGACTTATTTTGCTTTATCACGATGAGAATAATATGATTAATATTATCATAAATACCATCTGCAGGAGAAAGTTAATGAAAATGAAACAAGCTTTGCACACAGCGTATTTAATTGCAGGAGATTTGGATTTCAACTTTGATAATGCCAAAAAGTTTCTAAGATTGCACAGCATGTATAACAAAAAATTATAATTCAAGAGCGCACCACAGCTGAAAGTGGAACACACACACACACACACACACACACACACAATGTAGATAAGACAAAAAGAATAATGAATGCCATGTTGGTTTTTATCACCACAATGTTAACTTGACTGATGGGAAAGCCCATTAAGTAGAGCTAACGGTGTCAATGCAAAAAACAT
This sequence comes from Epinephelus moara, assembly GCF_006386435.1. Lineage (NCBI taxonomy): Eukaryota > Metazoa > Chordata > Actinopteri > Perciformes > Serranidae > Epinephelus > Epinephelus moara. Next base: position 16,164,339 of record NC_065514.1, on the reverse strand, counting down.
TAAGTGTGAATTATGTTATTAACAACTGCAAGCACTGTCTCCATAATCAAACAACATCTCACTGAGCCACACAAAAACATCAACATCACTCCTCTATGATACTACATCGCATGATTCGATGACACAGAAAGACAATTTTCATTTAGCTTTAGGGTTTTAACCTCAGCAGTGCAGGAGGTCTGCAGCCAAATTGGCACAAGACACTACGATAAATATTAAAATGCATGTGTTACAATAGCAGCCAACAAACTCAATTCACTCCACGTCAGCACTGGGCGATGGTCTTTCCTGTAATTATATGATGTGACCACAGAAGATTAGGTAAATTTCTCCGGAAAATACTCTTAAGGCGGGGAAGCACTTCAGGTAAAATGTGCACGGCAGACTGAGATGAGTAAATGGATGTTTTAACCTTCTGTTAATATAAAACTAAATGAAGCTCCTTGTTGCCAGCAGACATGCTGTGAGACACAATATTCAGATGCAACAATTATCATAATGTTGTGGCTATACGACAAGTTGAAGCGAGACTGGAGGCAGTAAACTTGAGAAGTTTTAAGCCTTCAGCACTAAGACAACACAGCTTAATGCTGCTGAGCAGAAAACATATTTTTCATGTCATTGCTCTTCTCGACCAGTGATGAACGACTGCCGTAATGGGTCCGAATAATGGAACCAGCCAAGGAAGCATGTACGGCCTTTTACGGATTGACTGATTGATCAGTTGATTGATCATAAAATGTTCCCGGATTACCCGGTGAATGCTGATAATTATTAACATAAAATTCATGCATAAATTCATTAGTCTCTCCTCTGAGGAAGCACAGAGTGGGCTGACAGAGTTGTATTATGCATTAACTGCCAGTGTTTCCCTCACTGTAATGCTTTCACACACATTATCTCTGTAGTTCATCAATTTCGGTGGCTTTCTGTTATGTTTTCTAAAATATGGTGGATATGGAAGTGTAATGAGGGGTACAAAATATCTGCATTTCAGAGACATGTGCACTTTCTTCACTTCAAGAAGAGAGCTTAGCTGCTGATATATGGATTTAATTGGGTGTCAATTCGTTTCGCGGTGTTTCCCAGCACAGTCTGGGGCTAATGGCACAAACAGCCGCATCATGTAGCACCAGTTGTCTAGAGCTACCTTTGGAGAAGGAGGATATAACCATTAAATATTACATAGCAAACTATTTGAAATGGAAATGCAGTAGTTCCAGCGGTAGATCAACTGGATAAACTTAATTTGTGTACGTGGGTGCCCGTGCCCATGCACTCATTATACATTTCTTTGCAGTCGAGTCATGAGGCTGTGGTACAATAAAGGCGAGCTGTGAATCATTAGTGACAGTGCACTAAGGTTAAGGAGACTGTCTGTCAAAGTAGACACAGAATAGTTAAGATGCTCGCATGTGGGCGCCTGCGTGTGGGTGGGCAACGAGGTGTGTGCGTGCATTTGCAATATGATTCAACACCTAAATGGATAATTCACCTTGATGTTGTGGAGGCAGTTAGCGGTGATTCTCCACTGGGCTAACAATAATGCTTCACTGTTTAAAATTCCTATTGGAAAATGTTCTTTTTGCGCGCACCCTCCACAGGGAGGTCTGAGTGCAGCGGTGCAGGGTCATCTACAAGTCAACACTGCTAGAATTAATAAGGAATTCAAAAGCTGGCTTGAGGACATTTCATAAGGGTGGATAATTGCCATATTGGGGGCTTGAACTTGGTTCCTCCAGTTGAAGGATCTTGCTCATCATCATCTTCTTTGTTTCTAACTGAAATAAATAAAATGTTATCGCTTGTTGTTCAAGCGCTCCCAACTTTAGACTTTTAATTTGACTTCATTTATTTTAAATGAGTATTTTATGATGTTTATTTAACCTTGGGCTCGGCAATCATCCTCGTCAGTGAGTTATAACCATGCAGGCAACAAAACTCCACCACTGAGCAACTCTGTTTGTCTCTGAGGGGAATTAAAATTCTAATTTGTATTATGATACCAATTTTATTGTCAGCAGTAGCAACAGTTATTACTCATTGATGTGTCTATTTTACAGCATTGTGTTGCCTAACATTACTACTGTAACAACATGGCCATCCCTGTCATTATCACCTTAGGACATGAACTGTTTTATCTTTCAGATGAATCCTGAGTAAAGGACCTGGAGATTAAATAGAAGGCACCTCAAGCCCAGTTCAAATTCTCAAACAGCTGTTTAAATAAAGCCAGAAAAAAACTGACAAGTAGCCCACTGGAAGCTTGGACATTGGACTTCAAAATAAAAGCACAAGCTAAAATTGACATATCCTGTGAGATCATGTAAATGTGGCTATTACTCAGTGTAGGGGATGATGGTGTGCATGGTGTATTCACTATTTGTTTTTCACATCACTATGTTTGTGGTCATGATAAAAAAAAGTGTAGTCTGTATATATCTATGTGCTGGCCGTATCTCAAACAGCAGTTTACCCAAACTTCCTGTCGAACTTTAACAGATTATTACTTTAATAATTAATCCTTTTTATTTTTTTAATTTGACAGACTATTTAAACAATTAAATTAATCTAATAGAATTTGACTATTTAATTAATTTAAAAAATGTAGTCTATAAAATGTTGAAAGTAGATTAATGTCTTTCACAAGTTATCACAGCTCTGGAGTGATGCTTTAAATTTGTTTATATTGAAAACCAACTAACCTAATGAAGCCTACTTAATTTAAGAGTGGTGTAAAACTGTGAGAAGCTGCAAATAGCCTGATTTATACTACTGCACTCAGCAAATGGTTTGTACAAATATGACTTACTGTAGTTATTGTTATTGTTATACTATTTTGATCCTTACAGGAGATGACTTTATACGGCAGCTAGGCTCACAATCAAACACAAGGACAGATCACATCTAAACATAAATTACTAAAAGAAACTAAACTGTACTAATAAAGCCATAAAAAAACGATGTGTAATGTATGATAAAGATAGAAAATCCACAGATTGTAATGTCCAGTGAGGCTTATATAAAAAATATTAATAAAATAAATAAATAAAAAATTAAAAAATAAATAAATAAAAATAAATTCAACAGCTCAAAAAACTGCAGTTAATTATTTTTCATCAATAATTTAAGCACAAATTGAATCTCAATTACACTGCAACCAAAGTCATCAACTGTGCTTATTATTTTAGCCTTAAATGTTTTTAGATTTAGGGACTTAAACCCCCTAATAAAATAAAATAAAATAAAATATATTAAAATATTTTTTTTAAGTAGCCTATATGGAAGTATATAGAGTACATATATAGCCAAAATATATAAAGTAGCCTATATATATAAGCATCCCTAAAAATATAAAAATATACAATATAAAATGTACCTGTATGATTATTTAAATATATGTTCACACACATTTACACAAAAATTCATAAATAATTAAAAAAAAAAATCAACAGCTCTGAAAACTGCAATTAACTATTTTCCATTAATAATTTATTGATTTCAGCACAAACTGACTTTAAATCACACGGCCACCAAAGTCATCAATCGTGCTTATTATTTTAATCCTAAATGTTTACATGTAGGGACTTACACCCCCTAATAAAATTAAACAAAACAAAATAAAATGAAATAAAATAAATATTTTTAAAACGTAAAAGGAAGTACATGCATATATTAATAAATAAAGTACCCTATATACAGTATATAAACATCCCTAAAAATAGAAAAATAGAAAATGTAAAATGTACCTGTATGATTCCTTTATAAATATTTGTAGGCTACACACACATTTACGCAAAAAATAATCCTAAATGTTTTAGATTCAGGAACTCAAACCCCTAATAAAATAAATAAAACAATTAAGTAAATAGATAAATAAAATTACGTATGTGTAATTTATTGGACTACTTACCTTTTTAAAAATTCAGCAGTGACTGTTTTATTTTGGGAATTGTGCCCGGAAGTGTGACAGGTTATTGTGGCTGACTTGAGGTTGATCTCTGCTGCTCGCGACACAACCGCACGCAGCTGCTTTCATTTTCCAGCGCTCGAGACGCTACGAGGAGAGAGAGGGGAGCTCGCGCCTCATGCTCCAGGGATATTACCTCTGCTGGACTTGAGACCAACACAACAATACGCAGCTTATCTGTGCTCATGAGCACTTAGGTGTTAGTTAGGAGCACAGTTTGCGGGACATAAACTGCTCTAATGCTCTTAAGTGTTTTTACCAGCGCCGGTTTTAATGTGTTTTATGTGTTTGCGCTCAACAGTCAGGTAGACTTACTGGGACAGAATTTAACCCGAGTGGCGTGTGATTTATCCCGTGGATGCGGCTGTCGGGGTCGGTGTCTGAGCCCTGCAGGATCAGCCTGTCATAGGGCATGATGATTTCTCTGGCTCTTCACAAGTGGATGAGGAATACTTCACCGGAGATGCTGCTGCTGGTGCCGATACTGTGGCTTTTACCTCTGACTGGAGCGGCTCCGTCTCAGACTACCGAGCAGCTGGACATGGGGGTGGTAAGTTTGACACCTATTTTACCTACTTATAAGCAGGGTGAAGGGGTGGGAAGTTCTTCTACCTGCTTGCTTCAGTGAACATAGGGTGCTGTGTTTATTTATTTATTTTTCTATCATACCCTGCCACAGTGTGGGGCCGTGGGGTGGCAGCTTCTTCCTCTCCTTTCCCACTTGGGCTACTCTTGAACGTCCAGGAAAGAGCAAGTGCTGTCTTCTCTGAATACTTGCTCTGAATTTTAACAGCGCTCTGCAGTCCAATGCACGAAGCAGAGAGACGGTGCACACTGCATGATGAGAAATGAAAATGTGCACAGCAACTTTATCTACCTAATTAGACATCCTCCCTTTTAAAAATATACATTTTAAACACACATATATAAAAAATCCTGCAAGAAATAAATACATGCATGTGAAGGGATAAGCCTAGGCGTCATATCCACCTCTCTATAGTATGCTGACAGCACATATTCAGTGCTAATATGATAACTGGAGCTCACTGGGACCGACTGAACCCATGACACATTCAGCTATAGGTTGTTTTATCTGGGCTTGTCTCAGTCACGCCTGTATAAGACCTGAAGCCAAGTTCAGGGGATTGCTGTGATTAAAATACAGGATCTTATACTGTAGTCTGGTGGAGCAGATTGGAGCTCAGTGAAACAGGCAGCACCATTAATGAAGAAGCTATTCCCTTAAAGGACCACATGTTTAATTAACAGTGATATCTTAAATTCAATGCATATGTTTCACATGAGTAATGGAGGAAGTCACATGGCTATACATCATCAGAGTCCTACAGCATGTGCAGCACACAAGCTGGGGTTAAGGGAGCAAGGCACCTGCAAATGGGATGAAACACAAAGCTGCATGTACATTATAAGATTCTTCAAAGTTCTCTGCTTTCAAAAGCTGATTATCATCTTCATAATTTCGTCTTCATTAGAGCTGCATCTTTCTACTATTTCACTCCTCGGGGCATCCCAAACTTCTGTCTCGCTACAAACTCTTCTTCTGTGTGAAGCCCACGCTTGGGGATTAAGTTTTTCCTCTACAAAGACTTGCACCAAAATAGATCAGTTTCTATTGCTTTGCTTGTTTTTGGCTTCAGGTTTATTCGTCCACCTTGTGCCGGTATACCTTTTTGACTTTTTTCAACTAACACAACAGACAATTTAGTTTTGAGGTTATAATTTTTGATCTAGTTTAGACTGTGTGGGCGATACAAGGAGGATTTCAATATAATCAAATAGTTTGTAGGCTACGTTATTGTGTACAGAAGTTACATAATGTTAGAGATTGTTTTTAAGAGACAACAGCACACACACTTCACTCAGTAAGCTTACGTTAATCACGTTTTCTATCAGTGTGAAATACCCAGACTCACTTTTGTTTGATATATATATATATAACAACTGTTGATTCATTTACCAAGTACTTTTGCTACTGAAAAAATGCTGAATACGGGGTATTAGAGAATCAGATGAATGCCGGTTTCGTGGTTCAGAACCTGCGTCACCAGTCCGTCTTTTTCAGTACTGTCATATCTGTATTTTGGGGTGAGGTTAATTGATGAGTTTACACCTGGAGCGGGATCTCTTCTCGTTGGGGGATGTTACAGAAACAAAGATTTATACTGTTAGTTTAACTCTATCAAATACCAGTTTATTTCGGAAGGATATTATACAAATAACAAAGGTTATTTAAGTGGATGGGAAAAGTTTGTTGACTTTTTAACTAATTCAACAGACACTTTAGTTTTGAGATCATAATTTTTGATCTAGGTTAGACTGTGTGGGTGATACTAGAATAATTTAATATAATCAAATACTGTGTAGGCTAACATATTGTGCAAAGAAATTACATAATGTAAGAAATTGTTCTAAAGAGACAACAGGACACACACTACGCCCAGTAAGCTGATGTTAACCACGTTTCCTATCAGTGTGAAATACCCAGACTCACTGCTGAGGCAGATGCCAACAACCCTGACATCAGGACATGGTCTGCTGCTCCTTCACTCTGAATCCATTTTTTCTGTTTTTCCAAAAGGTCAGTTTGGCCACACCTGACAGGATTTTCATCACAACCTGTACACTCTTCTGTCTTGCTGTGTGCTTCAGCCACAAACAGCCAAAGCCTTGAAACAAGCCGGTACATTAACAGAATGGCCCTCCCACCCTTGACCTTCTTGTCTCGTTTTGTTTTCCAGTTGCAACATCATTCAATGCTTTATCACTTTTCACAACAGCCCTAGTTTTCTGCTTCGTCTCAACATTTGTGAGTTAGTAAGAGAAAAATATCATGGGAGCTCATCATTTTCTTTTGTGTATCTGTTTTTCTCTCTCTCAAATAAGTTGTAAAGCAGAGGGGTTAAGTTCAGCATTATCAATAAAGCTTGGGTAAACAGTTTTACTGTGGTGTCATCGGGCAAAAATCACATGATTAAATTTGACCATATTGTAATGTAAGTGCACTGAGAGAAAACTAGACTCCTGTAACTCCTTGACTCAGTTTTCAGGCTTTAGAAAATCTAGGTCATGACGGGAGACTTTGGCCAGTCACAGGTTATATCAAAGAGAGGGCGTTCCTATTGGCTGCTCCACAAATGCAGATGTGCGTGAATGTCCCTTCGGTGAAAGGCTGCAGAGAAAGTTGCTCTTCCAGCATTGGCAACAACTGCCTACACTGCAAAGCAACCCAAAAAGTTAGCCTAAATTAGAGTCTAAAAGAGAGTCTGATGGCAGTGTTTCAGAGATGGATGGTAAGGTTGCTAATAGTTTAGCATTCTGCTAACCGGAACCAAAGGCTCACAGTGTTCATATTTACATAGCTAACGTTAGCTAGAACCTTGACTCACAGTGTGTCCTCCGCCTCACTCCCCGCCACTACAGACCACCTCGCTGGGAAGAGAGCAGGCAGCAGTTCCAGAGATGGACCCCCAGTCAGTAGCCACAGAAACCACAAAACCCCAGGTCCAGGGGACCGGACTGCTCCGACTCCCACACTCAATCAGAAAACTATCTGCTGCAGAGACCTGGCACTGCCGCTACTGTTGCCAACTGAAGATGCGGGGCTGCTTCATGCTCCGCTCCTTGCTAAATAGACCACAGCGGCAAGGAGTGAGGTGATTAGACCATGGGCTAGCTTCATGTTCATCTTTATGTAGCTAATGTTAGCTAAAACCTCGAATTACAGTGTGTTCTCCGCCTCACTCCCCACCACTACAGACCACCTTGTGGGGAAGAGAGCAGGCAGCAGCTCTGGAGATGGACCCTCAGTTAGTGGCTGCAGCAACACAAATCAAGCCATCGCAAACAACCCGGCTCTTGGCGACCAGACAGCCCCGACACCCCACTCAATCAGCAAACTTTATGCCGCCAAGACCTGGCACTGCCCCTTGCCCAGAAGCCTGCTGTGACACCAGGCGCTGGGGAGTCTGTGTTGCCCAAATTCGAGCTGCTACAGTTGCAGACAGAAGGTGTGGAGTCGCTGCATGCTCCCCTCCTGGCGAAGCAGTCCGCAGCGGCAGGGAGCGAGGTGATGGGACCATGAGCTGGCTGCCTAGCTAATTTTTGCCTCATTTGTGGTCTGATAAACAAAAAGTAGTCATGATGGGAGCCAGTCACAGATCATTTCAGAGAGAGGGCATTCCTGTTGGCCGCTCTACAAATGCAGATACGCATGGATGTCCCTTTGGTGGAAGGCTGGCTAGTGGAGAATCCTTCAGAGAAAGCAGCTATCCCAGTATTGGCAACAACTGCCTACACTGCAGAGCAACCCAAAAGGTTAGCTGGCCAATCAAAAGCAGATTCAGAAATGTTGCTAATAGTTTAGCCTTCTTCTAACCAGGACTGTAGTGTATGTAGCTAACGTTAGCTAGAACCTTGAATCACAGTGTGTCCCCACTCCCCACCACTACAGACCACATTGCGAGGAAGACAGCAGTCAGTGGCCACAGTAATCCAGCCACCGCAAACCCCAGCTTTGGGGGAATGGACGGCCCCAACTCCCCACTCAGTTAGCAAACTATCTGCTACTGCGACCTCGCACTGCCACTGGCCAGTACCCAGCTGTGACACCCAGCGCTGGGGGGTTTGCACTGGCCAAATTCGAGGTGCTACAGTTGCCAACTGAAGGTATAGAGCTGCTGCATGCTCTCCTCCTGGTGAAGCAGTCTACAGCGGCAGGGAGTGAGGTGATGGGACCGTGGGTTGGTTACCTAGCTAACAGATCAGTGTACAGGAAACACTGGGTTGCTGGATGAAACACGTGCATTTGCCTATGGGAGGGGCTTAGGACAGAGACGGAAGAGTTGCAGAAGAAGGGTGTATTCGAAATACCCTCCAACCTTTGCTTTAAGTCTTTAAGTGAATATTAAAAAACTTGTCTGTCTGTAGTCGGCCGGACCTGCGATGGACGATCCATGGACAGGTAATCAGTGTCAATGTTCTGATACCTTTCTTCTAGTTCATTTTACTGAAGAATACTGAAAAAGAAGTCTAACTGTAAAAACACAGTTATGAAAGTACATGAAAGCACTTCAGCTGACACGTCATACTGGGCAAAGATAACAGCTTTTGTATAAAGTTTTATACTTCTTTCACAAACTTTTTTTTTCCTCTTTTCTGGAAAAAAATTGTGTGAACTATGGCACTACAAACACAGCGGTAGCACCAGATGAAAAGCTGTGGTAACAGCAGCGATTTTCCTCCATTTACCTTGGCAGAGAAAATAATACTCAAGATGGAAGCTTCCCTACATTTCTAGATAGAGCTGTATGATACACTCAGCGCAAAGTGCTGCAGCTTCTGTGCAGCCTGTAGTCTGAGGGCCATTACTCATGTTGTGATGACTGCGATGTCCTGTCCGGCTTCATGTGCCAGTAAATGCAAAGCAACGTTGTCGGCACACTGATGGATACAGGCCTGAGAAAGTTTACATTTGTTCTGTGGACTTAGATATGATAAAAATATAGATATAAATATGCCTCTTGGTAGGAGTCACAGAGTTCATTCAATGAAAGTAACTATGTCCCTGATGTTGAGCCTTTTTCTCCAGAATATTTCAGCTGAGGAAACTAGTTGTGAACATTACTTTGACTTTATGACAAGAAATATCTACATTATCTGCTGAAAGCCCCGATTTGCAGGTAAAATATTGGTACCCAAACAAACATCACTATTTTTGCACCAGGCACACCTTGTAGATTTGCATGGTGGCTACGAAGTGTTTGTACTTTCTTTCTTGTTAAAAAAGAGCTGCTTCAGTGACAAGATGATAATTTGTCCAGGTAGAAGAAGACGTGTATTCTCCGGCACAGTGTATTTCTCACTGTGTCCACACACTTTGAAAAATGGAAGCATCTGAGAAGTAACTCTCCGTACCCTTTAAGGTCCTCCCTAAAAGGCAAAATGTAGGAACTGTCTGTGCCTGGAAACCATAAAGACATGAAAGTGCCTTTCAAGTTTATCGTTTTGAACCCAGCTTGACCACTTCTTATGAGTAAGCAGGGTGAGTGATCTTTGCACTGTGTCTGCAGTTTCAGGACAGGTCCTTATATTTCCATTTTTGCCCAAGAAAAATAGGATACAGACTTTCTCTTCATTCTTCTTGAGAATTCACAAAAATAGGATGTCTTTGTTGAAGCTCCAGGGGAAGGGTGTCCTAGTGCCTGCTGTTTAGAGGACACGTGTGACTCCCTCAGTCTGGAGATCATGGGCAGTAGAGTGCAGAAGTTGCGGATGAAAATCACTAGTTTCATTATGTTGTATTATATTGATTCTTTGGACAGCAATACAGTATTTGCTCATATTAGGGCTGCCCCCGACTAAAAATTATCCTAGCCGACCAATAGTCGTCATTTAGGGCCATTAGTCGACTAGTCGCCTGCATGTTTACGACATTGATTTAATTATTAAGTTATATATTTTGGGCGGGGCAACACAATGGTTTGAGTTGAAGGTGTGAGAAAGAATAGTATTAGTAACATTGTTAACACTGTGCTACATTACAGAGAAATACAAAACCGTACTAATGAACCTTCATTAATATAGGCCTATATTTTATCTACAAGTGCACGTCACACACTGAGCGAGCCGCCTGTTAATGACGCTGTGGGCTAATGGGCATGTAGCTACTTCCATGTTTCAGATGATACGTCATGTTTGTAGTCGACCAATGAAGATGAGTTTACATATCACCTTGGGTTCGTCCTTCACCTTCTCAAAATGATCCCACACTTTGGATTTCCTGCCCGACATGTTATTAACTAGCCTGTGGAATAACCGCAGGTACCAGCCCTGGAAATTAGGGGCCGTACACTGACAGGAAAATGCGAGGCTGGGTGTCACTCTTGTGCCATTTCTGGGCCATGTTTTTTCAGGTGGCAGGTTGCATCTGAACCTTAACAAGCACTGTAGCATAGCCTATTTACCTGAAATCCTGAGTGCAGAGCTGATCTTCTTCCAAGCCTATCGTCCGTGGGACAGATGTAAAGCTCTGGGTAGCCCTGCACTAACATGATCAACTATTTATCAGACTGAATACTTACAGAAGAAGGTAAAGATATCTGTCGGCTGTGATTGGTTTGTAACCTGACTCCTGTCTGACTGCTGAGCGTGGCTTCTTCCTGTGTCTGTCCTTTCAAATTAAAGTCCCACATGGTCCAGTTATACAGATTTTGATTTATTTTGACAAGGTGCAGCTCCTAACAGAGTTTCACATTTGCTTGTTTATTTTTTTGTGCGACTAAGCTACCAATGGAATCTTGCCATCTAATAACCTTTCTGTTCGGCTACGTTTAGACGACTTTTGGGGGCAGCCCTAGCTGATATCATAAAGTCTGCAATGATACAATTTTGAATTGAATTCCAATTCCAATTTGAATTTCAATCCAGGGGCCAGGGATTGATATGAGACAATATCATATGCCTAGTTAACACAAGCAGTGACAGAAGAAGCTGCCAACCCTTTCTTGTTTGCTTTTGGCCATAAAAGACAAAAAATCCTACATAAATAATTGTAAAAATTGTTGAAACTGAGCAGCTAATATCATTGCAGTGAGAACAAGGTAATGGAGTGAGATGCCCGGCCAGGATCCTCATGTTTCCTGCGTATTTTACCTCGTTAAGACATTGTTTGCATATGGCATGTGCTTTGTCTGTTGACCCGTCTCTTTCTCAGAAATCCAAAATATCTCCACAGTGCGGATTTACTCCTGAAAGGGAAGCAAATATCCTTGTCATATTCTTTTTGGCTGCTTGCCAGTATCTGCCTCGCACTAGCAGCCGGTGACACAGACGAGCAATGGAAAATTTTAGAAAAAGGTCTATCTTTAATACGACAATGTTTTCACTTTGCATCAGCGATACTGAATTGTTGATCATCGATACATTGTTATACTTCGAGTAAGTGTTGCACTTAAATAAGTGATCATGCCGTATGCTTAAAGAGCCCTGTTAGAGGAGAAAGCACGTGTGAAGTTTTGGAAGACGATCCATCTGATAGAGGGGGATCATGTAAGTCAGACACTGTTCTCAGTGATATGAGGGATAAAGAGTTTTCCTGCTTTATTTTTCACTGTAAAAACAGAGATCCTTATGTTTGATCACCGATAGCAAAGGCAATTTATCTTGACGCTACAGTCTAACTACAGCTGCTAGTTCATCACGAAAGACAGAAAGTATCAGCGCAGACAGCTCCGATGATGATGATGACTTGGCCAGTGACTGATTTCTTGTCACTGGGGTGCAGCGGGGAGCCAGAGGACACACAGAGCGCGTCATTCTGCACCCTTGGAACGGCTGTTAAGTGGAGATATGATCAGATGATTGTGCACATCACTCTCTCCACAATGGATACATGCATGCGTCTGTGTGTGTGTGTGTGTGTGTCTGCTTTTCACTTAGAATTTGAAACACCGAAAACAACCCCAAAACAATCCTCTGATCTCCATCTTTGCTCTTATCCACTCCCATTACACCTCATTTCAGTGATGCTCCATCACTAGGCATTTAGTTAGGATTGCAAATCTTACGGCACGTACTGTGTGTGTGTTTTTATAACAACCACACACTGAGTCCTTAAGTAACTGAACTGCGCACTCAAGCACAGATCAGAGGTATTCATTTTATAGCTTTGCTGCTATCCAGGTTGATATATCACCACATTGCACCGATTTGCAATTTCAGCACTTGAGGGAACTGAGTCATAACAACTAAAACGTAATATGCTCTATGTTTTCTGCTCATCGTATTATGTTCCTCGTGAGGAATATTTGCTCCACTGAAACAGAACCGGCCAGCTTCCCAAAGAAACCATTCACCTGAACATCGAGGGCTTCTCTTTTGATAAGCGAGAGTGAGCCGAGCAGATTAGCAGCTGATAAATTGCCTAAATTACTGTACATGCAGCCACCTGTGGAATTTCATACATTAAAGAAGCACAATCAATGATCCACAAAACGTCAAGACTGTGTGAGTGTGTGTGAATGTGTGTGTGTGTGTGTGTGCGCCTGGAAGGGCAACCACACCCCGCCAGTCCATTTCTCACTCTCATTTTGCTGGTTAATTTCTTCAATGAGAACACCATCTGGCATCAATTCCTCTGGAGCTGTAGGCTTCTGCTCCCATATCTCTGCCACTCACTCTGCCTCCCTGCTAGTTATCAAAATGATGAGTTCCCAAAAAAAAGAAGCAACCAAAACAACAAAAACAAACAAATTGTTTTTAGGAATATGCAGGAGGATGGGGTTTTAAAAAGTGAAGTCAATATGTGCAACAAAACTGCTATCATGATATTAATGAGTCCCACCAGGATCCTTTATGAGATTATTCCAACCCAAATTTCTTCAATTTGAAGTGGCTTTTCTGATACAATTCTGATGAAATTTAAAATCCTTTCTTGGGTTATTTTTGGCATGGTTAAAAAATTGCAAGGTTGCTGGAAAGACAATGTAGATACGGCTCACTAATACCCATAATATGCTCAGTAATTAGGTCATTGGTATTCTTAAGAGAAGCATGACAATGACTCAAAGAGCATTCAGCACCAAAATAAAATCCTAGCTTCAAACATGCTCATGGAACAATATCCACTCACTCACTGCTGTTTGAATCCCGTCTCTTGAAGTACCATTAATCCTCCATCCTCCGTCCGACAATGGTTGAGGAATTTTTTAGTGTGGAACGCAAGATGGAAAATGTTCATTTTAATAATTCAGTTTTTGTTCTGAAGGGTGTAATAGGGAAATCATTTCATTTCCAAGCCCCATTTCTCTGGCCGCCAACAGTACCCCTACCCTCATTAGTACCGTGTTTGCCTGAAATTTGTGTACATTTCTGCAGCATTATATCCAGCCCCCCCCTCCCCACTCTTCTCAGTCTCTCTGCTTCCGTTCTGCTCCTGCACTTCAATGTAGGAGGCTTTCTTTCTACCAGCACATCATGGTTCTTCTGATTACACCCAGGGGCCCAGGGATAGAGGAGACTCGAAAGAAGAGATCCAGTGTCAGTCAAGAGAAAGTACTGAAATAACTAAGCAACAAAGGAGCAAAAGTATGTGATAAGATGCTTCTGCCATGAAATATGAAATGTTTCATCTTGGATTTATCAGTCACTGTGAGCCTAATGACCAAAAATGATTCACACCTCTGTGTATTATACAGTCCCTTCAGGATTTTGCAGGCTTTTTTTAAGATTGTTGCAGCTTAAAAAGCCTGATTTCACAGCATCTTTTAAAAAAAACTATGATGCATGTTGCAGTGTTTTAGGTGTTTTTTTGTAATAAAATCAGGGAGCAAGTGAAAATTGCAAATAGTTGCAATTAGTTTTTGTATGAGTCATTAAAAATCGAGGGCAACTTGTTCTAGAGAGAATAAAACTGCACTGTTTTGAGTTTGTGAATTAACGTTATCACTAACCATCCATATTTAATCCAGCTCACCTTTATTCTGTTAACGCTTGCCATAGATCTAGATGTAAGAACATCTGTCATGTCATGTCATTTTCTTGAGAGGCCATGTTTGAATAGTTGCTGTTGTTGTGTTACTGTGGATTTTTCTATTATATCCTCCTGAGACCTGAACTTTTGTTTGGTATGCATTTTTGATTTCTCCGAGCTATTTGGAATCAGTAGGACCCGATAAGTATAAACTAACTAAACACTGTCAACAATAATTAAGTCCCAATGCCCTCAAACAAGACAGCAATAAAGTCCCAATGTCTTCAAACCATCCATCCATCCATCCATCCATCCATCCATCCATTCATCCACCAGTACCCCAGACGTCCCTCTCCACAGCAACGCTTCCCAGCTCCTCCTGGGGGACCCCAAGGTGTTCCCAGGCCAGATGAGATATGTAATCCCTCCAGTGTGTTCTGGGTCTGCCCCGGGGCCTCCTACCAGTGGGACATGCCTGAAACACCTCCAGTGGGAGGCGCCCAGGTGGCATCCTGATCAGATGCCTGAACCACCTCAACTGACCCCTTTTGACGTGAAGGAGCAGCGGCTCTACTCTGAGCTCCCTCCAGATGTCCGAACTCCTTACCCTATCTCTAAGGCTGAGCCCAGCCACCCCACGGAGGAAACTCCTTTCGGCCGCTTGTATCCGCAATGTCATTTTATCGGTCACTACCCAGAGCTCATGACCATAGGTGAGAGTTGGGACATCTTCAAACAAGTACTTGGACTCTTACTTACTCTTTGCTTGTTGCTGTTACTAAAATTGGTCAAATTTGTTGCCATATCATACTACAGACATATTAGTCATAAATAAACAAGTTTCAGTCATAAAATGTGATCAGGTTTTGGACCTTGTCCAATTTTTGTGTCGGGATCGGCTGCAGACTGACTTGGCAGAGATGGCTGCCACCTTTTACCATTTGATGGCACAAAAAAGTGTCTACAAACAAGGACAGCAGGTCTAAATTAAGTAAAATGAAGTATAAGGTCAAGTAAACTCAAAATGTGATGTCCTCATATGAGGAAACAGGGTCTCAGGAAGATATGCTGTATTTGCTGCATATTGATTGGCCGCGACCTTGGCTAGGTCTCTCTTGTAAAAAAGAGATTTTCAATCATAATGGGACTTCCTGGTTAAATAAAGGTAAAAAAAAAAAAGTAGAAAAGTGTTGTCAATCAATGTAATTGGTGTTTCACCACAAGGTTGCTCACAGGAAAGTGCAGGAAAGTTAAACCACACCAGAAAAACACTCTGGATGCTGGTTTCCATGTAAAACTGTTATTAATCTCTCAGTCTGGATCGTTAGGATACTTTTAGCACCGCTGTCCCACTTCCATCAAGCTGTGTGACCTTCTGTCTGCAGAGAAGCATTGTGGGACTCAAATTCAGGGCAAGGAGATTATTTCAGGAACAATGTCATGTGGGAGAGGACTTGAATGTTGGAGAGAGTATATTTTTCCATAAAGACTGACGGAAAGTAAATGTTCAGCATGTAATATAAAGTGTATTCCCAGCTCTCTGCGTAGAGGGAAGCCGGTCCTTCAACCCGCTCCTCTCCTGCAATCTGTCACCTCAGCCTTGTTAAGCGTAAAAGTTCTCCAGAGACATGCAGGTGCCTGAGAAGACTGTCAGCATTACTGAGGAGTTTATGATTTCCTCAGAAACCAATTCAACAAGGGTCTCCGGAGCCCTGACACCTCATTGGCTGCCACTGTAGCATGGCGGTTTGGGACTGATGCGTGGCAGCTGGAAGACTTGTGCGTGACGCTCTCAGACAATGACAGCACATCGATTTCCAGATAAAGTTTGACAGCATGAATTCAGAACTTGATTTACTGTTGGCAATCCACATGTTGTCTCATGAGCAGAATAAACTAGGATTGTAAAACAAACTTTTGGCCACATACTCTCAACTTTGGATTGAAGTATAGCTTTTGATTATGTGACCAATTATGGTTTAAAGGTGCATGTGTGATGGATTAATAAATTAATGACACTGTGGGCCCTGTTTTAACTATACAAGCACAACAGCCATCGCAAAGGTGATAGGTCTTGGGCGCACACACTGTGTGGGCGTCTCCAAGCACAGCACAAGTGCAAAAAGGCTACAGAAATAAAAAATTGCAACTGGTGGATGATTATTATATGATAGCATTATTCCAAGGCTGTTTCAGTCACTATATCTCACATCTTAAAAGGTCACATTATATCATACTTAAGGTGATACAGCATTGTTTGTGCCACAATTAGTTTAAAAAAATAAAGATTAAAACGCAACATTTTGAGGAAGAAAGCGGCGTACAGAATTGCATCAATATTTTGCATGACCAGGCAGAGTAGAGAGTTGTAAGAGTCGTGCGGTTGTTTAGTAGCAGCCTGGTGTCGTTTGCATGTGATTTAATCAAAGTAAATGGTCGTGTGTAATGGCACTGCGGCACAATCAGAGGCTGCAGATTTATCACATATGTCTGTCCTGCTGACTTCAGATGGCTGCAGCGATTTAATGAACTGAAGAAGAAGGTTGTCAAACAGTATAAAGCAGCTGTGGAGAACAGATACTGCATAAACAGCTCTTACTAACTTTTGATTCAAATGCATCTACTTATCGAAGATTGTTTAATTAAAACACTTTAACTACATTTTAAGTATTATTTTGTTGTTTCTGAGCATTTGCTGCAAGGATATAGTTTGCTCTTGTTGACAAAATCACCTAATTGGCAACAGAGACTGTCGTCTAATCTCAGAGCAATGCCTTCGACCCAATTTCTATTGAAATAACTGTCTTTGTGCGAACTCATTTGAATGAACCACCCACTTCTTTGCGCCTGTCCTCCCACCTGTGCTCTGTGCACGCTGCCATAGGCATCAAAATACCACACGGACAGGAAAAGCCAATTTTAAGGGTCAGGATGAGGGCCGCCATGAAAATAGAGCCCTATGGGTGTTACATCGAGCCACAGCCATACATAGGGATTGATGCTCTGGTGCTGACTGAGGGCTTAGACATGGTCCACACATACACAGGTAGCTTTTTCTATGCATTTTGGTCCATACACAAACTGCATTTTAGGCCACTTGAAAAAGGTACTTTAGTCAGTCTCCCTTCAGGTTGAAGATGCTCAGAAACTCTGTTTTCACTGTTGTCGTGGAGACAGATAAGAGTTCTTGGCTTGTGACATCAGAATGTGCACCGTTATCTCCTTTGTGAAGCGCCACAAATAAAGCAAGATTTCGTGCAATGGTAGACAGTTGCCAAAATTATGCTGGCTCTAACCTTGCTAACAGGACTTTTTTACACATAAACGTACACACTTCCGCTGTGTTTCGGAAAAGAGGCATCAGAATGTGATATCAATAACTCTGCTTCACTATCAGCCCACAAATATGATTTTCCCCCCTCCACAATGTGCCATTGCAGCCAGGTAGCCCTCCGGTAATAGCTTTTTTTCAGGCTTCCGATTGGCCAACATTGTCTTTTTCTTCCTTGCTGGATTGGCCAACATGGCTTTAGGGTTAGGGTTATAGACCCTTTTAGGGCTGACGTCCCAGTGACGTAATTTCATTAGCTGGAGGCAAAACATGTCTCACCACCACAGGGCTGTAGGCTACATAGGACTCTTAAAATGTTGTCAACAAAAAAGAGACAAGACAACTATTGTTAAATGTGATTGAACGAAAGAACTGGATGGAGGCGATCATCAAAAATGCTCACGTGTGGCGCACACTTCATATCAGGTTAGGGAAAAGTATTTACTGTTGTAGAATACCATTATGTGTATTAAGGGTTATCATGTCCACCTCATCAGCAATTGGGGAGGTATTAAGAGGAATGTTGGATTTCTCCGTAACACTAACTTTCTTCAGACAAAGTGCCGAGAGTGCGCTTTGCCATTCTGGGAGTGCGGTGCTCTGGATAACCGAACGGTACATTTGGTAGGGATTTACAATCGGTCCAGTTTGTGCCAGAATGTGCTCCGGCACTCGGAATGAGTATATCTGAACGCACTACTCGTATCATCTTCCTCCATTGTCTAAAACAAGCCAACAGAACTTGCTAGCTAGAGCTAGCTAATGTCTGTGGAGAACTGTTTTGCCTCCAGTTAAGCCCCGCCCACCAAAAAACGTCATACTGTTTACTAACAGAAGAAGGGTCTATATCACCGCCTGTTGGTTTGGCATGCTCTTGTAAGTGCGTCAGTTGTGTTTTTGGCATTTTTCATTTGGACAGATACATTTTTTAAAACAGTGCTCTTGTGGATTGTTTTTAGAAAAAGGAGGAAAAACCCTGTTTTCAAAAATACCAGTTTTAGTGTGGACAAAGTCAAAGCAGTGAAATTGTGCTTCACTGGAGACTGCAGGAGCAGACAGAGGCAATTTATATGCAGACAGTAGATTGTGGGTGTGTACATCCATCTATGGCTAACTGTGGGAGTGAAAATTAGGCAGTTTCAGTGAGATTTATCAAACAGAACCATGCATATATGCATAGCTTAGAAATCTGACAACAATAATGTGTATGCATATTTCAGCTCTTGTTTGCACACAGTTTTAATCCTGTCTACACAGAGTTTTGGCACTAGCAAATGTCAGAGTAGGTGAGATTACAGAAGTAATGGACCGAACTATGCAAGCAGTTGAGCGGGAATTACTGTTCTCCTCAGCTGCAGATGATTCTCTCTCCCACTGGCTCCTACTGGTTTCATGACTTGCTGTAACTGTTGGTTAGAAGCGCGCTGGCTTGCTCTCAGGCTCCCCATGTAGAAAACCCCAAATCAACTCCATGTGGCAGTCCTATTTTAACTGAGGCATCCCCCTCTAGTCATACGCTCGATCAACGTTCTGGCTGCCAAAATTATTCAAAGGCCTGACCAGGTCTTGTAATTACGGTGGTTTCTGGAGTTGTGTCGCTTGCATGTTAAAGTTAAAATAATCCAGAGGCCCGCCAACCAAACTGGAGGAAACCCCAAAGCAACAGCAGAGCTCCTCTGAAGTTTGCTGTCTGAAACTGGCAGAATTGTAATACAGTATGTATGTGTGCTCGTATGCGTGCGAGGGATAAAGGAAAAGGCTGTTGCTTCTCTGGAGCAAGATGCATACTGATTTTCATCGCCGACATTGGCACAGGAGTGATGGGCAACGCTGGCTTTTAGTTTATTTCATATCAAAGTGAAGGACAGCTTCTGCAAAAAAAGGGGGGAAAGGAAAAGATAAACACTTTCTGAGGGAGCGCTTGATGTGTGCTTTGGAATTAAATTTCAGTTCTGTATGCTCTCAGAATGAAGGCGCATTTGTATATCTGAGCGAAATGAAGACAGAGGGAGAAAGACAGACAGAGAGACAAATTGCACAACTGGGAGGCGTTGGGTGTTCGGCCAACGTCTGTGAGTAATGTGTTTATTAGAATTATGATAAAAGCTTGGCTGCAATAAGCATTAAGGCATAAAAATCAGAGTTTGCTACTGAGAGCAGAATCACTTTGTCCCACCGCACAATACGCAGCCCCATTAATTTGGAGAGTGACTGTTACATTCAAGATTGTATCTTGAGGTGGCCATTAACTCAGCAATTATTCATTGGCTAATTAGGTATTTGCAGTGTTTTTTTTCTCTCTCCAGCCCATGGGAGACAAACAAAAAGAGTTATTTCTCAGTGTGCCTCTCCCTAAGTGACAATTAAATTAATTACATATCCTCCACAAAAGAACAAGTTATTTAGTGATCAGATTGTTTTTCCAAGTACTGTAAACTCTACCCGGCTAAAGTAAAGTAAAATTAAATCAATTTTCAGTATTGTGACTGAAGAATAGAAGTTTCTTGGGGCAGGTTAACACTATGCATTAGCAAATTACAGAAGATTGACCCTGATCAATTATCAGTAAATTGATCATTACACTGGAATAGAATAGCAACACTGAAAGTGATATCTGAGGGCTGTATGATTATTTGATTTATTACCCTATAATTTGGACCCTCCAAGTTCTAGGACGGCAATTGGAGTGACACTCCTCTCAGTTGCATATTTCTATGAGTGGAAAAAAATGGACAGTGGTTAGCATTGTCAACGCCCAGCAAGAGAGTTCCTGGTTTGAACCCCGGTTTGGGGGAGCCCCTCTGTTTGGATTTACATGTTCTACCTGTGTCAGCATGGGTTTTCTCTGGGTACTCCTGCTTCCTCCCACAGTCCAAAGACATGTAAGGTAATTGGTGACTCATAGGTAACCAGTAGGTGTGAATGTGAGTGTGAATGTTTGTCTGTCTCTATGTGTCAGCCCTGTGATAGTCTGACGACGTGTCCAGGGTGTACCCTGCCTCTCACCCAATGTCAGCTAGGATAGGCTCCAGCCCCTTGGTGACCCCTAACAGGATAAGTGGTTAGTACTGTAAACTCTACCTGGGTAAAGTAAAGTAAAATGACATCAAATTTCAGTATTGTGACTGAAGAATAGAAGTTTCTTGGAGCATGCTAAGTGCAGAAGATTGACCTTGATCAGTTATCAGTAAATTGATCATTACACTGGAATAAAATAGCAACACAGGAAGTGATATCCGAGGGCTGTGTAATTATTTGAATGGTGTTAGCTGAGATGCGTTTTACCCTATAATTTGGACCAAATTCTTGGACTGCAATTGGAGTGACACTCCTCTCAGTTGCATATTCCTATGAGTGGGAAAATGGACAGTGCACGGTGGTACAGTGGTTAACATTGTTACCTCACAGCAAGAGGGTTCCTGGTTTGAACCCCGGGTATGGGGAGCCCCTCTGTGTGGAGTTTGCATGTTCTCCCAGTGTCAGCGTGGGTTTACTCAGGGTACTCCAGCTTCCTCCCACAGTCCAAAGACATGCAGGTTAACTGGTGACTCTAAATTGTCCGTAGGTGTGAATGTGAGTGTGAATGGTTGTCTGTCTCTATGTGTCAGCCCTGTGATGGTCTGGTGACCTGTCTAGGGTGTACCCTGCCTCTCGCCCAATGTCAGCTGGGATAGGCTGCAGCCCAAGTAGCAACATTGGAAGTGATATCTGAGGGCTGTATGTATTTGAATAGTGTTAGCTGAGCTATGTTTTACCCTATAATTTGGACCCTCCAAGTTCTTAAACTGATATTAACTTTGAGTAGCACTCCTCTCAGTTGCATATTTCTACGAGTGGGGAAAAAATATTCTTCGTTGTGATTCTGTTTTGATTAATCAGTGCATTGGGGCAGAAAACTCCTCAATCTGAATCCAAAGGGCTGCCCAAGTATCGTCTGCTGGGTAAACAGCCGGCCACTCTCTTTAGTCTGTCCGTGTATTGTGAAACACCATGATGAAGTCACGTTTAACTGATATGATGTGGTGAATGTAATATTAATTAGGGGAAGCCATTGATCTTGTTTAGTTTAATTAACTGATTCTGATAAGTGTTCAATGGCTCTTCCAAAGACGTTATTCTTTATTATCCTGAGGGACAAAAACATCACTCTGTGCATTATGAATATGCTCTGATTCAGCTTATAATATAAATAGATAAATTAGATAAATTGGTGCTACATTGTTATTCCTTTGTTGTCATTTTTGTACTGTCAGACCAAACCTATTCAGCGACTCAGCATACTGCTCCTGTTTCTCACACTGATGGATTTTTGACTGAATTCAAATTTAAGCCAACTCCACAACAGAGTCTACAGTCGTTTCTTTCTGGCCGAGTCTGAGCTGTCATTTTGGATTTTCCAGCAATCCAAATGGACACATTTTGGCTTTTACAAATTGAATAGGGGGAAAAAAGGAGCTGGATAAGAGCCATACAGTATGCAAACTAGGTCGCGGAAAGATCAAATATTTCAGCAATACAACTAACATTCACATTACACATTTCCACCTGGAGCTGGAGCAGTTGTTGATGCCAGGCAGAGAACCCCGAAGCAAGTGTCAAAGCAGCACACATTTCTTTGTCTATTTGAATGTTAACACGGTTGGAGAGTGTGCTGACACCCACACACATGCAACCTTAGCCACAGCCCGGAAAAGTTGGCTTTTGCTGTGTTTTTAATCCATACACTATAATTTGGAATCAAAGAACTCAATCCCAGGAATAAATGTTGGCATTGTTGATTTCTGTAAACCATAGATACATTACATTTGTACATTATTATGTAGCGGATACGTTGAACATTCAAGCTTTACATTCAGCAATGCTGTGGTTAATGTGAGTTTGTGTATAGGCACAAAAAACACTTGCTTATGGTTCAGAAAAGAACATGTTTTGGCTTAAAATACCAGGTTTTGGTGGCACAATTCCTGCTGGAAATGCATTAATGTCTTGGTAAAATAAACAAGCTTTTTGAAGCACCATCTTGGCAGGAAACTTAACAATGTTTCAGTAAAAACAGCCGCTTTTTGTGGCACTATACCCGGTGGAAACAGCAACCGTGGTCCTAAGCTTTGCTGGCGTCTTGCCTTGGTGTCATGCCATCTACCCCCGCCACCCGTCCGATGACAAAGTCAGTTTATATAGACCCTTTTAGGGCCAACATCACAATGACGTCAGTTTTTAGCTGGAGGCAAAACATGACTTGGCACCACAGGGCTGTAGGCTACATAGGAGTCTTAAAACATTATCTTGTTGTTTTATTGGGAGCCAGAATAGAAGGAGTCATGGCTTAAAACTTAAATTTATCACACACCAGCCACCACTGCCTGTCAACAAAAACAGAGACAACTGGTTGTATGTGATAAGACAAAGAACTGGACGGAGGCAATCATCAAAAATGCTCACATGTGCAGCTCACACTTCATATCAGGTTAGAGAAAAAAGTATTTACTGTTGTAGGGATGAATAACGTTATGTTATTAAGGGTTGTCATGTCTAACCTAATCACAAATTGGGAGGTATTAAGAGGAATAACGCTAACTTCTTAGTGCATTAGCTAACGTTAGCTCAGTAGCAAAACAAACTGAAGGAAGCCATTCAAGTGTCGTCCTCCTTTGTACGATTGGCATAGTAATCAACCACAGAGCCGGTCATCCCACCTGTGTCAATCTTCCATCCATTGAGTGAGAGCATACAGGTCAGTCGGTCTGGTCCCGTTAGTCGGTCTTAACTCATTCAAGTAACACTTGCGGTCCTGGAAAGTGAGTGACCTGACATGGTGCGTTCGTAAATTCAGTCAACCCTGTTGATCAAAGTAAGAGTATTATATTTCTGTATGAACTGACAAAGTTAATCACACATTGAGTCCTCACGGCGCTCCAGACAGAGTTCCCAGAGAGCGCTCTGCCACTCCAAGATTGCCCTGCTCTGGATAACCAAACGGTACATCCAGAATGCATCACAAATTCATGAGCGGTCCAGTTTGTACCAGAGTACGCTCCGGCACTCAGAATGAGTATTTCTGAATGCACCACTCGCATCTCCTTCCTCAACTGTCTAAAACAAGCCATAACTTGCTAGCTAGCGCTGGCTAATGTCTTTGGAGAATTGTTTTGCCTCCAGCTAAGCCCTGCCCACCAAAAAAACTCAGATTTTTACTAACAGTAAAAGGGTCTATACTACATCACATTAGAAATGCTTTATTATTTGTATGAAAGCTACAGATATAACATATCTATGGTTTGCAAAAACATACAGTGCCAAGATTTTCTTCTGGCAGCTGAGCTGAATTAAATCTGAAGGTACAGAGCTTCACATATTGGATATGAAACTAAACAATGTGCTTCTGTCCACTGTCTCTTCTCATGAATTCACTCTTTTCACAAGAAACCTAAGCATTTAACACGGGCTATGACTGCGTATTGATTTTATCTCTGACGCTGACATTTATTAAACTTATAAATGCAAAACAAAGCCTCAGATCTGACAGCCTGTCTGTAATCCACGGTTGCTTTGACACTCACATTCATTATTATGGGCACAGAATTGGAGCTACAGTCAGCGAGTAAACAGTACACTGTGGTCTGTACAGCTCAGTGTTTGGAGAGAGTGCAGAGCAGAGTGTCTGCAGCGAGGCAGTAGAAGTGTCAGGACCAACAGATGTAAGCATATAGCAGCATGTGTAGGAGCACTGTGTCCTGAGGTTTTTATTGGTCGCCTTTTCAGGTGGATCAGGGAGCTACAGTATACAGCAGCTATTAGACTAACTGATCAAATCAGATTTTAAGACAGCTGGTGCTGCATTTTGATGATTTCATCATCAAACTGTATTTTTTATCCAATTAAATGATTAATTATTCATTCAGTGATGTGTCCCAAGAAAGAACTTACAGTCCTTGCAGCTCACAGAGCCTGAGGTGTTGTTTCACTTATTTTGTCTGAATGAAGGTATTCAATTTTCAGTGATCTAAAAAAAAAAAAAAAAAAAAAAAAGAAAAAAGGCTGCAAATGCTTTTATCAGAAAGGCTGGGACCTTTAAATGTTGGGTAATTCTCCGAAAAGTTAAGTAAAAGGTTGATTAAAATTCCCCTTAGTCAACCAATTGCTCAGTCGACCAGTAATTTCAAAGACGACTTCATGTGCCTTGTCTTCCTGTGTATGCTAAAAGCTATCGTCTGTATCAAAGTGGGGTTGTTGGAGTGCATTGCAACTTTTAATGCATTTTAAATGCACGTAGAATTAGAACAAAGATGCATTTTTACATCACTGCAGAACCAACTCTAAGCTCTTTATGACTGCGCTTGCTTAAAGCTGCTCTATTGTTGAAGTACTGCTGAGGTAAACTAAAACCCTGTAGCTCCACAAACTCACTTATACTTCCTAGACTTCTATGTTTCCCCCCACTCCTATCAAGCACTCTTATCAGATTGTCAGCACGATAAAAACATATTCATTATATTCCAGGACTGTAGGGATTTCTCTGTCTTTTATCTGGCTTTGCCTTGCTTTGTTCCATGAACATGGACTTAGTATAAATCTTTACTCGTTTTAATCCTCTGTGCAATTGTCAGGGAGATTTGGCTCGATAAGGAATTTGTGCCCAGGGTGACGATAGGAGACTTGTTTTAAATACATACGGCATATGTGTACGTGCTGTCCTATGAATGTGTTGTGGTTGCTGGTTCTGTTTTGGCTGTTTTTGTGTTTTTTGTTCTGCTTGGGTTAATGTGGTATTTTTGACTGTTATAGTTTGGCAGCCTTTACAGAAGTTTGTTGGCTTTCTGTGTTGAGAGTCAGCAGGGATGTTGTTAAAGTGCCAATACAATATTTATCATGATTTTTGTAAGTAATATCAGCATATTGCATGTTTTTTTGTGCGTGTGTGTGATTTCTGGTTATGTTTTAACTGAACCATGTGGATGGGTTGAGGTACTGTCGGAGACTGTCAAAACCACAGTGCATTTTAAAACCTGGCAAGTGAAGTGAACATTATTTTCAGTGGCGTTTCTTTGGTTTGCTTTTAAACTCTGCAAATAATGCCAGAACTTTGATTTAACCTGGACGAGAACTGCATACTGTTAAATCTCTGTTGGTGTACCGTATTTTGTGTTTCCTTTTCCCTTCTGTGTGCACATACTTAGACATAGATGTGTTATTTTAGCTTTACCCTGTATAGACATTGTTAAAAACAACATTTTTCAGACTGGAATATTTTTTCCCCCGACCACCACGCTGTCACAAGTGTAACATGAGCCCAACTTGGATTTCCCTTGTACTACCGACTTGAATTCTCCTGGTATAGAGTTTCACACTTAGCTATGCAGCTAGACTGCGCTATGTTAGACAAGCATCTTATTACCATATAGCATCACAGCTTTATCCACAGGAGGTTTGTTGAAAACACACCCAAACACACACACACACACACACACACACACTGCTATCCCTGCTGGCATCCAGCGTGGAGAAAGAGATGCATCGGGAATGAAGACATACAGTAACTGATAGGCCATGAAATAAATTCATTCATACGCATTCCTGTGCACACACATGGAGAAGCTATCTGTGTCAGCGGAGGTGTGGTTGTGTCACAGCACCCCCATTTCACTCCCAAGCCAGAGGCATTGCCAGAGCTTGAACTCTGACCTCATTTTCAAGCAACAGCAGTGTCAGATAGCAGAGCAAGCAAACTCCCTGCGTACCTCATTTTGTCCAATTTAACTTTCCATTCTTCAGCCTTGAAGTTTGACTTTGTTGCGTTCTGAACTCGCTGCTGCAGCTTTCAGTGTCTGGCTGTGGAGGATTCAGGTGATTCACAGCGTGGCTGTCATTTCTTTGCTGCGGTTTTTATTGCTGTAGGTCCAGTACTGCTCTTCTCAGCTCCACTTTCTAATGAAACAGCACATATCCAGACAGCTCATGTCTTTCTGCAGGTGCAGCACACACACCCACACACTCACACACACACACACACACACACACACACACACACACACAAACACATATACACTCCAACATCCCACCTTTTCTTTTCTTCTAGTACCCTCTTTTCTCAGGTAACACTTCGGCAGTGTCATAATAACTGTCCGTCACCATGTGCTGTGTGCTTTTCACAGGTAGGAGCTGTGGGGGTTCTTTGTTGTTCTTTGTTTGATGAACTTATTTTTTTGGAGGGTAGTTGCAGGATAGCAGGTGATGAAGTTTTGGGTGCTAGAGGGCGAAACAGCTTGTGTGTGAAAATGCACCCACTAAAGTTTGAAGCCACGTAGAGATAAGAAGTTTGTTTGACAGGTAAGGAGGTGTTTTGTTTTGTTGTCAGACACACTAGCATGCATGAGGTATCACACAGGCAGACAGCAAACACGCATACAAAATCTTCGGCTGCATTCAAAGTGGCAATATCAGTAAGAGCTGACTGAAAGAGAGTTCAGGCGAAAAAACTCAAGAATGTGCAGCTAAAACTTTAAATCTGCTTCAGCTTTTACCAGTTCAACTTATGTGGAAAATACATGCCAGTGAAAATTCCAGGTAGATTACCTTGGGGTCAGTATTGTGTAGCGTTGTGCAAACATCAGGACGGATCAGCAGATTGTTGAAAGTTTTGTGCAACAATCTTAAATTGTGATGTCCTGCCTCAAGAGAACACTGTGTTCTCACCAAGTACAACATTAAGGCTATGCCCACTAGAGATAGTGATTGATTTGCACATTAGTATTCGTTCAGCGTATAGAGTAATTGCCGCCCAACCTCCCACATTGCTTTGGCACTTTTCTATTTTTTTCTTTACTGTTTAAAACAGGTACAATCATTTCATTGTAGAGAGGTTGCAGCTTATTGCTTCGCTCTCTCTGTTTATCACGAGACTACTGCTGCAGGAGTGTGAGTTCCCTGTTGGGGACAGTTTGTGAGAGTTCACCCAAACAGACATGCACTGACAGGGCTAACTGCTAGCATCACACGGCTAATGTTACCCAGTGGTTATTAATAGAGGCATTTAAACAATAGAGGCATTTTAGTGTTGGTGTGAGTTTGTTAGGACCGTTTAACAGCTCGGTGTCTGATGTTAGCTGCTGCTGCTGTGTTAGCTTGTGCTAAATGGGCAAACTTTTAACTGAATGGGAAGAGAGTGGCTCTGGAGACAGTGCTTCAGTGCTGCCTCTGACCTATGTATGGGCAGCAACAGAAAGTTTGCTTTCAATGTATCGTTAGAAAAAAAATCAGAAATTTGTTGTGTCCAAGGATGTCAGCTGTACACATGAAATATTAGACCACACATAAACACAAAAATACAAAACAACATTTAACCAAACATGATACACATGCTACAAATCACATCACACATTATGAAAAGTAGATGCAGTGGGACTAACCTTGAATTTATGGTTGAATAGTCTAATTAAAGCCTGGTTGTTCAATAAATGAATTTCAAATTGCACTTGTTTTCTGTTGTTGGCCAAGTTACATTCCTATTCTGACATTAGATTTATTTATTTTTTATTTGGTGAGTACTCGAGTACTCGATTATAATTTGATCAGAGTACTTGAACATAGAAATTACTTGAAACTTCCATCCCAAATGCTGCTTTGAGCATTTGCTGACCGAGGAAGTACTAAGTTAAATATTGATTCCAAGTATTCTCCATGGCGTGGCCTCCATGAACTCCATGACATGGCCCTCTAGCATTGACAGAAGGTTACAGATGTTACTTATGTCAAGAAGTTGTTGCAAAGTTGCATCAATTTCACCGTAGAAAAAAAATGGAGATGTTAGTTTTGTGCACCTCTGAAGTTTTGGAGTTTTGTAACAGCATCCTTTTTGTTTTGCAGAATGATAATGCTTTCATAATGCTCATCACTACACGCTCTACCTTACACAAACTGTATCTTGCACATTTGGTGTGAAACCAGCAGTTAAATCAAACTGGACTTCCTGATTTGTATTTTAACTTCCCAGTGGTACCCAGAGCCACATTCTCATACTAACAAAGCCATCTTTTTATTTTATATGAATATTTTATGGGGTCTAAGGGGAGAGAAAATCCAGCATGGGAAGAGGTGTGGATAGTGTGTGTCTTTGTGTTTAAGACCAGTTGCCACCATTTCTCAGTGTGTGTTGTCATGTTCTGGCCCCATAGCTAAACCCACAGGCCTATAAATTACATGCAAGATCCATAAATACACTCATATATATATTCCTACAGCTTGTTTGAACTTGGGAGCCGACAGAGTTACCATCTCTCGTAACTTCGCACGAACGCAATACGAGCCAATAAACCTATAAATAAAACTAAATAGAAAAGATACACATCTGTCTTCATTCACCGGATTTATTTTGACTGTCACACATCAAACTTTGTTCACACTGAAATCCACTCACACATTTACAGTCTCAGACAAACTGTTAAAAGTTAAGACCACTCTTGGCAGAGGATTGCTTTTGTGACAGGCAAGCAGATCTGTCACGCAATCAAGCATGTGCGCGTCTACTTGTGTTTGTATGCATATCTGTCCGCGTGTGTGACTTCGCATATTTCTTCTTTATTGTGGCATATGGGATGAATGCCACAGCGGGAACACTGGGCAGGCGTTATTCAATCCTTGTGTTTGTGGGCTTTGGCTGGGTGCCATGCCACATTACCGCCCACAGAGAGAGGAACTTCAAAGAGGGTTTGGGGGCTTTTTCCCTGAGTGGAGCCACTGAATCTTCTGCCTGTTAAAATAAACTCCAGTTACAGGGGCATGTCCTAATTGGCTGCAAAAGCCATCAGTTTGTTTATCTTTAAACCTAGGCTGACTTATTTTTACTGTGTGCACTCTCTGTGAATCCCCTCCGGAGGTAACATAAAATATGCCATTTGGTGAATAATTTTGTCCAATGTTCCTCAGAAGTCCACAACACTCTTGACAGCTGTGGAAAGACTGACGACACTTTTGTAGAGCTGTGAAGGGAGCACAATTCATAAACCCACAGGAAGCAGCTCAGACATATAAAACAATGGACTCTACTTTGGTACTTCAATTTCTACCTAATGTTGCATTACAACACACAGTGTTTAATTTTGCAAGTAATTTAAAAATGTATTCTTTTCACTATGTTAACTGCAGTCGTCACTTTTAAATAACCTCACAGGAGTGCTAAAAGGGCCATTTCCTGCTCGGTTATCAAAACAAACACAGATGTAATGATGTCATGGAGGGCAAAGAAGGACATCTTTTTGTAGAAGCAGCAGCAATCATGGAAATGTTTAAATAAGAAAAACTGTGTTGTGTAATTAAATGCTTATTGTAAAAGAGTCCAGACCTCAGATTCTCCAGTAAAACAAACCAAACTTAAATCATTGCCTCATGGAAACACGTTTTGACTCTCCTGCTGTGGGACGGCTTTATGGCGGTTTATAGAAGTGTTGTTTGCAGTACACATTTGGTAGTTATTAACACCTGGAATCAACACATTTATTGTGATACATGGGTGTTCCATGGGCTGGTAATGTTTACAACAATATTGCCCACCAAGCTTTTCTTCCATTATGTTGCATAGGTGGATTCTGGCACTTTTGTTTTCCTTTAATATTTTCAGGTTTTGTCACAACTTGGGATGGCTCATGCTTACATTCTGCACACCTTTACACACTTGCCCTGAACAACTTCAACTGCACCAAGAAGTCAGATGACGAGGGAAAAACAAGCCTCATTCTTCTTGCAGTTCTTTCCCCTTCTATTGACTACCCTTACCACAGTGTCTACAGGTCCTTGAAAAGTCTTAAAATGCCTTAATGTTACAACAACAAGACCTTCAAAGTCCTAAATTAAATAAAGGTCTTAAATGTGAATTTGTGAGATCATAACTACTCCACACATTTTATCCAATTTCATTTATCCATTTTTTTAATTTCATCTTGTGAACATGAGGGAAGCCTGTCCATGTAAAAGTCCACATTTCTTTAAAAAACTTTAAACTTGCACTTACCTGTTGGCAAAATGTAGACTGACTTATTATTATTAACCTTTATTCAACCAGGTAATAGACTCATAGAGATTAAAATCTCTTTTACAAGAGAATCCTGGCCAAGAAAGGCAGCAACGCAGATTCCTGAAAACAAGACATAAAGGTTACAACGCACAACAAGACATAACAAAAACAGCAACAAGAGCAATAGCCACAACAATGACAACAAATGTTGACACAAACTAGCTCAAGGTGTGCAAAAATCAGTAAAAGTGCATAGTAGTATGGCTTTCAATTAAAACAATTACAAATGCTAATGGATTCAGATTCTATAGCCTTTACAGCACATTTGAATTCATTTAGTGTGATTCTGTCCTGGAGTTTTAGTGTGTTTTGTAGAATGTTCCATGTTGTGGGGGCAGAGTACATGAAAACCTTTTTGCCCATCTCAGTCCGAACTCTCGGGACAGTCATGGTGATAATGTCCTGGGATCGCAACCCACGAGAGCTAAGTTTTTGGCATAGGTACTCACCTAAATAACTGGGGAGTCTGTCCAAAATGGCTTTATAGATAAAGATATACCAGTGAGTTAGTCATCGTACAGAAAGAGCAGGCCAATTAGCTTTGCAGTACAGTGTACAATGATGAGTGAGGGATCCACAGCCACTGACAAACCTTAAAGCTTCATGATATACAGTATCCAGCATATGTAGACAATGAGCAGGTGCATGCATGTACAAGAGATCGCTGTAATCAAGGACAGGCAAGAACGTCGCCTCAACCAACCTACGTCTTACACTAAAAGAAAAACAAGCCTTGTTCAGGAAAAAGAAACCTAATTTAGCTTTTAGCTTCTTAGCCAAACTCTTGATACTATCAATTAAAAAACTCAAGTATTTAAACATGGAGACTGCCTCAATGTATTGACCATTAGTGGTAACAATGCTCTGATTTAAGTTTGGTCTCTTATTGTTTGAGAGAGATCATTAGCTTGGTTTTTTCAGCATTGAAGATGAGCTTCAGGTGGGACAGTTGTGTTTGTACTCTGTTAAAAGCATGCTGTAGATACTCAAGGGCCTTACTGAGGGTAGGTGCACAGCAGTAAATCACTGTGTCGTCAGCACAGAAATGGAAGGACGAGTTTTTAACATCTTCACCCAGAGAGTTAATGTAAACTGTGAATAAAAGTGGGCCTAATATGGCCCCTTGTGGGACCCCCTTAGAAACTGTTAAAAATTTCGATGTGAGACCTTCAAACTGCATAGCCTGTGTTCTATCTGAGAGGTAGTTGGAGAACCAACCTGCAGTATGTTCAGAAAAACCTGTCTTTAGTAGTCAATTAATGAGAATATCATGGTCTACCGTGTCAAATGCTTTAGAAAGATCTAAGAAAAGACATGCACAATGCTGCTTATTGTCTAGACAGCTGGAAATGTTATTAACAACTTTAATAGCAGCAGTTACAGTACTGTGGCTTTTCCTGAACCCTAACTGATGCTTGGATAAAAGAGAACTCCCTCTAGTATTCCTACATAACACTTAGCTCTGCACCAGACCACATACTACTTGCCTCCAATGCTCAAGTAAATAAAACGTGATTTGTCCAAAAATCTGTCCTACATTTGGTTAAAAAGTGTCTTGAATGGGTCTTAAAAAGCATTAAATTAAACTGTCTGGTACCTGTAGACACCCTGCTTACACGCTCACTAATATTCCAATATTATTTCGGATATAACAATATTCCAAATTTGATACAGGTCATGTAAACAAGATATTCCATCTGCCTTTTTTTCCGAATGAAGCATTTTCCAATTAAGACATTGCTCATGCTGATATTATTTGGGGTCCAGGTCATATACACGGCACATTCAGTTGGTGTTTTTAACCGCAGTTTGTGATACAAGGCCTCTGACCTGTTTATGGTCAGCTCTGTTTGTTGTCATGGATGCCTTATACAAAACCAACTAGCCAACAGTTTGCAAGGCCGGGGAGAGATTCATGCCCAAAAGAAAAGCCCAGGTTTCTGGTCAGAAGAAGAAACACACCTCCTTTGAAATGTTATGAAAACCTTGGATATTAACAGGTTTTTGGATATGCCCGAATATTGCAAACACCAGCTTTTTCAATAGGGTGGATAAAAGCATGAAAGAGGGAGGCTGTGTTTGCACAGTCAAACAAGTCCACCACTGGTAGGAAAAGTTAAAAAGAAAATATCCTGTTTTGATGCAAAGAAGCAGCTGTTCTTCTCTTCCATATTTTGACATGATAAACTACATATCAGAGGACATTTATAAGATGCATGGCTGCAAAATAGAAATATTTGTGAAGTATTGATTTCCATTATCCATGCAAACAGCTTATTAGGAATATTGTCTTTTTGGGAATAAGGGCAAAAACCAGAATATTTTGTGCATGTAAATGTTGTCATTGACATCAGAAACCTCAACGCAAGGAGAAAATAAACTCCTACAGATGGTTACAGAGCGACTGTGGCTCAGGTGCTAGGTCACAGTGTCCTTGAGCAAGATGCTGAGTCCCAAATTGGTCCCCAAGAGTAAGCTCCTTTCATGGTGAGCTCCACCAGCATTGGTGTGTGACTACGTGTGTGCATGAGTACATATAAAAGGCATTGTGAAATGCTCGAAAAGTGCAGTCTATTGATCATTTACTGTGGTTCTGATGGTATAGTGACATGCCACGCCTGTGACTACTAGTTTAAAACTGGCAAAATGTTAAACAGGAATAATATCTGTGTGAGTCTCTTTAATACTCTGTAACCACCAGGTCACGCTGCCTGATGTGCACAGCTCAAGAGTCATTATATGCGTTACATTACATGGGGGGCCCGTCAGTTACCTCCAGCACTGCTGCCTTTCCCTCTATTACCAACTCTCCATCAATGCCTCCATCCCTCCCTGTTTCACCGCTCCATGTTTAATGGGATTGAACAAATGGCAGCCTCCATTAACCAGGCATGTCTAGGTCACTTAGTGTTGAAGATCTGGGAGAGAGGTAGCAATTTTAAATATCTCCCTTCTTCTCTTTCGCTGTCTGTCTTCCTCCTTTCCTCTCCCTTCGGTCGACGCACGGGAGTTGTGTCTCAACTCTCCACAGAACCAGCTGTCTCTAAGCCAGGGATTAAATGATTCACTTACCAGCCGTATTTTTAATCCTCGCTGTCACACTCTCACTCTCAGACGCGCGCACACTTTGTTGCTTTAACGTGGGTCCACCAAATTGAATTATATTTGAATTATATCCGAGAGTTAGATATGTGTAATTAAACATTGACATTCGGCTGTGAGTGGAAACTGGGTGTTAAAGCAAGCACATCCAGCAGAACGTATCCTTACAACAAGTCAACCATGTGTTCCATTATAAGCACATTAGATAGAAGTACTTGTCTAATGAGGTGATTGAGTGCTTTAGCAGGCTGGGGTGTGTGCCATCTGCTTGTAGAATAGTGGCTTTGATTCCGACAGATGTATATTATTACATGTCACTCTTTGGCTGTCTTAAACGCTACAGTCCACTGTATATACTGTAGTGTAGTGCAGTGCTGAAACCATTCTGATAATTAATACATCATTTTAGCAACGTATCCTCAGAAAACGGTTTGTATGATATCCTTTAAATTATAATTAACGTAAACTTACGGAGGTTAGGTTTAGGCAGGTAAAGTTACTGTGGTTAGGTTTACAAAAAGAAACATGGTGAGGACGTACCTTAAAATGGGAACTGCCCATTGGTCCGACAGCCCATTGGTCGACATCCCATTGTTCCGACCATATTAAACCCATTGTTCCGAAGTCCGTTCCGAAATCATCATGATGCCCTGTGATTAAGGTCTGGTTAGGTTTAGGCACAAAAAACACTTGGTTAGGGTCAGGAAAAGATCATGGTGTGGGTTAAAATGAAAAAGAAAGTGACAAACACATAAGCCGTGAGCCTGGTTCGCCTCAAGCCTTTCCCAGCTGACCCAGAGCCAGTCGCGGCGCACCATCAAGGCAGAAATACGCCTGCCGGGAGCCGTTCAGCACCGCGGACCATCGGACTAATGGGATGTCAGACCAATGGGCTGTCGGACCAATGACATGGACCCCCTTAAAATGACTCAAAGTTCACTCAGCGCTAACTCGGTTCCAAACACACATCTCCAGGGAAAAGTCCAGGTTTTTGTGACCCATCCTCCATCCTAGCCTGCCTCCTTACAAGACCGCTTGGGACTGCTTCCTTGTTTACTCCTGTCAATGCATTGGTCACATGATTGCGGCCTTTCAAAACACGTGGTATATGTACGAAGTTAGGTGCAATACTTTTTTGTAGGAAAACATATGAACAGTGAGCCCAGTCTCACTCCAAAGTCTTTGAAATCCGGCGCTTGGACAATGACTTGCGGTGTAAGAAACCCACAAAATAAGGCGTTCTTTAACGTCTACATGATTCGCGGCCAGTTGTTGTTTTAGTTTAACGGCGCCCGGCGGTGTCAGTGGGAAATACAGCAGGACATGGACAAAGTTAAGGCAGTGAAAGTGCGAGAGGGGTGGTGGATGGGTCACACAATCTACGACCATCACCTGAGAGGGCGGTGTTGGTGTCCCGCAAGATTATAAAGCCAAACCCTGTTCTTTTTTCCTAAACCTAGCCACTTGCGTTTGTTGCCTAAACTCAACCTTGTACTGACACAGTGCATTTATTTTGAAAGAGATTGTATGTAAATGGTAAATTCCCTGTGAAAATGGAAGTGTATGTTGAAAGAAGACAATGCATGTCGCAGGCAGAACTTGACATGGTGTCCCAGAACGTCAACAACCAACGCACCCAGGGTACCTTACACATTGTATGTTGACGTGGAACCCAAATGTGAACATCTGATGAGGTTAGAGTGAGAATGTGTTGGAACAGTTTATAAGAACACCCTGATTTCGGTCATGTTTTGATTGAACAACACATACACTTTATAGTTGGGCCAGAGTAAAAGTTTTCAAAGTGGTTTGATATTAAGCCAAACACAGGACTGCGACGCTATACTGAAATTTACCGCTAAGTGTTAACTCAGCTGCTCCCAAGTAGACCATACTGAAAGTGAAGCACTTCTCACACATGCTCTGCAAACCCTAAAATTTTCTAGACATTGCCTGGGGAGCTGTATGTGAGAACGCAAATGTCCAGACATTAAACTTACTTCACCCTGCCAGCTCCCTAGTACTTGGTCAGTGTAATGTCAGATTGAGCCCATGTGTGAGTCGAGCCGGTCATCGTCTAGAATTCACAGCAAGCGAGTTGGCGTGTTGAGGACGTTTCTTACATGGCCCATGCAAAAGCAGAACAAAACAAACATTCAAAGGTGAAAAAGAAGGGTCATTTACACAAAGACAGCAGGGGAAATGTTCAACTGGAGAGACAGCAAGATTTGGGAACTTCTGTCAGTAAGGGCCGAAACCGAAATTGTCAGACAAATTTAAGGAACAGCAAGAAACTTGTTTATGACCACATTTTGAACAGGCTGTGTGACTGCAGTGTAATCCGCTTTATTTTCTTTCTCCTGCATGCTTCACCCAGGTGCCAACCCTTGCCTAAACCAAACAGAGTATTTCCAGCAGGTGAAAACAATTCTGACAAGGACAGTCTCCTGTTGTGTGCCGCATGTGTGACAGAGAAACTCTGGACCATGTCAGGAGAATCATGTCTAAACATTGTCCAGAGTTCATATCAGAAAACGGCTTGAGAGAGTCCATGAATGAGAGTGTGGGGACATCAGTCAAGTTAGTGGTGGTAATGCACTTCTAAGCTGGTTTGCCAACCACCAATAAACACTAATTAAGAAGAAGCAGAGAGTGAAGTGGCAAAACAATCAGAAGGAAAACTCAGTGTTTCTCTCAACAACCACTCAGCTTAACTTTTCTCCATCTAAACATTAAAACAATAAATAAAGTGATGCTTTGGCTTAGTGATACTTGAGAAACTTTTTAGAAAGAGCAAATTTTTTAACACATAATCCTTGGTAAGTAACACAGTACAAAGACATTGGTAGCTGACTCAAGAGAATGAGAAATGCATAAGGCCTGCTGTACATGTTGCAGCCTACACATTATGTTCATATTAATAAATAAACTGTAACATATACAAATGTTAAAAAAATAACACCACAAACTGCACAAAGATAAACAGCAATGTCATTTGTGTCAAGGGCTTTGCTTCTCTGCAAATTCCTGGCCAGAACCCCAATATGTCCTTTGAGGCGCAACAGAATTCCCTGATGTGCTGGTGGAGTGCTTGTTGCTTGCTATGCTTGACAACAAGAGTGAGACTTGTTGAGTCTCCACTATTTTAAAGGGTTGGCTTGTCCGTCATTCACTGCCCTCTGTTGGTAGACTTCCAACTCTGCTGCAACTTTGTCCTCACTGGTTTTGGAAATGACAGGGGTTGCTGACTTGACACCGAAAGGACTTCCTAAAGTTCTTCTTTTAAGACGTGGCTGACAGGCTGATAGGCTCCTCCCTGTCCTCTGTAATTTGATGCATTTTGCCTCGCCATATTGACCGCCTGTCCCTCCACTTTGCGCTCAATGCAACCCAAATCTGCTTTGGGAAAATTAATCCCATAGTACTGTGGATCAATGAATGTGGCCGCACGCATCATCTCTTTAACTGAGTTGTTCTCTTTGACTGAGTCGTTGTATCTGAATTCCGGTCGCATTAAAATGCCAGCTTTCAAGTCCTTGGTGAGGTCTGTGTCCTCCTCAGCCAAAATTGTATTCTTAATGAGTTGGAGCAGTGGGAGAAGAGATGATTTGGGGATGTAATTGTCCCCTGAGAGAATGTCAGTAAATTCACTGACTGGCATGAGGGCTCTGTTGATGAAGTCCAAGACATCAACGTCTTGCCAAGTGAGGAAGGGATGTGAGCACTGGTCAGCATTTTAAATGTGAGGATTCCCTCTTATCATTTCATGTCTTAAGCCCCAACAAGTTGCACAGTCCTGTTGAATGATAATAACAAGAATCTAGTAACAAGACAAGGCCTTAGTTTAGGTCTGACTGGAATAGGCTAAACATGGATAGTAATTGTGGGTTCAGTCAACTTTAGTATGCACTTGTTGTGCAGCTAAACCTTTCCAGTGCTTGCACTGGTGCGCCTGACATTTATTACATTGATGCACATGATGCGAAACTAAAGTTCAAACGTGCTTTTCGCCTGAAACTTTTAGCTGTAT
This sequence comes from Epinephelus moara, assembly GCF_006386435.1. NCBI lineage: Eukaryota > Metazoa > Chordata > Actinopteri > Perciformes > Serranidae > Epinephelus > Epinephelus moara. The sequence continues at coordinate 16,126,351 of NC_065514.1, read as the reverse complement.
GCCATTAGCAACATGCTGAGGTTAGTGCGTCAGGCATATTGGGGTGTGAGTTAGTCACAATGGTGAGTGCAGATGAAATGCCAGAGCACCTGCCTCCAGGATTTAAAGAACTCCTGAAGGTGTTAACATTGGCATATACCAAAGCTGTAGCAAATTGAAACCCTCCTCCCTAATGCAAAAGTTTTCATTTTTTATTTTTATATATATTTTGTGTTTTCAATTTCATGTCCAGATACTTTTCTCTTTGACCTGTTGCCTTTTGGGAAAGTGTTTCGTCAGTGTTCGTATGGTGTAATACAGGAGTGTTTGAAATGTTTCTTATTTTCATAATGAAAAACGTTTACCAAGGTTGCCAGTGGGCAAAATAGTACCCCAGTCAACAGCAGGATTTTTCTGTCTTTGACAATTTCTGTTCAGGATAAATTAAAAGAAACAGATCTGTAAGCATTTTTTTCACCTCCCACTGAGCTCACATCAAACCATGACTCCTAAACTGGGGTATGAACCAAATTGTAAGCTTCCCTTACACTCCTAGTTAAGAAATTACTGATGTGTGTATGAACTGACAAAAAAAGGCTTTAAATGAATTATTGCAGCACCAAAAGGAGCAGAAAAATGTTGGTGCGCCTAATAAAGTTAGAGGCAACGGTGCAACTAATGTAAAAAGTTATTTTGTACAATAATTCAACTGTGTAATACTTTATATTATACTGCATTTATACTAGAGGTCGACTGATAGTGGATTTTTAATGGCTGATATAATGACGATAGTTTGGGGCAGGAAAAAGCCGTTAGCCCCTGCTCCAATGGGACAAAGTCATGTTCTTTTTTTTTTTTTTTTTTTAAAATGCATATATCTGATGTACCGGAGATCGAAAGTTTGTTGTGAATTTATGGCTGGAGCGCCCCCTTTCGGTCTCGAAGTAATAATGACTTAATAGTCGTTTAGATTATAAGATATTAATTTCACACATATTGCTAGTTATAGGCTTGCCACTTAATTCTAGTGAAATTATACCGATCATGCTTGCTAGCAAAATGGAGAGCGCACATACTAATATTCAAAAACCAGCAACCTTATTATGCCCATAATAAAGAAGTAAAGCTGCTCTATGTTAGTCAACTTTCATTTAAATCATACAAATTATCTAAAGCACACATTACCTTGTATTAGCATGCGGGGTACTTCATGCAAAGGCTTACGGCCGTACCCACGTGGAGGTTACAGCTATCAGCCACTATCGGAGCCCTGTTCCGCCATTAACGAGTCCTATCGTGCTGATTAATTGGCCAAACCGATGAATTGGTCGACCTTTAATTTATACTGTACATATTTCAACCAGTATTTCTAATTTAGACTTATTTAATTACACTCTTCTTGCTTTTCAACTTAATTATAGATCCTGTTTCTTAGCCTTGTAATTCACACAGTTATATGATGTACATTTTTACACATTTCTGATTGCTCTGTTTACATTATTTTTCCTGTTATTTCTTTGTGCTTATATATAATATTTCTCTTCTACAACGTGAGCAGCTGTACCATGACCCAGTTTCCCCTCAGGGATCAATAAAGTAGTTCTGAATCTGATATCAACACGCAATGAATGCATGTGCCCTGGCTCTGACAGCCTACACAATAAATAAATAAATAGACATCACAAGACAAATGTGCAAGAATCTCTCGCTGTGCTTTTCTCAGGTCACTTTTTTTTTTTCTTCTGCCAGCTGTGGGAAAATAAACCAGTGATGCTGCTGCAGACCCCTGTGGCTCGCAGGACTGTGTTAGTCATGGCTGGGTTAAAATTATGGCCAAAACATTTTAGCCATTGCCCCTCCAATTCCCTAATCGCAGGTTGCCGACAAGTTGATCTGACACAGTTGCCTGTTATGCAGGGCATCTTCAAGTGCATCAGCAAGTTCTTTAACTACTGTATGTGGCTCTCCGAGAAGAAGCTTGTTTGGAGGCACTTTGACACTGTCTTAAATTCTTTGTTTATATAATGAATCATTACATAATCTTGACTTAAACAGTGTCATGTTAGTACTTGACTGCATCTATCATTAGCACGAGGCGATGGCCTTACATATTCCAAACTTGAACTTCATTTCTCAGTTTATTATACATCTCAGGGATAGCAACTTGAGAAAAATACTTTGACCTCATGGAGCATACCGATGGTTAAGTGTCTTGAGCAGTGATTTAAAAGACAACTTTTACTCTATGAAAGACACAATCTCTTTAGCAATGAATGCAGTGACTACTTAAGTGCACTCTTTCCATCAAGCTTGTTTGTAATTCAATAAATGTCCACTCTATGGATAGTTGTGTTCAATTAGTAATTACTAATTGGCTTTGGGGCCATTTGTGCTGCAAGGGAGGCATGATATTTTCGCAGATGGGCATGCGAGTTAGACGTATGACCACCTTTTGATGACTTTTGTCCTGCAGTGTTTACACATTGCCTTGTCTGTTTTTTGACTCACTTTGTTTCATCAGCTTCAAATCCAAAATGTTGCTATATTGGTGCACTTTGAGTTTTCTTTAGCCTCTTTTCCACCTAAAATGTTTGCTGTACCTTTAGAACCAAAAGTAACCTCTATAGACATGTACCTAGACCCTAGATCCATTGAGCATTTCCATCGCAGACAGTACTCTTAAATGTAGGTGGGGTTATTTCACTGTATTTCCCTTTCACTGGTGATACAGAGGGAAGTCTGCACCTCATTAAATGTCCACAGAACGGGATTATAAAATGACATTTTCACAACAGAAAATAACAGGCTGGAGTAAGAGTCTCAATGGGATATTTAGTGCTGCCAGAGCCCACCAGAATGACTTCTTTTTCTCCAAGTGAGGATTAGAATATATGCAGTTCACATAATCCAGTTGAAACTAAAATAGAAAAAACTGAAATGTTTGAAGATCCACTCATTACTAAAAGTCTGTCATCTAGGAGAGACAATAAAAACTAATGGAATGGTCAAAGTTTTCATTGAAATTTAAGGTGTGCTGATAGATTCACGTTGTCATGCGTTCAGTAACATTACAAGTAAATATTCCACCTTAAAAGTTGCCGGCAGTCGGCCCAGTGCTGCTGTAGACAGCAAGGCAGCAAAACATCCTTTCATTTTATAGTTATAGTTTACTAATGTATGTAAAACTTGCCACATTAGGAACGGTGATCACATAACCTTCAAAACCAACCACAACACAGCCTTAAGCAAGATTGACGGTTCTCTATTGACCAGTTAACAGACTGCAGTGTTCACAGCTCCACCCTTTAGTACCAGATCAGTGTGCTAGGTACCCCAACAGAGCACTGACAAAAAATGGGGATGGTACGGAACGGTTCTATTGGTACCATTTACAGTTTTTCACAATGGAAACTAGTGTTGCACGGTATACCGGTACTAAAATAGTACCGCGGTACTAGAGTATTCCAAACGGTACTATACTGCATTTAGAAAATACCAGTACTTTTTAAATTGATTCAATTCATTAATTTATTTAATTCATTTATGTACACAAACGCCTTTCTTGTTCCTATTGGAGCACAGATTGCGCAAGTGGTGTGTATGACAACACCTGTATCAACATTCGCAGCTGGTGCACGTGAAAAAAGGCAAGAGAAAGTCTGCCTCGCAAAGGGAGACATCACGAGACAACACAAACTTGGTGAAACATTTGAGCAACCAAACCATGACGTCCGTACCGAGGTATTTACTGAACCATGAATTTTTTTGGTACCGTTACACCCCTACTATTTATTGTTCTAAAGGTTTGTATCCAAAAGGACTTTTCCTTAGGAAAAAGTACCGAAAAGTATCAAAATTCATATTGGTATCGGTCCCGAAACAAAGATTTTGGTATCATGACAACACTAATGGAAACAGAAAAAAATGTGTACTGAGCTGACCTGATCTGGACTGCTTGGTGGAAATGGGGCTTTCGAAGCTAACTCTGCCATGTCTCATTTCATCATCCTAAAGAACACTTCAACTTTATAGTAAACAAACACAATGTGCGCTGTGCCCCTCCTCCCCCCTTCCAACCCAACTCGATCTCCTTCACGTTGCTGGCCTCAGTATGGCAGTGCCATAATGACAATTGCCAGTTCAGATGTAGGGCTGCACGGTATATGCAGTAGACGGTAGAAATGATATAAATTTGGCCCACGGTAGAGATTTGCGCTCTACCGTCCTATCGTCGATGACGTCATCGCACCTGCCTCAGTGTGAAAATGGCTGCGAGCACAGAGACAGCGGAGCAAGAGGAGCTGGTTCACGTCCGTGATTTAGCGTAGCACGTGCAACATGTGTTGCTGGAGAACTTGTGAGTGAGTGAGTTAATGTCTTATGAACAGCCCCGGACTTCTCAGACTCTTTTAGCGACTTACCGCTCAGAGGGAACTCATTCAGTGTCTCCTCTGGCAGCAGCACAGCGTCTCTCCCTCTCCTCTCTCGCCGTGCGCACACGGGAGTTGGTTTTCGGCAAGAGAGTTTGTCATAAACCTTTGGTAATGTAAACCTATGTGACGCTAGGGGCTCCACAAAAAACTCCATATGTGAATGTGTGATAGTTGTGGTATCATAGCAGCCTGTCACAGGTTACAGCGTGATGATTAGAGGAGAAATGGCAGAGCATAAAGGTCCAGGTGGAAAAAACACAACTCAGTCATTTAGGATTTTGCTAAAAGAAGGAAATTACCTTTTGATATAGATCCCAGGGGACATTTTGCACCATAGAGTACTGGGTTTTAATTTTGAGTTTTGAGATCTGCATTCTGCACAATAAATGCTCTAAAAAATACATTATATCTTTGCTTTTGTTGTTGTTGTTGTTTTTTTTTTATCAATTTAGCTTTGCTAAGGGACTACAAAACCCATTCAGAAACACTTCTATTATAACTTTTACACTTAGATTTATACCGTGATATATACCGTTACCGTGAAGGGATTCGATTTATACCGTGATATAAATTTTAGGTCATACCGCCCAGCCCTATTCAGATGGTTTGCATAAAATCAATTCAGTTAAAGCGAAGACTGGACTGAGTTGACAAAACCGGAAATTGACCCAACTTCTAGTACTCTAGTTTTCCATTACAACCAGTAAGGTGTAGACATCTGACAGCGTGTTGGATCTTGCTCAAACTTAATTCTAAGGCCTGTCATTCATTGTCTGGACTGAATGAAGGGGGTTGGATCGAAGAAAAAAAAGAGATGGCTTGAATGTTGGATAGACCTGGAAGGTGTTTTGATCTCCCCCCTTTATGGTATCGTTTTTGTTTGGTTTTCTCCTACGTATGAGAAAAGCTTTTATATATATATAAACGTTGTGTCCATGCTTGGGCTTGCAGTGGACACAGCAGCAGCAAGCCAAGGTCTCAGCATTCTACAGGCTTTGTGGCCACCTTTGTAAGCCGGCGCACCCACTCCTCTGGTCCAGCCAAATTACCCACGCACTGTTTTTCACTGTCACCTCATTTTTGTAGCTCCTGTCTGGGTACGTAACAAGGTCATTTCTGAAATGTGGTGATTCATTGCTTTCGTCATTTTTACATCACTGTAAGTTTTGAGTATTGGTTTTGACAGATATATAATTAAATTAATTGTGATGTGCAGTGTGGAGATAATAGTAAAATTATATGGACATAAAATCTTCATCATGGTCTTCTGACTAAATGTTTTCTTGGTGAAGAGGAAGATAAACATCCAAACACTGACTCACAGGGATTTCGGCGCCAACCTTGGCTCCTCGTGTTTTTGGGCTCCTGCTTTTTCAATGTTTCTCTCCGTGTTTGTTTTAACTGTGTGCCATGTGCTTTTTACTCATTCAATATGAGCTTTTGAATGTGCCAGCTTGCTCTTGATTTTCTGTGCTGTCCCAAGGACATTATACGACTAAACTCAGGGTTTAGTGCAGAGGAATATAAGACAGGTAAAGAGATGAAAGAATGCTGGTCCTCTTCACTCCTGGAGGAAATACAGATTTCATGTGGTCTTTGTGGCGTTTTGTTCAGATGCAACATAAAGCAGCAGCCAGCTCTGCTGCACCACAGGACTGCTCTTGCTTCTTCCTGTACACTACTGACTGTGTGTCTAGTCTGGGAAAGTTTGCTGATGACACAACCCTACCGGCCTTACAGATGTGAAGTGACCCACTTGGCAAGGTGGTGCTCTGAAAGAAACTTAAACACTTGAGCTGAGGGTTGACTTCTCTCATCTTTCCCTGTAAAACAACAGCACAGCTGTGAATGTGGTGAACTCATTTCCAGCCCTCTGCCATGAGAGGAAGCCAACATTGTCATTCTGTGGCTTCTCCACCTCTGTGAACACCCTTGTGTACACCACAAGTGTGTGTTATAACCTGCACTTGCACCAAGGACAGACCACAGCATGTAATGTTGCACACAAGGCAAAGAAGCTAAGCGGCCACCAACTGCTCTCGACTGAGAATCTGCACGAGGGCAGAGCCAAGAAATAAGCAAGAAAGTGCTCTGCTGACCCTTTCCACCCAGGAAACCATCTGTTTCTGAAGCCCCCCTCAGGAAAATGATACTGTTATATCTCAGCCAGCAATATCTACCACATCAACAGCTCCTTATCCACTGTGGTCTCTTAGCACAGCAGGCCAACTAAGATTAAATGAAGTCATAGTGACTGAAATACTGTTATGTAATGATTAGATTTTATTAATTACACCTCCTAGAGTAGAACTGAGCTCGCAAATATAATGTTTAAACCAGAAATATAGATGATATCTTGTCTCATATCACTATATCAAGAATATGCAGTATGGCCCAGGTTGGGCAAAGTCCTTTTCCAGTGGGATAGTAGATGGTCAGGCCATAATGCCCACCCAACAAACACACACAAAGATAATTGCATCCTTCCTCCATTTTCCATTTTACTTACTGGGAGGCACAGATAGTGCAGATTCCTGCTGTAGTGTTAGTGATTATTTGCTCTCCGGTGTCCACTTGTAAAGCGACATAAGAGCTTGTATGTATCATCTCTGATGCCTGCATTTTATTAGATAATGACTGCAATATATCAGATTCAGACCGGGAGAGCACTATGGCTACTGGCAGCGTATAAGCGTGTGTGTGTGTGTGTGTGTGTGTGTGTGTGTGTGTGTGTGTTATACTCAGTCAGCTTTCTCTGTACATGCACCCCAGTGTAATGTTTGCTTAATGTGGCTAAGCGCACTCCCAACCCACTCTATTTTTTTGTGTTCCAGCAAACACATTATCAGTGATTCTGTATGTTAATTCAGAAAGTAATAGGTTGATAGTGTTGCAGTCCGCCTACATGGGAGGTATTGCTTTATTTATTTATATATTTTTTTATGAAGTTTACTTTTTGTGCACATTTTTACTGATAGGAAACAATAGCTCCACAGCAGACAGAACAGTTATCTCTGGATTTAAATGACAAAGAAAAATAATAAAGACATGAAACATGCACACCCTTATCTTTTTTGTTTTGTTCATCTGATGAAGTGTGCTGAATAATTGGTAATTAGCCTCAGTAACAACCCAATAGCCTGAAAAATTGCTGGCAATGTATGTTCATGCAAACCAAAGGGACATTACATTTGCACGTCATTATGTAGTGAATACATTGAAACTTTTCATTGAAACATTTCTACAGTGCTGTGGTTAATTACTAGGCTTTGGTTAGGAAAAGATCATGTTTTGGCAAACAATACCGAGTTCAGTCAGGAACCTTTCGTCTTTAGTCAAAGAAAATTTTATTTCCATTTTCAGTATTATATTTGATATGGGTCTGTTCTGGGGCCTCTCTGCCTTTCAAGCAAAAAATAGTCAAAAAACACAGACATCCCAAGGTCCATTTGGAGTGGGTGCTGGAGACATATTTATAAAAGTCATGAAAAACGGAGAAAATGTACCACACACCAAGTCTCAGCTCCCATTGAAGGCTTTTTTATTTGCGCAAATATAAAAGCCTTCAATGGGAGCTGAGACTTTGTGTGCGGTATATTTTCTCCGTTTTTCAGGCCTGTCTGCCTTTCCTCAGGCCTATGTGGAAAGCCTAAGGCAGAGATGGCACACCTCTCTGCCCTTCCATGTGCAAACAGGGAAAGTCTCTCTCTCTGCCCTTCCATGCGCCTACATGGAAAGCCTAAGGTAGAGCAGCAGCAAAGACCCTCCGGGAACAGAACAGAGCAGCATCAATGACAAACAGAAATGACATTGATAAGTCAGACACAGCATGAAAAGGAGGAGCTGGGGTGGAGGTGGGTTGCAAAGCAGCTTGCAGAGGAAGCAGCAACAGTAGGCAGGCCAGAGCAGTTTAAATAGGGTGCTCTGAATGAGATGTGCCAATTGGTTGCATAGAAAGGAATCATGTGATCTATCAGCTGACTCCCTTCCATCAATCAGCTGCTCCATCAGTTGATTGGGCTGTTTGAGATCAGCTGATGTAGCTGGGACATGAGCAGAGTGTGACACCATGTCCTGCCTGAACTAAGGCAACTCCTAATTTTTGGTACGCAACTTCACTATAGAAACTTTGACTGATACGTGTGAAACATGCAAATGTAACATAGTTGATGTTTGCAGAAACCTGGCTGTCAGTAAACACCCTATAATAGCAGCAGATGTTAAACCTGGCCACTGAATTTGGCATAAAGAGAAAAAAGTAGACCACTTTCCCCGCAACAAGATGCTTCCTAAAGGAAAAAAATAAATTCTTCATCAGAAATAGCGATCATATCATTTAAAGTTTGGATCCAGAAAAAGAAGTTTATGCAGTGGCATTAAAGCTCCAGATAAGCTCAAACCATGAAAAAAAAAATCCTCACGCCGTTAATGCTGCATCAGCTGGAAACGACACAAAGAAATAAACTGATGAATAAAGAAATGGTTTGATTTAAAATTTCATGTGTAAGTCTGCCAGACAAGAGAGGAAAAGAGAAGGTCAACACGGTGGAAATGGATGAGAAATGGTACACATTTGGAGAGGTTGCTTTGATGGCTGTGAACTCTGGTTGCTCCCTCGGATTGAACTTATCGCACCACACAACAACTAGACTACAAAATGCTGAAAAAGTTATGAGGGACTAAAAGTGATTGCAATCCAAAGTATGAAGCCTCAGAGCGGAATTTGTTTTGCACTTTACATGCCCTTTTTGAAATGAGTTTATTATGTCTATATCAAACGGAGAGGGGATGAGTGCTGTTGATGAAATAAGGGTTGAAAGAAACAGAGTCAAATGTCTTGTTCTTTCATGATGAAAATAGCTTTAAAAAAATTGCTAAGTGCAACATCAGTTCTGCTTGCTAGACCAGTGTAGTCGTGAGGAATCTATGATTTTGTCTTTACGTATGAAAAAAAATGGAAAATAATGTTGATGAACGGTGGCAAGGTAATCCAAAATCAATCAAATATCTCGAAGATTGCTCAGCTCTGCATGCACGCTCCTTCATGATGCATGACTCTTAATGGACCTCTGCTGAATTTTATCTTGGAATAAAATGCAAAAAAAAGAAATGAAGTCCAGTCTGTATTAAGACTTTAAAGTGCTTTGATAAGTGTGATTAATATCTTGCACATTATAAATGGGTTTAATATTTATGTGAAATGAAGACGTTGAAATCAGGCCGGATTTTCAACCCTTTTCTGAATGGCTGCCTGACATTGCCGTCCATTACCCATAATTCCTCCATTGTGTTTGTCTCTTATAGAGCCAGCAGTGCCTTGCCCTCAATCTGTGGCCCACAGACTGTGTCACTTCTTTGTATCCCCCTTTCCCTCTCGTCTATTTCATATCAAACTTTTTTCTTTTTATCCACTGTACAGGGCTTTGCCGATACCACGTTCCTGCATATCAAATTCCTCACCATGCTGTTTTTTTTTCTTTTTCTTTTTTTTCTGGAGCACTTTTGAAAAAGGTCTTTGCCTTTGAGGAGCAACTTCGTATTTAAACTACAATCTAAGCTGTGAAAGTCAGCGTGCCTGTTGAAGATCTGCATGTGCTTAGCATAATTACATAAAGTGTATTAACCCACATACCCATGCTGCTTTGTAGCAGTCGCCGTTCTTCATCCGCTACACTGGATGCGTGCACAAAATTGAGTATCCATGCACATGTCTTGAATCCCACCCAGGTTTTTTTTTCCTCCAAAACAAAAGTAGGAGAATGTAAGAAAAAGTTTGGTGAATGAGAATCAGTGTGTGCTCATTAGGTGTTTATGGATTTTAACAAAAAAGGCTCTTTCACATCTGTTTTTAGAGATGGAGAAGTAAAAAAAAACACCTTCCAGAGCAGCTTTTTAAATATCCTCAAATATCATGTAAGATTATTTTTTATACTGTTTGCAAGAAGAGTCTAAAATGCTGCATTTTGGGAATAAGTTTTTGAAAGCTATTGAAACTGAGTGATAACTCCATTGTCATCTTCCACCAAAGTGAGCATTCAAACGTGTTCTTCTTCTATTTTAATCTCACATCAGTCATTACACCTTCCTAAAATGGGCCTGCGAGACATCAAGACAAAGACTCACTATTTTTGAGCAGAGCAATAATGGAAAGATGCGAAAAGACAGATAATGTCTAGACAGGCATTAACTCTTTTATGCGGAGTTTAATATGTCTCCAAGGCAGCGCTCGCATCACCGTTTCAGACGTCAGAAACTGACAGTTTCCTGTGTATCTCAGTGAGATTTACATGTTGATGGGTGACATGGATTGACAGAGTGTAGTGCACAGAAATAATCTGACCCGCTCTTTCAGAAACATTTAGAATTCAAAAACTTTTGACAGAATTCGAGACAAACTTTTTCAAAGTGTTCTCTATGTGCACCATGCTGACCAGGGTTTTCTGGGAAGGTGGAAACCAACTCTTAAACTTCTAATACTGCAGCTAATACACAGTCTGACAAAATAGATTTATGCAGATTGATATTTCAAAGCAGTTTTCACACATTGAGTTATGCCCGTTTGTGTGTAGTGTGTAACAGATGCATGGCTTGTTTTTCAATGTATTCAGTCATATTCACCCTCTGCTCCTTTAATAACTGGCAACAGCAGGCATTGTATCTATAGCAGTATTGATTTCTGCATAAAGGAGCCCGGGCTAAAGTCTTTTTCACCTAAAATGGTTTGGATTGGAATATCAAGCAATAGAAATAGATCAGTTATATGATATTTTTTTAATGGTCTTTTTAACTTGTCACCTACACAGCACAAGGTCTCGAAACTGTGGAAAGTCTATTGTTGCACCAGTGGCCAAGAACATATTACCTAAAGAGCTCAGTGGTCCTTTGCTTTTAGCTGTGACTTCAATAGTGTTGAAGACTTTTAAGCGATGAGTCAGCAAATCCTGACTGATATGGTTCAGGGCCTGCGCAACCGGATAAAATTTGCATTATCTGGTTCATAGAGGGGTGGATAATGCTATTACAACTTTACTTAATTATCTGTACAAGCATCTCGAGGGTACAAAACCAATGCAGGGATTTAATGTGTAGATTTTTTTTTTTTTACCTTTTCTACAACCCAGCCACACATTTTAGTTTACCACTGTTCACTTTTAATCTTAATGCTGGTATGGCAAAATGGGACCTCTTAACACGTAGGCCCCAAGCAGTCAGAGCGAATGGTGCTCTCTCCCAGAAGGGGCCATACACATGCCGCGTTTTTTTGTGCCCTCAAATTCATTGTTTTAAAAGAAGACGTGCAGCAGGCACGCTCAAACACCAGAGCGACACCGGCACAGCACGCACTCATTCCAGAGCGCCCATTTTTCAGGGCGCGATGGCTGCGCTCCGGGATAAAAGGAGTTCAGCTTTTGGAACACAGCAGCGCGCACTGCATGTCATGTGATGAAGAAAGACCAATCACAACCGACATATCTTTCCCTTTTTCCATAAAATAACATACTGCGATAAATATGGAAAAGTTGATCATTTCGGTGCAGGGCATCAGAGCTTTACATCTGTTCCACTCACTTATAAACAGCACCTGGAAACAGATCAGCTCTGCACTTAGGATTTCAGGTAAATAGGCGTTGATACAGTGCTTGTTAAGGTTGCTTGGCAACCTCAGATGCAAGTTGCCACACTCTTGGTTCAAAAAAAGGCACAAAAGTAGCACCCAGCGCCTGACCTTGTGTTTGCCAGGCGGTTAAAAACACGGCATATGTACGACCCTGAAGCCACCCATAAAGTCAATTCTCACTGAGGGCGAATATCCGCGCGGATTATTCTCGCGGAAAATATAAAAGCTGATTTCATGGGTTCTTATGGAAGTTTGCACACCCGGGTGGAACTTTCGTGCGGTGAAAAAAGTGTCCGCCCAGACTTTGACCCCCCGCGGAATTCGCCGGTGGAACTACACAGCTGGGCCAATGAAATTGTTTGTTTATAGTGATGTCGCGCAGACCCGGGAGAGTCCAAAATCCAGCCAGGCAGGACAGTATGGGACAAAGGTTGATAAACCTTGTTTCACAGCACCCGGTCCTTTTTGATAAAAGACAGGATGATTTTATGAATGAATGCAGTCCATTGTCCAGCTTGGTGGCTGAGAGTGGTAAGTGCTAATGAAAGTTGATGTTAACGCTTGTTAAATGTTAACTTGCTAGCTCGCTGCTGCTGCTACTCTTGTCCATGTTCACCCACACCCGTTCACACAGCGCGAAATTCCGCACTACGTCCGTACCGCGCCTGTGTGTATGGTTTAAACGCGGAAAAGTACTGCGCGAATATTCCGCAAATCCGTCCCGCATTTCCGCATCGTGGCAGTGAGAATGAACCCATTGGGTGTAGGAGTAACTGTGATGACAGAGCTCTTCTGAAGTTTGCAGATGACACTGTTTTGATCAGTCTGCTCCAGGATGGAGAGGTCGATCATGGGCCAGTTGTGAAAGACTTTGTAGAATCGTGTGACAGCCACCTCCTGCAGTTAAATATTCACAAATCTTAAGACATGAGCATCAACTTCAGGGAAACCTCCCACTCAACCTTTCCAACCTTAATTAAGGGCTCACTTGCTGAAACAGTTGAGTGCTACAAGTACCTGGGACCAGTGATTGACAAGAACTTGAACCATGACCTCAATATATCTGGGATCTGCAAAAAGGGCCCGCAAAGATTTAATGTGGACAAGACACTGATGGCTTTATATTACAAATTCTTTACTGAGTCCATTTTAACCTTTTGTTCGATTTCTTGCTATGGGAACGTTCATATGGTAAATGGACTGCATTTATGGACTGGAGGTTGCTTTTATTCATTGCCTTATAGTCTTAGCGACCACTCACAGCACTTTACAACACACCTATTCACACACATTCATACACTGGTGGACGAGGCTGCCATTCAAGGTACCATCTGTTCATCGGATAATCAGAGAATCAGATAAACACACACACTATCACAATTTGGGCAATTTGCGGTACGGCATTGTGCCCAAGGACACTTCAGATTGGCAGATGACTGCTCTGCCTCCTGAGCCACACCGGCCTCAACCTTACAGTACAAACAAAGTGTTTGTGCAACATTGCTGGCACGTAACATAATTGGCACGCAGCAGCTTTTTTTGTTTAAGCAGATACTTAAGACAGACAATTTTTGCGGAAGGCACAGTCAATCTTGGCCAGCTCTGACCACCCACTCTCGGAGTAATCTGTTCCTTTCCCTTCTGAGCGGAGATACAGGTCCCTCAGGGTAAAAAGCAATAGGTTCACATTGTCCTTTGTTTCAGTTGCAATATATGCTCTTAATTTGCACTAAACCTTGACTGCACTGTTCAGCAGCACTTTGTCATGACTACCATTCTAATGGTATGATGCTTTTAACAAACACATACAAGTTGTTTGATCGAACTGTCAATGTCTAATGTCCTTTTGTTTGTTGTGTTTGTGTTTTCACCCTCTATTGCAAACCAGCTTTCCCCTCAAGGGGCAATGAAGATCTGAGTGGGATGCTGAGATTTTCATTCATTCATTTTTTATTTGCACACTCATTAAACAGCATAAAATCCAGATAGTAAAAAAACTAAATGTGTCAGTAGAGGTCAGGAAGCCTCGGGCCTCATTTTATCAATTATTTAAACGGTTGTAACACTGTTTACACAAACTATTAACAACTATGTGCAAAAAAGTTAATTAAATCTACTTGAAGCAGTGCAGTTAAATCTGTTTTTTGTCTCTCTGTCAGATGTTAAAATGCTTTAACAGCCGCACATTATCATTTTTGGTTTACAGAAACGCTGTGAGTCAGAGTGAAGAAAAATAAGTGTGGTTGGGTGACCTGAGATTACTGTGAAGGCAGTTGTGTATGCGACCTGCAGTATTTGATCATAAACCAAAGCACTGAATCAAAGTTTGACTAGATGATGGCACTAGACAAAAGGACGGGGACCCAAAATGATTACATTTCATCCTCTGGGAATATAGATGCGCACCAAGTTCTGCAGCAATCCATCCAGTAGTTGTTTAGATATTCTTTTAAAAAGTGGAAATGTCAACATCAGAGTGGCACCGGCAGAAAAGTCATAAGATTGAGATTCATCACTGCATAAGTAAAGTTTGACCTGCTGATACTGCTGGAGGAAAAGTCAGAGGATCACCAAAGTCATTTGAATTAATCCTTTAGGGATCTGTAATATATGTAGCAAATTTCATGGCAATCCCCGCAGTAGCTATTGAGATATTTCACTCTGAACCATTCAAGTCAACTTTGTGGTGGTGCGAGAGGAAAAGTCAAGGGATCACCAAAGTCAGAGGGTTGTATCCTTTGGGAATTACAAAGGTCTGTACAAAGTTTCATGGCAGTCCATCCAGTAGCTGTTGAAATTTAATCTGGATCAAAGTGTTGGACCAATGGACCAACTGGAAGACACTGACATCCCTTGAGCCATGCCGCTCTTCTCTTGTTTTCTCCTTCTTGTTGAAAAATTGGCAGTTCAGTTGTGGAGCGTGTCGTATTCTCATGGAGCTTTTCTTCTTAAGCAGATAAAACTGCTTTGCCAATACTCCCATCTGGTCCTGACCAAGGAAAAGAGAGCTCATCCATCTTGCTCGCCATCTGTCTTGACCTTATGTACCAAGACAATGGGTGTAAGGTGGGGTTTAAATCTTCTGTCGCTCCCCCTCACCTTCGCACCTTGTGTTGTCCATCTCTCTCGACAAAGTTAAGTCTTTAGACATGGGGAGAAGCCCACAGCGTCCGGACAGTCAATGGGATATGGCAGCATGGTTAGAGAGCAAAAGAAGTAAAATGGAAAGTGATTAAAATAAAGGGAATTGTTGAGTGTAAAGAGTAGTTAGAGTTGCAGTAACTGATTTACTCTTCGGCCCGTTGGAGGCAAAAATATCTCACAACAAGCTGAACGCAGCCAGAAAATCATCACTTTACAAAGTTTGGCATCTATATTACACATTCAGCAGACTCTAAGCAAGTTTGCATTCATTTGGGTCATCTGTCTAGCTAACTCTGGAGCCAGATGAATCTGTCAGCTATTGTTTTATTTGCTGTATCTCTTCCTGTTAAGACAGATTTCCACCTGACCTGGCCCGCTTTGAGCCAATCACAACCGTTGATCTAATATTGGATGGATTTGTTGCAATAACGTGTTAATGTCATCTATGGCCTTACACACCCTTGCGCGTGGGATGAGATGACAAGCATAAACCTGGCTTTGTAAAGAGGGGCAGCCATAAAGGCATTTTTGACAACAGCTGAAATGGCTGCAGCTGATGTGGAACTTGTGTTGAAGTACAATCTTTAAATCTGATGGCAAAAAAGTCAAACTCATTCACAGACATATTGGTGCTACGCTATCGCATTTTATCTTTGCATGCTGTAGTCTGTTTACATTTGTCTGTCGCTCAGTGCTGCATCATGTTTCATTGCCCTGATTGGTTGTAGGTCTATCCCATTGCATCCTGTGGCATTTTGATCAAGGGCCGTTAAAGGGAAATTTCGGTTTATTTCAACCTGTCTCCTATCGTCCTAAATTTGTTTCAAGTGACTAGTGACATAAAAATAATAGTTAGCATGTTAGCCGTTAGCCTAGATACAGCTGGGGCGCACAGTAGCGTCAGACCTGTTAAAACGTAAGTGAACGGGCATACTTCAAGTGCAAAGTTAGTCCACTAAACAAGCTTTTTTTCCACAAAGACCGCCTCATATCGTTAGGATAAATGTCAGAGAACATATAGAAAATGACATGTAAAC